>NW_027362767.1:152282231-152667231 GCF_046119375.1 Phyllobates terribilis
CTCTTCGTGAGTCGGGGGTTGTGCTATTTTCGGTGTCATGTAAATTTAAATAAAATTGTGACCATTTGACACCTAATTGCAATGTTTTGTGTATTTATTTTGTGTGCTTCTGTCTGATTCATTTTGTTTGGAGTCGGGGTCCATCACATACGGCTGGACATCTGCCGGCCTCACAGAACCCAGTAAGCACATTATGCCCCAGGGGTCGCCCCTGCTCTAATGATGATGATGGAGAAGAGGAGACAAGCATCACGGCACAACTCCTGGACATGTGCTCTCATCATTGGAATAAAGAATTGTATTAGAGCAGTATTATAAGCAGATTAGTCATCTATTCCTGTAACTCCTATTGTCTTCAAAGGAGAAGGCTGCATGCAAGATGGTCTGTGGGAACAGCAGCTGCACAGAATCTTCTTATCCTGATAGGTGAGGGCAGGGTCATCCCTGCCACCAGATGGGAGCTGCACCCCCGTCCTAAGGTGCCGCCTCAAAATCAATCTTACTTAAAAGGAACCTTTTTTGTCTGATAACGCTACAAACCTGAACATATAGGGTTAATCTGCAGGTTAATAGCATTATGAAGGTGCCAAACCGCCGGACCTTAAGTGCGGCACCCGGGAGAAAATTAACTTGATTTACCCCGGGAGCTGCCGTTTTTCACTCATGTAGACGTGGCCCAGAGCAATTATAGTCACCGCTCACAGGACTGAGAGCAGTAGCTGTAAGCATGCCCCTCCACTGACTGACAGCCGGCTATGCAGTGCAATCAGTGCCAGGCCGTGCTCACAACCGCCACTCTCAGCAATGTGAGCGGTGACTGAAATGTTGTTTTAGTACCAAATTTGTAATTTTCACAGGGGATAAGAGGAGAAAACGGACCCCATAATTTGTTGTGCAATATCTCCCAAATATAATGATGCCCCCTGTGCAGTCAAAATCCGCCGGGCTCGGAGAGGAAAGAGCGCTGTTTGTGTTATGATCTGCTACAGAGACTAAGGAAAGAGAGGAGATCTGTCCCTACAATAGAACTAAACTAGATCCCTACGATGTAACGGGGAACCTGATCCTGCGATCAGACCCGCTAAAGTCCTCGGCTAGTCTGAACGCAGACCTATAGATGTGAGGGAGGGATCCCTACAAGATCTAGGGACTGGGATAAGTTGGACACCCCCTAGCAGAAATAGTAGCAGTCAAAGACAAACACACAACAAAAAGCATAGGGGTAAGAAGACCAAGCAAAACTAACAGAGAACGGCAACAGAGCAACAAGCTAGCTCAACAGTAGTAAATACAAATGAAGTCCAGCAAAGCCAGGAGGGCGGAGCCGGATTAAATAGGAAAAAATGGTCATGTGACCAGCAAACTAAAAAAAAACTAACTGGAGAGTTGTAACAGTACCCCCTCTTCTAAGAGGATCCTCCGGATCCCCTAGGCCCAGGCTTACCAGGAAACCTCCTGTGAAACGCTCGGACAAGTCTGGGGGCAGAAACATCATCCGCCCTCACCCATGAGTTATCCTCAGGTCCGAAACCCTTCCAAGCGACGAGATACTGCAAACTCCCTCTATACCGTCTAGAATTTAGGATGCGGGAAATTTCATATTCCCCGTCCTCCACCACCGGAGGAACAGTGGCAGAGGCGTCACCATCCGACACATCAGCTTTTTTCAACAGAGAAACATGAAACACCGGATTAATCCTCCAGGACGTAGGAACCTCCAGCCTAACAGCAGATTGGTTAACTATCTGAAGTACCTTAAAGGGCCCTACGAACTTGGGACCCAATTTTTTAGAAGGAATCCTAAATCGCAGATTCTTAGAGGACAACCAAACCATGTCACCAACAGCAAACAAAACCTCTTGCCGTTTCCTATCAAAGTACCTCTTAGATTTTTTGTTAGCCTCCTGAAGATTACCACGCACATCCGTCCAAACTCTCTCCAAATCACCGGAAAAACTCTCCTCCTCAGGCACAGCCGAAACCAATTTGGAAAATGACCCAAAAGACGGATGTCTCCCAGAACAACAAAAAAAAGCGAACACCCAGCAGAAGAGGATGTATGGTTGTTAAGAGCAAATTCAGCAAGTGGCAGAAACTCAGACCACCCCTCTTGATTGTCTGCCACAAAACAACGCAAGAACTGCTCAACATCCTGGTTCTTCCTTTCTGTCTGGCCATTAGACTCAGGATGATATCCGGATGAAAACGACAAATGAACTCCCAACCTGTCACAAAAGGCACGCCAAAAACGAGCCACGAACTGAGGTCCCCTATCAGAAACAATGTCAGTAGGAACACCATGTAGTCTGACAATCTCCTTGACAAAGGCCTTAGCGAGTGTCTTAGCGCAAGGCAGTTTGATGAAGGGAACCAAGTGACACATCTTGCTAAAACGGTCCACAACCACCCAGATGACCGTGAAACCTTCAGAGGAAGGAAGGTCAGTAATAAAGTCCATAGCCAGATGTGTCCAAGGTGCACTAGGAACCTCCAGAGGGCAAAGCAACCCCGCAGCAGGAGCATGCGAAGACTTGGATCTTGCACACACAGTACATTGGCGCACCCACTTAATGACTTCCTTCTGCCATCCAGGCCACCAAAAACTGCGACCCACAAGTCTCTTGGTCTCAGAAATTCCTGGATGACCTGCCAACCGAGACTCATGACACTCAACAAACAAATCTCTCCTAAAGGTCCTAGGCACAAACAACCTCCCATGGGGAGTGTTAGATGGGGCATTCTCCTGTGCTTTAAGAATCTCATCCTCCAAAACGGAGTCCAAAGCAGCAATCACAACACCTTCTTGTAAAATGGTCTCCTCTTCCTCCTCAACACCGACCATGGGAGAAAAGCTGCGAGACAAAGCATCCGCTTTAACATTCTTGGTACCCGGGATGTAAGTAACGGAAAAATTAAACTGCGAGAAAAAAAGTGCCCACCTAGCCTGACGGGCATTCAAGCGCTTGGCAGCATCAAGATAGATCAGATTTTTATGATCAGTGAAAACCTGAATGGGAAATTCAGCACCTTCCAAGAGATGACGCCAGTGTTCAAATGCGAGTTTAACCCCTTAATAACATCTGACGTACTAATACGCGTCTGTGCCCTGGGACTTAAGAGCCAGACCCGTATTAGTACGTCATGGCGATCGCGCGCGCACACAGGCTGTGCGGGCGCGATCGCCGCCGGGTGTCAGCTGATTGTCACAGCTGACACCCGGTACTATGTGCAGGGAGCGGTCACGCACCGCTCCCAGCACATTAACCCCCGCGATGCTGCGATCGAAGTCGATCGAAGTCGATCGCGGCATTGCGGGGGCAAGGGGAGGTGATCGCCGATACTCACCTCCTCTTCCGGCTTCCAGCGCAGTCTGCAAAGGCTTCCCGGGTGTTGCCATGACGACCCGATGTCGTCATGACAACATCCGGGTCACCAGAGAGCAGGAAGATTGCTTGGACATGCGCAGTGCATCTCCAAGCAATCTTCACACTGTGCACTTCTGACAGCCTTCATGGCATAGGGATGGTGCTCCATTCCTGTGCCATGCAGGCGATCAGAAAAAAAAAAGTGAAAGTCCCAGAGTGGGACAAAGTAATAAAGTGTATAAACTGTGTGAAAGTGGAAAAAAAAAAAAAAAAAAAAGGTGCAAAAATATTATAAAAAAATAAAAAAAATAATACACCAAAAATAAAAATATAATGTACCCATCAATAAATATTATTATAAAAAAAATAAAAAAAAAACAATAAAAGTACACATATTTGGTATCGCCGCGTCCGGAACAACCTGACCTATAAAACTGTCCCACTAGTTAACCCCTTCAGTGAACACGGTAAAAAAAAAAAAAAAAAAACCAAGCAAAAAACAATGCTTTATCACCATACCGCCAAACAAAAAGTGGAATAACACGCGATCAAAAAGACGCATATAAATAAAAATGATACCGCTGAAAACGTCATCTCGTCCCGCAAAAAACAAGCCGCCATATAGCTCAATCAGCCGAAAAATAAAAAAGTTATAGCTCTCAGAATAAAGCGATACTAAAAAATATTTTTTTCTATAAAATAGCTTTTATTGTGTATAAGCGCCAAAACATAGAAAAATTATACAAATGTGGTACCGCTGTAAACGTACTGACCCGAAGAGTAAAGCTGCCTCATCAATTTTACCACACGCGGAACAGAATAAAAAAAAAAAAAAAAAAACAATTCCTGAATTGTTGGTTTTTGTTTATTCTGCCTCCCAAAAATCGGAATAGAAAGCGATCAAAAAATGTCACGTGCCTGAAAATGGCACCAATAACAACGTCAAGTCATCCCGCAAAAAACGAGCCGTCACATGACTGTCTGCCAAAATTTGGAAAAATTATAGCTCTCAAAATATGGCGATGCAAAAACTAGATTTTACAAAAAATGCGTCTTTTAGTGTGTGACAGCTGTCAGTCATAAAAACCCCATATGATTCTGGCATTGCTGTAATCACACCGACCCGAAGAATAAAGTCGTCTAATCACTTATACCGCACAAGGAACGGCGTCAAAAATAAACTCTTGAGTTAGGATTGGGCTAGGGTTAGGGCTGGGTTTGGGGCTAGGGTTGTGCTGGGGCTAGGGTTGTGCTGGGGCTAGGGTTGTGCTGGGGCTAGGGTTGTGCTGGGGCTAGGGTTGTGCTAGGGTTAGGGCTGGGGTTGGGATTTTTTTCAAAAGTAAGAAAAAAAGATGACGATATGGCGACTAGTGTTGAGAGCAAGTGCTCGCTACTTGAGTTTGCATCGGGTGCTCTGGTATGCATTTAGTATCGTGGGTATTTGAGTGACATGCTCGAGTCTCTGCCCCATATGCTTCGCGGCCAAAAAACTTTACGGGGATTGCCTGCCATGCACGAGCGATCCCCGCATGTTTTTTTTTGGGTGTCTAATAACCGTGAAACATGCGGAGCAGGGACTCGAGCATGTCACTCGAGCACACGCTGTACATGGTGCATACCTGAGTACCCGATGCAAACTCAAGTAGCGAGCACTTGCGCTCAAGAATAATGAAAACTTATTCAATATGATGACCTAATGTAAACAAATAATGTGCCGTACCTCTGGGTTCAAAATGTTCACTATACACCTTAATAAAATCTTTGAGGGGTATAGTTTCCAAAATGGGGACACTTGTGGGGGAGCTCCACTGTTTAGGCACATCACGGGCTCTCCAAACGCGACATGGTGTCCGCTAACAAATTGAATGGAAAATCGGCTCAAATTGTTAGCGGACGCCATGTTGCGTTTGGAGAGCCCCTGTGTGTCCAAACATTGGAGCTCCCCCACAAGTGACCCCATTTTGGAAACTAGACCCCCCAAGGCACCTATCTAGATGCATAGTGAGCACTTAGAACCCCCAGGTGCTTCACAAATTGATTCGTAAAAATGAAAAAGTGAAAATAAAACACTTTTTCATTTTTATGAATCAATTTGTGAAGCACCTGGGGGTTCCAACTGCTCACTATGCATCTAGATAGGTGCCTTGGGGGGTCTAGTTTCCAAAATGGGGTCACTTGTGGGGGAGCTCCAATGTTTGGGCACACAGGGACTCTCTAAATGCAACATGGTATCCGCTAACAAATTGAATGGAAAATCGGCTCAAATTGTTAGCGGACACCACATTGCGTTTGGAGAGCCCCTCTGTGCCCAAACTTTGGAGCTCCCCCACAAGTGACCCCATTTTGGAAACTAGATCCCCCAAGGCACCTTTCTAGATGCATAGTGAGCACTTGGAACCCCCAGGTGCTTCACAAATTGATTCGTAAAAATGAAAAAGTGAAAAAAAAAACACTTTTTCATTTTTATGAATCAATTTGTGAAGCACCTGGGGTTCCAAGTGCTCACTATGAATCTAGATAGGTGCCTTGGGGGGTCTAGTTTCCAAAATGGGGTCACTTGTGGGGGAGCTCCAATGTTTGAGCACACAGGGACTCTCCAAATGCAACATGATATCCGCTAACAAATTGTCGGCTCAAATTGTTAGCGGATATCATGTTGCATTTGGAGAGTCCCTGTGTGCCCAAACATTGGAGCTCCTCCACAAGTGACCCCATTTTGGAAACTAGACCCCCCAAGGCACCTATCTAGATGCATAGTGAGCACTTAGAACCCCCAGGTGCTTCACAAATTGATTCGTAAAAATGAAAAAGTGAAAATAAAACACTTTTTCATTTTTATGAATCAATTTGTGAAGCACCTGGGGGTTCCAAGTGCTCACTATGCATCTAGAAAGGTGCCTTGGGGGGTCTAGTTTCCAAAATGGGGTCACTTGTGGGGGAGCTCCAAAGTTTGGGCACAGAGGGGCTCTCCAAACGCAATGTGGCGTCCGCTAACAATTTGAGCCGATTTTCCATTCAATTTGTTAGCGGATACCATGTTGCATTTAGAGAGTCCCTGTGTGCCCAAACATTGGAGCTCCCCCACAAGTGACCCCATTTTGGAAACTAGACCCCCCAAGGCACCTATCTAGATGCATAGTGAGCACTTGGAACCCCTAGGTGCTTCACAAATTGATTCGTAAAAATGAAAAAGTGTTTTTTTTTTCACTTTTTCATTATTACGAATCAATTTGTGAAGCACCTGGGGGTTCCAAGTGCTCACTATGCATCTAGAAAGGTGCCTTGGGGGGTCTAGTTTCCAAAATGGGGTCACTTGTGGGGGAGCTCCAAAGTTTGGGCACAGAGAAGCTCTCCAAACGCAATGTGGTGTCCGCTAACAATTTGAGCCGATTTTCCATTCAATTTGTTAGCGGATACCATGTTGCATTTAGAGAGTCCCTGTGTGCCCAAACATTGGAGCTCTCCCACAAGTGACCCCATTTTGGAAACTAGACCCCCCAAGGCACCTATCTAGATGCATAGTGAGCAGTTGGAACCCCCAGGTGCTTCACAAATTGATTCATAAAAATGAAAAAGTGTTTTTTTTTTCACTTTTTCATTGTTACGAATCAATTTGTGAAGCACCTGGGGGTTCCAAGTGCTCACTATGCATCTAGATAGGTGCCTTGGGGGGTCTAGTTTCCAAAATGGGGTCACTTGTGGGGGAGCTCCAAAGTTTGGGCACACAGCAGCTCTCCAAACGCAACATGGTGTCGCTAACAATTTGAGCCAATTTTGCGTTAAATTTGTTAGCGGACACCATGTTGCATTTAGAGAGCCGCTGTGTGCCCAAATATTGGAGCTCCCCCACAAGTGACCCCATTTTGGAAACTAGACCACCCAAGGCACCTATCTAGATGCATAGTGAGCACTTGGAACCCTCAGGTGCTTCACAAATTGATTCATACAAATGAAAAAGTGTTTTTTTTTTCACTTTTTCATTGTTACGAATCAATTTGTGAAGCACCTGGGGGTTCCAAGTGCTCACTATGCATCTAGATAGGTGCCTTGGGGGGTCTAGTTTCCAAAATGGTGTCACTTGTGGGGGAGCTCCAATGTTTGGGCACACAGGGACTCTCTAAATGCAACATGGTGTCCTCTAACAAATTTAACGGAAAATCGGCTCAAATTGTTAGCGACACCATGTTGCGTTTGGAGAGCCGCTGTGTGCCCAAACATTGGAGCTCCCCCACAAGTGACCCCATTTTGGAAACTAGACCCCCCAAGGCACCTATCTAGATGCATTGTGAGCACTTGGAACACTCAGGTGCTTCACAAATTGATTCATAAAAATGAAAAAGTGTTTTTTTTTTTCACTTTTTCATTGTTACGAATCAATTTGTGAAGCACCTGGGGGTTCCAAGTGCTCACTATGCATCTAGAAAGGTGCCTTGGGGGGTCTAGTTTCCAAAATGGGGTCACTTGTGGGGGAGCTCCAAAGTTTGGGCACACATGGGCTCTCCAAACACAACATGGCGTCCGCTAATTATTCAAGCAAATTTTACAATCAAAAAGTCAAATAGCGCTCCTTCCCTTCCGAGCCCTGCCGTGCGCCCAAACAGTATTTTTTCCCCAAATATTGGGTATCTGCATGCCCAGGGGAAATTGCACAACAAATTTTGGGGTCCATTTTTTCTTGTTACCCCTGTGAAAATAAAAAAAATTGGGTCTAAATTAACATTTTTGTGAAAAAAGTTAAATGTTCATTTTTTTCTTCCACATTCAAAAAATTCCTGTGAAGCACCTGAAGGGTTAATAAAGTTCTTGAATGTGGTTTTGAGCACCTTGAAGGGTGCAGTTTTTAGAATGGTGTCACTTTTGGGTATTTTCTGTCATAAAGACCTCTCAAAGTGACTTCAAATGTGATGTGGTCCCTAAAAAAATGGTTTTGTAAATTTTGTTGGAAAAATGAGAAATCGCTGGTCAACTTTTAACCCTTATAGCTCCCTAACAAAAAAAAATTTTGGTTCCAAAATTGTGCTGATGTAAAGTAGACATGTGGGAAATGTTATTTATTAACTCTTTTGTGTGACATATCGCTCTGATTTCAGGGCTTAAAAATTCAAATTTTGAAAATTGCAAAATTTTCAAAATTTTCGCCAAATTTCCGTTTTTTTCACAAATAAACGCAAGTGATATCGAAGAAATTTTTCCACAATCATGAAGTACAATATGTCACGAAAAAACAATCTCAGAATCAGGGGGATCCGTTGAAGCGTTCGAGAGTAATTACCTCATAAAGTGACAGTGGTCAGAATTGTAAAAATTGGCCCGGTCATTAACGTGCAAACCACCCGCGGGGCTTAAGGGGTTAATAGCCAGCAATTCCCGATTACCAATATCGTAATTAAGTTCAGTCTCAGAAATTTTTTTTGAAAAAAAGGCACAGGGATGTAATCCATCCTTGTTCTCCTGAGACAAAACAGCACCGACCCCCACCGAAGAAGCATCAACCTCAACCAAAAACGGCCTAGTAACATCAGGCTGCATAAGGATGGGAGCAGAGGTGAACCTCTCCTTTAGAAACACAAAAGCTTCAATGGCCTCAGAAGTCCACTGAACCGCATTAGCACCTTTCCTGGTGAGATCGGTCAGCGGTTTGACAATAATAGAAAAATTTTTTATGAATTTTCTGTAATAATTGGCGAAACCCAAAAACCTCTGTATCGATTTCAAACCAATAGGCCTAGGCCATTCCTGCACAGCTTGAACTTTAACCGGATCCATCTCAAAACCTTCGCTGGAGATAATGTAGCCCAAAAAACTAATTCTCTGTACAGCGAACTCACATTTCTCCAGCTTAGCAAAAAGCGAATTGTCCATTAATAACTGTAATACCTCACGTACGCTCCGCCAATGAGACTCCAGATCAGGCGAATAAATCAGAATGTCATCCAAATACACAACCACATTTTTGCCGATTAAAGGTCTAAGGATGTCATTAATAAGATTCTGAAAAAATGCAGGAGCATTGGTAAGACCAAAAGGCATAACCAGATTCTCAAAATGACCCACAGGAGTGTTAAAAGCAGTCTTCCATTCATCACCCTCCTTCACGCGCAACAAATTGTATGCCCCCCGGAGATCAATTTTAGAGAACCACTTGGCCCCCACCAACTAGTTAAACAAATCAGGAATCAATGGCAGTGGGTAAGGATTGCGTACAGTAATCTTATTAATCTCACGAAAGTCCAGACAAGGACGTAAACCGCCATCTTTTTTTTTTTACAAAAAAAAATCCAACAGCCACAGGAGACTTGGAAGGCCTAATGTGACCGGCGGCCAAGCTTGTCTGTATGTATTCCTCCAAAGCCTTTCTCTCAGGAATAGTAAGATTAAATAAACGACTTTTAGGAAGAGTCGCTCCAGGGACAAATTCAATGGTACAATCATAGTCTCTATGGGGAGGCAAAACCTGCGACTCCTCCTCAGAAAAAACTCTCCAAAAATCCTGAATAGGTACAGGTAATTCCCCTCTATCCACAGCAGCAATGCGCCCGTTACAACACTTGTCATAACACTTAGGGCTCCAGGACTTAATTTCATTGGTAGACCAATCCAGTACAGGATTGTGCAGTTTTAACCAGGGTAACCCCAATATTACTGGAGAAGGCAAATTATCCAATACCACCAAATCCAAATTCTCTTGGTGAATACCATTAATAGTGAGGGGAAATTCACAGACCTTGTGAGTAACACTCTTCAAGGGAGAGCCATCGACAGAAACCACAGCAATAGGGGATGACAAAGTTTTAGGTTCTAATCTAAGTTTTTCCAAGAATCCCCCATCAATCACATTCAGAGTAGAACCACAATCCACAAATACCCAAAATTCAATTAATTCATCCTGAGCAGCAGTAGTGGCAGATAGGAATACTCCCTTAGAATTTAAACAGGCAATACGGGCATAACTGACCATTTTTTTTTCTTTCTTCTTACGAAGCACACAGCTCTTAATAAAATGACCAGAATTTCCGCAATAGAAACACAAGCCTTCAGAAAGTCGGCGGTCTTTTTCCTGAGAGCAGGGTGCCATTGCCCCAATTTCCATCGGCTCTCCATTGTCAGCACAGAACCTGTCAGGACTCGGAGCTGACATAGCAGAGAATTTGCTCTCATTAACCCTTGCACGTAGTCTCCTGTCCACCCGTATAGCTAATTGCATTGCCTCCTGCAAGTTTCCAGGTGTGGGATAAGCAATCAGTAAATCCTTTACCCTTTCATATAGCCCTGCAAGAAACAAGCTTTTCAAAGCAGAATCGTTCCACCCCACCTGGGCAGACCACCGACGGAAGTGAGAACAATATTTTTCCACATTACCTGATCCCTGCCTCAAACGTTTTAATTCAGACTCAGCAGATGAGACACGATCAGGATCATCGTACAACAAACCCAAAGCAGAAAAAAAACTATCCACTGATCTAAAGCACGGATCACTAGGTTGGAGAGAGAAGGCCCATCCCTGAGGATCTTTGCGCAAAAGTGACATTATGATCCCTATGCGCTGTGATTCATCACCAGAGGATCCGGGTCTCAAACGAAAATATAATAGACAAGCATTTTTAAAAGAAAAAAAATCTTGTTGTTTGCCAAAAAATAGATCAGGCAGACGTACCTTTGGTTCCACAAAATGCGCTCCAGAACAGCTACTCACGTGTTGTTGGAGCTTGGCCACCTCCAGAGAGAGTCCCTGCAGGCGTTGAGCCAAATCTTGAACCGAGACCATGATGGAAAACTGGAGGTCTTTCCTTAGAGAAATTTTTTTTTTTTCTTTTAGGGCTGGACTTACTGTTATGATCTGCTACAAGCACTAAGGAAAGACAGGAGATCTGTCCCTACAATAGAACTAAACTAGATCCCTACGATGTAACGGGGAACCTGATCCTGCGATCAGACCCGCTAAAGTCCTCGGCTAGTCTGAACGCAGACCTATAGATGTGAGGGAGGGATCCCTACAAGAACTAGGGACTGGGATAAGTTGGACACCTCCTAGCAGAAATAGTAGCAGTCAAAGACAAACACACAACAAAAAGCATAGGGGTAAGAAGACCAAGCAAAACTAACAGAGAACGGCAACAGAGCACCAAGCTAGCTCAAGAGGAGTAAATACAATGAAGTCCAGCAAGGCCAGGAGGGCGGAGCCGGATTAAATAGGAAAAAATGGTCATGTGACCAGCAAACTAAAAAAAAACTAACAGGAGAGTTGTAACAGTTTGATTTTTGGAGCATAAATTTGTCTGGAATAGCTTGTGAATGCCATGTCACGTGTGCAGACCCCCTGACATGCCAAAACAGCAGAAACCCCCCACAAGTGACCCCATTTTGGAAACTAGACCCATCAAGGAATTCATCTAGCCGTGTGCTGAGTATTTTTAACCCACAAGTAATTCACAAAACTTTATAACAATTAGATGAGACAACAACAAATTACATATTTCCCACTGAAATACTGTGTGACCCCAAGTCTGAAATTTCTACCAGTGATAATAGGATAAAATGGAGCCATATATTGTTATGTAATTCCTCTGAATGCAGTGATCCCCAGGGCCGTATTCACAGCTCAGGCTGCCCCCGGCTCTGGTCATAACGGCCCCCTGATTACAGGCCATTTATATCAATTATCCGTATGGTAAGGTCATGTCTAGTCAGGCGCAATGCTAATGGCTCAGTGATAACAAAGGAGAACCTCAATAATAAATCTATTGATTATAATTGATCACTAGTTATAATAATGTAATAATAATTGGTAGCAGTTGCATCATTTCCAGAGTCTGATCCGCCCAGCGAGCAGCCTGGTCCTGGTGGTCAGTGGGGGGGATTGTGGCCTAATCACCTGGTCTTCTGAAGCACATAGTAATAAATGCTGAGACTAAATATTATTCCTATACAGAGACTGAATAATACCGCTATATCACTTCCTAATAACACCGCCATACTGTGAGTAACACACCCATACCATGAGTGTATAGTCCCATCATATCACCACCACCTTGCTGGGACTGGACAACCATCATACATAGACTGAATATTACCGCCATACTGTGACTGAATAACACGACCAATGACTAAATAATGGAATAATACCGCCATATTGTTACCAAATAACAACAATCCTCTGGGATCCTGACACTGCAGGAAATGTTACTGAGGGCTCTGTGCCCACAACGTCTTCTCACCGGATTCCACTGTTACTTTATAATACAAGTCAGTGATAAAGCTGAAAAGACGCCGGGAGACATTCGGATGTTTTTTGGGGCCTTTTGTTGTCGTTTTTGCTTAAAAAAAATGCACGTTGTTTCTTCATTATTCAATAGTGTGAAAACAATGGAGAGCAACAGTGAGGCCGGGGCCACACGAGCAACAGTGAGGCCGGGGCCACACGAGCGCATGTTGTATCGTGCGAGAAAATCAGGGCCATTATGCCAATGACACTCGGCTCAAACTCTGTCACATGAGAGAATCGCACCACAGGAGCAGAGGAGATAGAGAAAATCTTTTCTCCATCTTTTCCATTGCTGGCATCCACGGTAATCCGACTGCACTTGGATGACATCTGAGTGCAGTCCGATGTGTCACGCGCACCTATGCACTTGTATGGGTTACAATCCGATTCTCGGTAAGAGAAAATGATCACAGATCTGAGCTGCCCCATAGAATAACACTGGGCCGAGTTATATCCGATAAAACATCACATAGCACTCGGCCGTGTTATAAGCTCGTGTGAGCGAGGCCTAAAGAGATTTCACAGAAATCATGAAAATACCCTCCCACCCAAAACCATCCAAAAAATGCTAAGGAAATTACTGAAGAAATGACACAAAAGATGCTTCAGAAAAAAACACCAGAGTTTCCTAAAGAGTCATCTGCCTGAAAAACTCATCAGGTTCTCCTGAGTGTAAAAGACATTGTGTGCACAGAGCCATTGGCAGCGTTCTCTCTATGTGCAGCAAGAGGAAGGTGTCAGTCTGCAGTGCGGGGAAGGGAAGCGAGCACATACATTTTCCGGGGTGGCTGCGGACTGCAATTTGCAGCGAGGGGGGGGGGGCCCAGAAAGCTTGGGTCTCCCTGCGCTGCGGATTCGAGCCCCCAGCTGCCTAGTTGTACCTGGCTGGACACAAAAATAGGGCGAAGCCCCACGTATTTTTTTTTTAAATTATTTCATGAAATTCATGAAATAATAAAAAAAAGGGCTTCACTATATTGTTGTGTCCGGCCAGGTACAAATAGTCAGCTGGTGGTTGGGGGCAGCCCGTTCCTGGATGCTGTACCTGGCTGGCATACAAAAATATGGCGAAGCCCACGTCAAAATTTTTGGGAAAAATTAATTAAAAAATAATTAAAAAAATAATAATTTAGGGACTGCATCTTTATTAACCCCTCAAGTGGAGGGGTTAATAAAGATGCAGTCCCTAAATGTGTTTTTTTTTTAAAAATTTTAATGAATTTTTCACCAAAAATTTGACGTGGCCTTCACCATATTTTTGTGTCCAGTCAGGTACAGCAGGCAGGAACGGGCTGCCCCCAACCACCAGCTGCCTATTTGTACCTGGCTGGAAACAAAAATACAGGGAAGCCCTTTTTTAAATTATTTCATGAATTTCATGAAATAATTAAAAAAAAATTGACGTGGGGCTTCGCCCTATTTTTGTGTCCAGCCAGGTACAACTAAGCAGCTGGGGGCTGGAATCCGCAGCACAGGGAGGCCCAAGCTTTCTGCCCCCCCCCCCGCTACAAATTGCAGCCCACAGCCACCCCAGAAAATGGCGCGTTCATAGAAGCGCCATCTTCTGGCGCTGTACCTGTGTCACCCCAGGCCTGGATGCCACAATTAATAAAGGCTGTGTCTGAGAGCAGGAGGGAGGTTCCCTGGTTAGGGACAATTAGCATACAGCACCTCCCAGGCCAGTAGGGGGGAGCTGGTTGCCCCTATAAAAGCTGGAACTGGGGGCAGGGTTAGAGAGAACTGGACGACCTAGCTCAGGAGTGAGACTAGTCCCAGAGAAGGAGGGACAGTTCAGCTGTAGCTGAGGAGGTCGTGAGGCAGTGGAGAAGCCACGAGCCAGGGACGTATGGCGCGGAGAGCCTGTCCAGGCAGATAGAGAACCATCTAA
The DNA here is from genome assembly GCF_046119375.1 of Phyllobates terribilis. Taxonomy (NCBI): domain Eukaryota; kingdom Metazoa; phylum Chordata; class Amphibia; order Anura; family Dendrobatidae; genus Phyllobates; species Phyllobates terribilis. Next base: position 152,296,747 of record NW_027362767.1, read on the forward strand.
CCGGACATTGGGGTCCGAGGTTGTGAAGACTCTAAGTCCCACAGCAGAGAACCAATCGACGAGGGATTTCATGTCCTTTGGCCTAAAAAGCCCAGAGGCTCCGCCACAACAGAAGGGACCAGCAAGGCCAAGAGAGGCTAAAGGTAAAAGGAACCCAAGTTGCAAGCCATACGGGCGAGAATACACGGCACTCTCAGGGACGTGGGCTATTTTACCACTAAAGGGGGAACTAGTCAGAAAGAGCATAGAGAGCACGTTAGGCCTACACCCTCACCCTGACCAGAGGGGCTTCCCGAGTGTTCTCAGACATCCAGGCCCCCTTCTAGCCGGTACTGCTGTTGGGTCATTACCACCTGTTACAATAAAGACCCTGAACTGTTTAGGCGGATTTTGCATTCTGACTATCGCGGCCGGAACTATCACCCCCCAACATCCACCTACACTGCCCTGGGGCTACACTTCTCCCGTGGGGAGTTATACCATTCCTGTGCTGCTCACCAACATCAGCCCCAGCGGTCTGTCCTGCAGCGGCGGTTATCCCTGACCGCAATCCACAGGTGGCGTAGTCGGACTTTCACATGTCTATATATATAAAGAGATTGCCACCATTTCAGCTTGACACCCTGAGCACGGGACCGGGTTGCCACTACTACCCCCATCAGCACCGCGCAAACTAGAGACCCGGTCTTGAGTACCCCACGGCCCAGGGGGCGAGTCATACCCAACTCATCCAGGGCCCTGGTGCGGTGGCTCACTGGGTAATAAAGGGGTTAGGGCCAGCTTGGTATTATCAGCTGGCCCTAAGCCCGAAATTCATGGGGTCACGCCAATATTAGACATGACCGCCATGACTTTCTAGTAAAGTATTTTAAAAAAACACAACACCCAGAATAAAGTCCTTTAATTGAAATAAACACACAATTCTTTATTGTTCTAAATTAAACCATACTTACCGTCACGCCCATTCCAGCTGAAGCCAATGTCTTCTGCAATAAAAGTAAAATAATAAACCAACCTCATCCTTACCTTTCCATGGTTCCCAGGACAGCTTCAGCTCTGCTACATTCACATGACAGGCTGGAGCGCAGCAGAACACTGCCATCCAGCTTGCCATGCCGCAGACACTGAGAAGCGCAGGCATGCTTGCGCTCCTCAGTGTCTGGCTGTGACGGCATCCAGATGAGCCTAGTTCATGTCCAATGAACTCAGCTCACCTCATGCACTTCACTGACAGCGTGGGAGAATTCTCCTGCGCTCAGCGCTTGAGCAGGAGAATTCTCCCACGCTGGGATGGCATTGAGATGACAGGCTGGATCGCAGCTGAGAGCTGCCATCCAGCTTTTCATCCTTCAGATACACTGCAGAGCACAAGCATGCCTGCGCTTCTCAGTGTCTGCGACATGGCAAGCAGGATGGCAGCTTTCTGCTGCGGTCCAGCCTGTTATGTGAATGTAGCAGAGCTGAAGCTGTCCTGGGAACCATGGAAAGGTAAGGATGAGGTTGGTTTATTATTTTACTTTTATTGCAGAAGACATTGGCTTTAGCTGGAATGGGCGTGATGGTAAGTATGGTTTAATTTAGAACATTAAAGAATTGTGTGTTTATTTCAATTAAAGGACTTTATTCTGGGTGTTAGTGTTTTTTTTTAACTTTGACTATGGGGTTAGTAATGGGGGTGTCTTATAGACGCCTCTCCATTACTAACCTGGGCTTGATGTCAGCTGGCATTATAAGCTGACATCAACCCCAGCCCTATTACCCCACTGCCACCGCTGCAGAGCAGTGGGAAGAGCGAGGCTAAGTGCCAGAATTGGCTGGTGTTTCTAGCCTGGGAGGGGGCCAATATTCATGGCACCCTTCCTGGGCTATTAATATCAGCCCCCAGCTGTCTGCCTAGCCTTTGCTAGCTATTAAAATAGGGGGGACCCCACGCCATTTTTTTTTGGGTCCCCCATTTTAATAACTAGTAAAGGCTAGGTATTCAGCTGGGGGCTGATATTAGTAGCCTGGGAAGCTCCGTGGGTATTACCCCCTTCCCAGGCTTCAAACATCTGCCCCAGCCGTCTGCTTAACCTCCGCTAGAGACTAAAATTACGGGGAACCCCACGCCAATTTTTTTTTTAATAAATCCTTTATTTTAACACTAAATGACAAGTACAGTAATCAACACTATCACTGTACTTATTATATATGTGACTGACATGTTTCTATCTATCTAATCTATGTGTGATGCTCTATTCTTTCTGTTCTAAATTGTCGGGTACCGATGCTGAATTGCCGCCGGCTTTTTTAAAGAGACAGTGCACGAAAACACTATTATTTTTTTTAAATAAATCCTTTAACACTAAATGACAAATACAGTAACCAACACTGTCACTGTACTTATTATATATGTGACTGACATGTTTCTATCTATCTAATCTATGTGTGATGCTCTATTCTTTCTGTTCTAAATTGTCGGGTACCGGTGTTTGCCGCTGATGAATTGCCGGCTTTTCATATTTCACTGTGAGCACTGTTCCCATCGATTTGGGCAATCACTGTAATGCCACAACCACCATGGCTGTGACATTACAGTGAGTGTCAGACAATCCCTGCATGATTGGTGCTCTAAATAGCGCCAGACATGCAGGACGGGGACCCGAGCTCCCGCCCTAGCATCGCGCAAGTACTCGGCGAGCTCCGAGCATCTCGAGTACTGAGATGCTCGGGTGAGTATCGAGCAGTGGCGAGCATGCTCACTCATCACTAATAATCACATATACTTTATATAAGTATTACTCCAAATAGCATTACCTGTCTTACAGTAGTCCCCGGGGATCACAGTCTTGGAGACGTTACTGACAGGGTTACGTGCCGTGCAGATATAGGTGAAGTTCACATCACTGGGAGGTACATATGATGCGCCCCCTGAGCCGTGGGGGTACCCGGAGCCGGGCCTTGTGGATGCTGGGGGTTGTAGTCACCGTGGCAGTGACCCGGTCCGTGACTCAGGGCGGCCAAACCAGGGTAGTCTATGTGTCTCTGTTATATATAGTCCGACTACGCCACCTGTGGGATGCGGTTATTGGGAACCGACGCTGTGGAGCAGTCCACTGAAGCTGATGGTGTGTGCAGCAAGGTGATGTGACTCCCCACAGGAAGAATGGAGCTTCAGGGCAGCGTGTATGGATGATGGTGGTGATAGTGCCGGGATCAGTAATGATAACACGGAGTCATTGCAGTGCAGTCCTAGGGTCTTTACTGGTGGCAATTATATAGGCCCCAACGGGAGTACTTGCTAGGGATGAGGGCCTGGTCAGTCTGGGAGCAATCCTAGAATCCTCCTGGCCAGGTGGAGTTGTAGGTCTGCCGTTCTGACTGTACTCTTTGGCTATCCCGCTTATAGTCGTGTTGTAGCCCACGTCCCTGAGTGTAACGTGCTGTGCTCACCCGTATGGCTGGCGACTCGGACCTTGTGTATTCCTCGCTCCTCTGTGGCGGTACGGGTCCTTTCGTGTGGCTGAGCCTCCGGGCTTCTGTTGGGCCAGGAGACCTACAATCCCCTGCCCTGCGGTATCTGCTGCTGGGTCTGAAGGGTCCCATAGCCTCGGACTCCGGTGTCCGGTCCTCTGTGTATACTGGCCAGGATGAGCTATCTCCAGCTCCAGTCCCTGGCTCCTTGCTCCTTCGTGTCCTACTTGACTCCTCACACTAGGCTCAGACTCTAGACTGACTAACCCCGCCCCCAGATCCAGTTATATAGGGCAGGATCCTCCCCTTTCTGGTCTGTGGCAGGAGGTGTTGCATGTAATGTGTTCCTGACCAGGAAACTCCTGTTTTGCTCCCAGACATGGTATTACTACCACTGTGGCAACCAGACCCTCTGGGGTGCCACATTCCCCCCTAGTAAATTTCAGTACTCCGGGACTGAGCATATTTTGCAAAAATGTAACAGATAACAATACATGAACATATTTACAGGCATTACTGTCTTTTTAGGTCACGGTATCATCCGTAACCAGGTGTCCATTCCACTGAAGAAGATGTAGTTTGAGGGACCCGTCCCAAACCCTCCACGTGGGCCCTGGGGTGGCTACAGGGCATTGATGATCCGGATGTTGGACCACGTCTTCAGCCACCTCCATGGGTTTTTGTTCTGTGGTCTGTCACAAGGGGGCACTTTACAGGTGCAACTATTTTACAGCAAAGTTTTTGGTTATCCACTGTCCATAACCTGAAAGTCTTTGAACCCTGTCGGGTAACTGGAAAAACATATTTAGTACACACATATAAACATTTCAACATTTGCAATAATGCAGTTATACATTACACTTTAAATTCTCCATCGGGCAGGGATTTGACCTTTGGTGCTTCTGGTAGATCTACGTAGTTCACTACTTGTCTGTGTTCTACCTTGGTCCCCTGTATCTACCCCTGGTGTGGTGGGCACTGTGTGATCTGCACTACTGGTATTTTGAGGTGTCACTGGTAGGTTGGGCATCTTCCTACGTGTTCGTTGGCTTACCGTGGGTACGGCAGGTTCGCTACTAGCAGAGGGTAGATTCTCCTGGTCTGCTGATGAGGAATCTTCTGCCTCCGGGGCCAATGGTTCTTCCAACTCTACTGAGACTTCCGTAGCTTCTTGAGGGGCTGGTTGGAGAAATGTAAGGACTGGCACATCTATTGCATTATTTACTTGTGTCCACGACCGGGGAAATTCTCCGAGTACCGTGCTGACCATTTCTTCCATCAGGTATCTCTGCCTGCGGACCAGATAAGCCCACTTGAGTGGTATCCACCACCGAGAGGCAGTATGGAAGATGTTGCCTGGTGGAAAGAGTTCTTTTCTTGCTTTGATTTTTCTTAAAAGACTTTGTAGAAACAAAGAACTGTTAAAGCATAGATAGAGAGAGCTGGTTGAAGACGTCCGAAAAGCTCCAGCTGAAGAGATGCTGATTGTTTTAATGGTGTTAAGGTTGTAAGAATAGGTTGTTATGAATGTTTATGAACATTATACCAATTTCACAATGCCAATTTGTATATAAAGTTATCCAACTTTCACCACTGTCTCAGAATTGGTCAGATTGATCAATTAAGACGAATGTCGAGGACGACATTCAAAAAGGAGGGAAGAGTGTGACATGCAGAAGTAGTGCTGTTGCAGTGTGTGACATGCAGAAGTAGTGCTGTTGCTTTTAAAGCATTCAGCAACTATTAGTAGTAACACAAGCACATGAGACAGGAAGTGTTGTGCTCTTGAAGCATCCAACAACTAGAGGGGTTAACACAGTCATAGGAGAAGAGGAGTGTTTTAGCAGAGCTACAGGGGGATTGTGGGGAAGTTGTTTACTGTCTGGCTGGAGCCGAAGAGAAAGGTGGTGTGTGTGTTCTGTATCTCACAGAAGCGCCCCTGCAAGTGAAAAGGATTCAAGTCAGGAGTGAAGCTAAGCACAGGTCAGGTAGTGTTCCTGACCTAGCAGTGCAGAGTATTGTCAGGCAGAAAGATAAGAACTAGAAGAAATGGTGTCACAGGGATTATCTCCCTCAGCAAACCCTCCCCCATCCTCCATCTCACTGTGTTGTAAAGAATGCTGTGCTCATTAATGTACCTTTGCATTAGAACTGTGCTGTCCTGTACTATTGGAAATACTGTGAACTGCTGAGCTGCTAAGGAAACTGTACTATTTGTCACTGGAGCCTGTTGCTCATAAGACTTAACTTGCGCTGGCTTCTTATTAAATGCTACTGTTCTACTGTTTATGAGGACTCTTGTCAAGTGTGTCTGGTCAGCAAGTGAAACAACCTACTTGTCTGTGCCTGAGGGTCTATACCCCTGTGTGCCTTAGAGAAGCTGCAGCACATGGGCAATGGTCACCTTGAGTAACGGTTCCCCCAGGATTCCAAAGAATTCATGTAACCTGTCTCGCCCCTATCTGAACCTAGCGGCGTGCGTGTAACATTTAGAGTGCCAAACCCCGCTGCCAGGCAGGGCAGTTAGTCATTCATCTTAGGGACATTTAGGCCATAGATGGTGTTCCTGGGAATGCTATTTGTTCCACAACCTATGCTGGGATATATGTATATTTTCTCTTTTTAGTGTAACATCATTTATATCTGAGAGAACGTGTCTTGAGTTTGACTATGTTGTGCAGTAACATATCTATATCTTCGTGTTGAAGAGAAAATATTGTCTAATTTGATTAGAGGACTGGTGCAGTTGGCCCCACATCTCTAGTCCCATATGTTTGTCCATTTAATTTTGCAGTTGTGCACTTTAAACGGTTGGTCTCACCACATCGCAGCATCATTACAGTGATGCGCATGAGATCACCGGCTGAACATTCAGCAATCAGGAACACTATTTAAATGCCCAAAGTGCAGCGCTTACTTACCTCCTGACGAAACCGCAGCCAGTGGTGAAACGCGCGTCGAGGTGCTTCTCTGCCCACCATTGTTCATCATTATTGCTAAAGGTATTAATAAGAACTAGCACTTTTGATCTCATGCTGCTCTACATTGGACAGTGTCCATTTATTGCAGTGGACCATGTGCATCCACCCTGTATATTCTTTTTAAAACAGTGTCCTCTTCTCTTGGTCCAAACCCTTTCCAAATTTCCTGAAAAATTCTCCTCCTCAGGCACCGCTGCCCCAATTTTTGAAAATGGTCCAAAAGATGGATGCCTCCCTGTACAAAAAGTAGAACACCCAGGCGAAGAAGACTTATGGTTATTAAGAGCAAACTCAGCTAGTGGTAGATATTCCGACCACATTTCCTGATTGTCTGCTACAAAACATCTTAAAAATTGCTCGACGTCCTGGTTCTTCCTTTCGGTCTGTCCATTGGACTCTGGATGATACCCAGACAAAAATGACAAATGAACCTTTAATCTGTCACAGAAAGCATGCCAAAAGCGAGCCACAAACTGAAGTCCTCTATCGGAAACAATGTCCTTGGGAACACCATGAAGCCTGACAATCTCTTTTACAAAAGCCTTATCTAGAGTCTTGGCGCAGGGTAGTTTTTTGAACGGGACCAGATGGCACATCTTACTAAACCGGTTCACAACAACCCAGATGACAGAAACCCTCAGAGACCGGCAAATCGGTGATAAAATCCATAGCACGATGCATCCATGGCGAACTAGGGACCTCCAAAAGGCGCAGCAACCCCGCAGCCGGGGCATGTGAGGCCTTCGACCTAGCGCACACAGTACACTGACGCACCCACTTGATGATTTCTCTTTGCCACCCTGGCCACCAGAAACTTCGACCGATCGACTTTCTAGTTTCCGAAATCCCTGGATGACCCGCCAACCGAGACTCATGTCATTCGGCAAACAAAGCTCTCCTCAAGGCTTTAGGCACAAATAATTTATCATATGGGGTGTATGTTGGTGCAACATTCTGGGCCTCTAAGATGCTATCCTCCAACTCCGAACCCAATGCTGCTACCACCACCCCTCTCTGCAAAATACATTCTTCCTTCTCATTATTAACTGCTGGCGTGAAACTACGAGAAAGAGCATCTGCTTTAACATTCTTTGTCTTAGGAATATATGTTACGGAGAAATGGAACCGGGCAAAAAACAGTGCCCACCTAGCTTGACGAGCATTCAAATGTTTTCAAACAAATTCAAACTGAATAGCGCAATCGTACTCTCTATGGGGCGGTAGAGCTTGCGACTCAACTTCTGAAAATACCTCCCCGAAATCCTGAATGGCCTCAGGTAGCTCCCTCTTCAAAATTGCAGCAATGTGAATACTACAGCATTTACCCTAACACCCCTGACCCAAGGACTTTAAAGTACTCGACGACCAGTCCAACAATGGATTGTGCACTTTTAACCAAGGTAAGCTCAGGACCACTGAAGCATGCAAATTAGCAAGTACAAATAGTGCCCATGCTCCAGGGGAGTGTTATCAATCGCCTCAACAGGGAAAGGAGACGACAATGGTTCAGAATCAAACTTATACTTGTCTAGAAATTGTTGATCAATCAAATTAAGAGCAGCGCCACAATCAACCATTACCTGAAAATCAATAGAATGACCACGAAAGGTGGTATTACCACATAAAAACACTCCTGCGGAACGCAAGAATGTTTTCTCCTTCCTTATGCGAACCTTGCATTGCTTAATAAAATGGTCAGCCTTACCACAATACAAACACAGCCTCTCAGAGAGCCTCCTCTCCCTCTCCTGGGAACAGGAGGACAATGACCCAACTTGCATCGGTTCCCCGCTGTCGGCGAGAACAACCTGAGAGACGGGGTCCAACATTACAAAAGCCCTCTCTTCACTCAGCCTGGCTCTCAATCTTCTATTCACATGGATAGCTAGCTGCATAGCTGTTTCCAAAGTGGCGGTGCAGGATATGCAATGAGCAAATCTTTAACCCTTTCATTCAAACCTGCCAGAAACTGACTCCTGAGTGCTGGGTCATTCAATCTGACCTCTGCGGACCATAGTCTGAACAGGGTGCAATACTTCTCAGCCTCACCAGAACCCTGTTTAAGCCGTCTGAGCTCCGCCTCAGCTGATGTGACCCGATCAGGATCATCATATAACAACCCCATTGCAGTAAAAAATGCTTCTACTGATGTCAAACAAGGATCATTAGGATGCAATGAAAATGCCCAGATTTGGGGTTTACCTTGCAATAAAGAAATAACAACCCCCACCTGCTGTAATTCACTCCCTGAGGACCCAGGTCTAAGCTGAAAATACAGTAAACGTGCATTTTTAAACGTAAAAAATTCCTGCCGTTTACCAGAAAAAAACTCAGGTAATCCTACCTTTGGTTCTTCGGGGCGTGCCCCAGAGCAGTTACTCACTTACTGTTGCAGACTGTCTACTTCCTGAGTTAACCCTTGCAGGCGCTGTGCAAACTCTTGGACGCTGTTCATACTGAAGGAATCCGGATGAGGATACTTTTTTTTTATTTTTGGGCTGGACAAACTGTTACGATACTGCAACTCAGAGCTAGGGCAGGAGAGGGAAAAGCTGACCCTGCACTAGGACTAGTCTGTAGCCCTACGATGGAGTGGGCAACCTATTCCTGGCGAATAGACCCACCGACATTTCCTAGACTAAACTTAATAGAAGACCTAAAGGAAGAGGGTAGGAAACCCTGAAAGATCTAAGGGCTGGGATAACAAACAGGTGACCTCCTAGCAGGAAAAGAGAAAGCTGCAGAAACGAAAAGGACTTAAAAGAATCTCAGCAGGCAGAACTAGAAGATCCCTGAACTGCAAAAAACTAAACACAGAAACACTACTATCAAACCTCCTAGCCAGAATACTAACGGATAAACACTGCTGTCCGGCAAAGACTAGAAGGCAGGTGTTGGGTAATGAAGGGTGATACAATCACCTGACCAAGACAAACCCAACACTAGGGGAAAAAGACCAGCAGCTAGAAAACCACAACAAAATGGCAGACACAGATTCTAACAGTCCACAGTTGAAACCAGAAGTTTACATACATGATTTCATCAGACCACAGGACATGTCTCCAAAAATTAAGGTCTTTGTTCCCGTGTGCATTTGCAAACATTAATGTGGCTTTTTTATGTTTCCTTTGGAGTAATGGCTTCTTCTTGGCAGATTGGCCTTTCAGCCCATGTTGATACAGTACTCGTTTCACTGTGGATATTGACACAATCTTATCAGCTTCCGCCATCATCTTCACCAGGTATTTTGTTTTTGTCATTGGGCTGATTTGCACTTGTCGGACCAAAGCACATTCATCTCTGGGACACAGAACCCATCTCCTTCCTGAGCGGTATGATGGCTGGACATTCCCATCTTGTTTATACTTGCATATAAGTGTTTGTACAGATGAACGAGACACCTTCAGGTATCTTGAAATTGTACCCAAGGATGAGCCAGACTTGTGCAAGTCCACAATTCTCTTCTTGATATCTTGGCTGATTTCTTTAGACTTTCCCATGATTCTACACAAAGAAGCAGTGTGTTTCAGGTGTGCATTAAAATACATCCACAAGTGTGTCTCTCAGATGTTGCAAAAAAAAACAGAAGCTTCCAAACACATGACATCATCATATAGGCAGTCCAGAATTGTTTCTGATGTGTGACCTAATAGTACACCATGGTGACCTGGGCCCAATGGGACCAATGACGTACTATTAGGTCATATGGCGATCGCGCCCGCACACAAGCGGTACGGGGCGATCAACGCCAGGTGTCAGCTTATAGTACCGGGTGTCAGCTGAGACTATGTGCAGGGAGCGGTCCCGCACCGCTCCCTGCACATTAACCCCCTCAATCGCAGCATTGCGGGGCAAGGGGAGGTGATCGCAATACTCACCTCCTCTCCCGGCCTCCAGCGCTGTCTGCCGTGGCTTCCCGGATGTTGCCATGATGACCCGATGTCGTCATGACAACATCCGGGTCACCAGACAGCAGGAAGATACTTTAGTCAAGCGCATAGTATGACCAAAGTATCTTATGCATCTGCAGCGCTGACAGCCTGTATAGCACAGGCGATCAGAATGTAAAAAGTGAAAGTCCCATAGTGGGACAAAGTATAAAAGTCCAAAAAGTGTTAAAAAATGAAAAAAAAAATTGTAAAAATATAAAAAAAATAAATAATAAAAATAATCCACCAAAAATAAAAATATAATGTACCCATCAATAAATCTTATTATTGAAAAAAAACAAAAAAAACAATAAAAGTACACATATTTGGTATCGATGAATCTGGAACGACCTGACCTATAAAACTATCCCACTAGTTAACCCCTTTAGGGGACACGGTAAAAAAAAGAAAAAAAAAACAAAGCAAAAAACAATGCTTTATCATCATACCGCCAAACAAAAAATGGAATAACATGTCATCAAAAAGACAAATAAAAATAAAAATGGTACCCCTGAAAACGTCATCTTGTCCCGCAAAAAACCAAGCTGCCATACAGCTCCATCAGCCAAAAATTAAAAAACTTATTACTCTCAGAATAAAGTGATGCAAAAAAATATTTTTTTATATAAAATAACTTTTATTGTATAAAAGCGCAAACGCATAGAAAAACGATATAAATGTGGTACCGCTGTAAACGTACTGACCCAAAGAATAAAGCTACATTATCAATTTTACCACACGCGGAACAGCATAAAAAAAACTCCATAAAAACAATTCCGGAATTGCTGTTTTTTGTTTATTCTGCCTCCCAAAAATCAGAATAGAAAGCGATCAAAAAATGTCATGTTCCTGAAAATGGTACCAATAAAAACGTCAACTCATCCCGCAAAAAACAAGCCATCATATGACTCTGTCGGCCAAAATACGGAAAAATTATAGCTCTCAAAATATGGCAAAGCAAAAACTAGATTTTACAAAAAAATGCGTCTTTTAGTGTGTGACAGCTGTCAATCATAAAAACCCGATATGATTCTGGTATCGCTGGCACCGACCCGAAGAATAAAGTCGTCTAATCACTTATACCGCACGAGGAACGGCATGAAAAATAAACTCTAGGTTTAGGGTTGTCTTAGGGTTAGGGTTGGGGTTAGGGTTGGGGTTTGGGTTAGGGTTGGGCTAGGGTTAGGGTTGGCCTAGGGTTGGGATTGGGGTTGGGCTAGGGTTAGGGTTGAGGTTAGGGTTGGGCTAGGGTTAGGGTTGGGCTAGGGTTAAGGTTGGGCTAGGGTTGGGGTTGGGGTTAGGGTTGGGCTAGGGTTATCGTTGGGCTACGGTTAGGGTTTGGGTTGTATTAGGGTTGAGATTTTTTTTTTCAAAAGTAAAAAAAAAGATGACGATATGGCGACTAGTATTGAGCGCAAGTGCTCGCTACTTGAGTTTGCATCGGGTGCTCGGGTATGCACTAAGTATTGCGGGTGCTCGAGTGACAGCCCAAAAAAAACTTGCGGGGATTGCCTGCCATACACAAGCGATCCCCGCATGGTTATTTTTGGGTGTCTAATAACCGTGAAACATGCGGGTGGGGACTCGAGCATGTCACTCGAGCACACGCGATACATGGTGCATACCTGAGTACCCGATGCAAACTCAAGTAGTGAGCACTTGCGCTCAAGACTAATGACAACTTATTCAATATCATGACCTAATGTTATCAAATTCTGTGTCGTACCTCTGGGTTCAAAATGTTCACTATACCCCTTGATAAAATCCTTGAGGGGTGTAGTTTCCAAAATGGGGTCACTTTTGGGGGGTTTCCACTATTTAGGCACATCAGGGGCTCACCAAATGCGACATGGCGTCCGCTCTCAATTCCAGCCAATTTTGCATTCAAAAAGTCACACAGTGCTCCTTCCTTTCTGAACTCTGCCGTGTGCCCAAACACTGTATTTTCCCCACATATGGGGTATCCGCGCACTAAGGAGAAATTGCACAACAGGTTTTGGGGTCCATTTTCTCCTTTTACCCTTGTGAAAATAAAAAAATTGGGGTTAGGCTGCGTGCCCACTATGCGTCTTTCAAGCGTTTCTGCTGCGGAATTTCCGCAGTGAAAACGCTTAAAAAACGCTTGGTAATCCGTCCCCCATGGTCCCCAATAACAACCCGCAATGTCAATGTCCATGCTGCGGATTTTCCCGCAGTGTTTATGCTGCGCTCAAAAATCTGCAGCATGTCCATTAATTTTGCGGACACGCAGCGTAATCGCCGCCATTGACTTGCATTGGACCTCGTGACATCCGCATCACTGCATCTGCAGATGCGGATATCACATGGTTCAATGTGCGGATGGTACTCGGGTCTGGAGGACAGGAGACTCTCATCCAGACCTGGGTACCATTGTACCTGTAAAAAAAAGAATTTAAGATAAAAAAATAAAGATTATACTTACCTTCTGATGTCCAATGGCCTCCTCAGCAATGTGTGCGATGTGTTGGGTGGCTCGCTGTGGTGTGAGGACCTGACATGAAGTCATTGAGTCATGTGACCCGTCACATGACTCAATGACGTCACCGCAGGTCCTTCACAACACCGCGAGCCGCCCACGACACCGGACGGAGCTGCGAAAACACCGGGAGGACATCGGAAGGTGAGTATAATCTTTTTTTTTTATTTTTTACCATTCTAATTCTTTTTTTTTTTAACTAACTTGGTCACACTATATAAATCCATGCCGGTTGCATGGATTTATATAGTGTGAACAAGTTGTCAAGCACTTTTCCAAGTGATGCGAAAATCGCTTGGAAAAGTGCTTGATAACCCACATGCAGAAATGCATGCAAAGACGCTTGACAAACGCTACTACCTGGCGGGAAAAACACATGTAAAAAAATGCATGAGTTTTTCCTGCCAGGGAGAAGCGTAAAAAATATGCAGCATTTCTGCATCGTGGGCACTTAGCCTCAAAACATCATTTTTGTGGAAAAGTTAGATTTTTTTAATTTTCATGGCTCCATGTTATAAACTTCCGTAAAGCACTTGGGGGTTCAGGGTGCTCACCACACATCTAGATAAGTTCCCTGAGGGGTCTAGTTTCCAAAATGGTGTCACTTGTGGAGGGTTTCCACTGTTTAGGTACATCAGGGGCTCTCCAAACGCAACATGGCGTCCGCTAATTATTCAAGCAAATTTTACATTCAAAAAGTCAAATGGCGCTCCTTCTCTTCCGAGCTCTGCCGTGCACCCAAACAGTGGTTTTCCCCCACATATGGGGTATCGGCTTACTCAGGAGGAATTGCACAACAAATAGCATGGTGCAAATTCTCCTGTTACCCTATGAAAATGCAAAATTGGAGTCTGAAAAGCATTTTTGTTGCAAAAATGTGAAAATTTTATTTTTACGGCTCAATGTTCTAAACTTCTGTGAAGCACCTGGGGGTTCAGGGTGCTCGCCACACATCTAGATAAGTTCCTTGAGGGGTCTAGTTTCCAAAATTGTGTCACTTGTGGGGGGTTTCCACTGTTTAGGCACATCAGGGGCTCCCCAAACACAACATGGTGTCGGCTAATTATTCAAGCAAATTTTACAATCAAAAAGTCAAATGGCGCTCCTTCCCTTCCAAACCCTGCCATGAGCCCAAACAGTGCTTTTTCCCCACGTATGGGGTATCTGCGTACTCAGGGGAAATTGCACAACAAATTTTGGAGTCCATTTTTTCCTGTTACCCCTGCGAAAATAAAAAAAATTGGGTCTAAAGTAACATTTTTGTGAAAAATGTTAAATGTTAATTTTTTTTCTTCCACATTCCAAAAATTCCTGTGAAGCACCTGAAGGGTTAATAAAGTTCTTGAATGTGGTTTTGAACACCTTGAGGGGTGCAGTTTTTAGAATGGTGTCACTTTTGGGTAATTTCTGTCATAAAGACCCGTCAAAGTGACTTCAAATGTGATGTGGTCCCTAAAAAAATGGTTTTGTAAATCTTGTTGGAAAAATGAGAAATCGCTGGTCAACTTTTAACCCTTATAGCTTCCTAACAAAAAAAAATTTGGTTCCAAAATTGTGCTGATGTAAAGTAGACATGTGGGAAATGTTATTTTATTTATTAACTATTTTGTGTGACATATCTCACTGATTTAAGGGCATAAAAATTCAAATTTTGAAAATTGCTAAATTTTCAAAATTTTTGCCAAATTTCAATTTTTTTTCACAAATAAACGCAAGTGATATCGAAGAAATTTTACCACAATCATGAAGTACAATATGTCGCGAAAAAACAATCTCAGGGGGGTCCATTGAAGCGTTTCAGAGTAATTACCTCATAAAGTGACAGTGGTCAGAATTGTAAAAATTGACCCGGTCATTAACGTGCAAACTAGCCTCAGGGGTAAAGGGGTTAAAGGCAAAGTAATCTTATTGTATAGAAACTTTTAACTTTGCAGTAAGTAATAAAAATGCCTTAAAACATTCTCTCTCTCATTATTCTGGCATTTGGCAAATATTAAACATTCTGGTAATCCTAATTGTCCTAAAGCGGGAAAGGTTTATTCTGTTTTCATGTCAGATATTGAGTACAGCATGCAGATGTGTCTTTTATATAACTGTATATATTTGATATGTTGTAAAATATTTTTTGATGGTGGTTATTTACTCTATGAAGTAGTGATGATATTGGGATTGGATAATTTCAAATAATTTTGTATATATATTTATATATTAAATTTGGACATATTTTTATTATACATGCATTAGAATTTATGGCTGATTTGTATCGATAATATAATTGACAAATTAATAGGTATATTGACAGGGCAGTAAGTTTGGCTGCTTCTCTTTAATATCTATGTTACACTCCTATTTTTTTTGTGGAAATTACACTTATTACTCTTTCTGACCTGTCTGAAATTATTAGTTGATTATATATTTGTAATTTATGTATTTAAATAAACTTTGGATTATTTTTTACATTCAAGAAAGTTTTGGGTTTGTTGAAATTCCACTGTCTGGTACTTTTTTAGCCCCCAACATTTACTGTAGGGAGAAGGTTGGGGATCCACCATACACATTAGAATACTGGTTGGTACTGCTGAAATTGCACCAACTGAATGCTCCAAAGCTTCTTTTTTCCCATCACCCAAATGCCCCATGTCATTTCTTGTTAACTTTTGTTCAAGAAGGTTTATCTTCTCGGCTCCTGAACTGTTGTAAAAAAAAAACCAGAAATCATGGGACTACTAGTCAGGTGATCCCACAGGGATAGACAACCAAAAGTCTGTAGTGATAAATAACTCACTCAATTCAGTCACTGTTTTCCTCTTCTGGGGCCACATTGTGCAATGTTTTCCTCATCTGGGGCACACATTCTTTAGACAATGCTTTCCTCATCTGGGGCCCACATTGTGCAATGTTTTCCTAATCTGGGGTACACATTCTTTAGCCAATGTTTCCTCATCTGGGTCCCACATTGTTTAGCCAATTTTTTCCTCATCTGGGGCCCGCATTGTTTAGCCAATATTTTCCTCATCTGGGGCCAACATTGTTTAGCCAAAATTTTCCTCATCTGGGGCACACATTGTTTAGCCAATATTTTCCTCACCTGGGGCACACATTGTTTAGCCAATATATTCCTCACCTGGGGCCCACATTGTTTAGCCAATATTTTCCTCATCTGGGGCGCACATTCTTTAGCCAATGTTTTCCTCACTTGGGGCCCACATTGTGCAATGTTTTCCTAATCTGGGGCACACATTCTTTAGACAATGTTTTCCTCATCTGGGGCCCACATTGTTTA
Source organism: Phyllobates terribilis (assembly GCF_046119375.1). NCBI lineage: Eukaryota > Metazoa > Chordata > Amphibia > Anura > Dendrobatidae > Phyllobates > Phyllobates terribilis. The sequence continues at coordinate 152,312,890 of NW_027362767.1, forward strand.
GCCAATATTTTCCTCATCTGGGGCACACATTGTTTAGTCAATATTTTCCTCATCTGGGGCCAACATTGTTTAGCCAAAATTTTCCTCATCTGGGGCACACATTGTTTAGCCAATATTTTCCTCACCTGGGGCACACATTGTTTAGCCAATATATTCCTCACCTGGGGCCCACATTGTTTAGCCAATATTTTCCTCATCTGGGGCGCACATTCTTTAGCCAATGTTTTCCTCACTTGGGGCCCACATTGTGCAATGTTTTCCTAATCTGGGGCACACATTCTTTAGACAATGTTTTCCTCATCTGGGGCCCACATTGTTTAGCCAATATTTTCCTCATCTGGGGCACACATTGTTTAGTCAATATTTTACTCATCTGGGGCCCACATTGTTTAGCCAATATTTTCCTCACCTGGGGCCCACATTGTTTAGCCAATATTTTCCTCACCTGGGGCCCACATTGTTTAGCCAATATTTTCCTCACCTGGGGCCCACATTGTTTAGCCAATATTTTCCTCATCTGGGGCCCACATTGTTTAGCCAATATTTTCCTCATCTGGGGCACACATTCTTTAGCCAATGTTTTCCTCACTTGGGGCCCACATTGTACAATGTTTTCCTAATCTGGGGCACACATTCTTTAGCCAATGTTTTCCTCATCTGGGGCCCACATTGTTTAGCCAATATTTTCCTCATCTGGGGCACACATTGTTTAGTCAATATTTTCCTCATCTGGGGCCCACATTGTTTAGCCAATATTTTCCTCACCTGGGGCCCACATTGTTTAGCCAATATTTTCCTCACCTGGGGCACAGATTGTTTAGCCAATATTTTCCTCACCTGGGGCCCACATTGTTTAGCCAATATTTTCCTCACCTGGGGCCCACATTGTTTAGCCAATATTTTCCTCTTCTGGGGCCACATTGTGCAATGTTTTCCTCATCTGGGGCACACATTCTTTAGACAATGCTTTCCTCATCTGGGGCCCACATTGTGCAATGTTTTCCTAATCTGGGGTACACATTCTTTAGCCAATGTTTCCTCATCTGGGTCCCACATTGTTTAGCCAATTTTTTCCTCATCTGGGGCCCGCATTGTTTAGCCAATATTTTCCTCATCTGGGGCCAACATTGTTTAGCCAAAATTTTCCTCATCTGGGGCACACATTGTTTAGCCAATATTTTCCTCACCTGGGGCACACATTGTTTAGCCAATATATTCCTCACCTGGGGCCCACATTGTTTAGCCAATATTTTCCTCATCTGGGGCGCACATTCTTTAGCCAATGTTTTCCTCACTTGGGGCCCACATTGTGCAATGTTTTCCTAATCTGGGGCACACATTCTTTAGACAATGTTTTCCTCATCTGGGGCCCACATTGTTTAGCCAATATTTTCCTCATCTGGGGCACACATTGTTTAGTCAATATTTTCCTCATCTGGGGCCAACATTGTTTAGCCAAAATTTTCCTCATCTGGGGCACACATTGTTTAGCCAATATTTTCCTCACCTGGGGCACACATTGTTTAGCCAATATATTCCTCACCTGGGGCCCACATTGTTTAGCCAATATTTTCCTCATCTGGGGCGCACATTCTTTAGCCAATGTTTTCCTCACTTGGGGCCCACATTGTGCAATGTTTTCCTAATCTGGGGCACACATTCTTTAGACAATGTTTTCCTCATCTGGGGCCCACATTGTTTAGCCAATATTTTCCTCATCTGGGGCACACATTGTTTAGTCAATATTTTACTCATCTGGGGCCCACATTGTTTAGCCAATATTTTCCTCACCTGGGGCCCACATTGTTTAGCCAATATTTTCCTCACCTGGGGCCCACATTGTTTAGCCAATATTTTCCTCACCTGGGGCCCACATTGTTTAGCCAATATTTTCCTCATCTGGGGCACACATTGTTTAGCCAATATTTTCCTCATCTGGGGCACACATTCTTTAGCCAATGTTTTCCTCACTTGGGGCCCACATTGTACAATGTTTTCCTAATCTGGGGCACACATTCTTTAGCCAATGTTTTCCTCATCTGGGGCCCACATTGTTTAGCCAATATTTTCCTCATCTGGGGCACACATTGTTTAGTCAATATTTTCCTCATCTGGGGCCCACATTGTTTAGCCAATATTTTCCTCACCTGGGGCCCACATTGTTTAGCCAATATTTTCCTCACCTGGGGCACAGATTGTTTAGCCAATATTTTCCTCACCTGGGGCCCACATTGTTTAGCCAATATTTTCCTCATCTGGGGCACACATTGTTTAGCCAATATTTTCCTCACCTGGGGCACACATTGTTTAGCCAATATTTTCCTCACCTGGGGCCCACATTGTTTAGCCAATATTTTCCTCATCTGGGGCACACATTCTTTAGCCAATGTTTTCCTCACTTGGGGCCCACATTGTGCAATGTTTTCCTAATCTGGGGCACACATTCTTTAGCCAAAGTTTTCCTCATCTGGGGCCCACATTGTTTAGCCAATATTTTCCTCATCTGGGGCACACATTGTTAAGTCAATATTTTCCTCATCTGGGGCCCACATTGTTTAGCCAATATTTTCCTCACCTGGGGCCCACATTGTTTAGCCAATATTTTCCTCACCTGGGGCCCACATTGTTTAGCCAATATTTTCCTCACCTGGGGCCCACATTGTTTAGCCAATATTTTCCTCATCTGGGGCACACATTGTTTAGCCAATATTTTCCTCACCTGGGGCCCACATTGTTCAGCCAATATTTTCCTCATCTGGGGCACACATTCTTTAGCCAATGTTTTCCTCACTTGGGGCCCACATTGTGCAATGTTTTCCTAATCTGGGGCACACATTCTTTAGCCAATATTTTCCTCATCTGGGGCCCATATTCTTTAGCCAATATTTTCCTCATCTGGCGCACACATTGTTTAGCCAATATTTTCCTCACCTGGGGCCCACATTTTTAGCCAATATTTTCCTCACCTGGGGCCCACATTGTTTAGCCAATATTTTCCTCATCTGGGGCACACATTGTTTAGCCAATATTTTCCTCACCTGGGGCCCACATTGTTTAGCCAATATTTTCCTCACCTGGGGCCCACATTGTTTAGCCAATATTTTCCTCATCTGGGGCCCACATTCTTTAGCCAATATTTTCCTCATCTGGGGTGCACATTGTGCAATATTTTCCTCTTCTGGGGCACACATTGTTTAGCCAATATTTTCCTCACCTGGGGCGCACATTGTGCAATGTTTTCCTCTTCTGAGCGACACATTGTTTAGCCAATGTTTTCCTCATTTGGGGCCCACATTGTGCAATGTTTTCCTAATCTTGGGCACACATTGTTTAGCCAATGTTTTCCTCATCTGGGGCACATATTGTGCAATGTTTTCCTCATCTGGGGCCCACATTGTTTAGCCAATATTTTCCTCATCTGGGGCACATATTGTTTAGCCAATGTTTTCCTCATCTGGGGCACAAATTGTTCAGCCAATGTTTTCCTCATTTGGGGCCCACATTGTGCAATGTTTTCCTAATCTGGGGCACACATTGTTTAGCCAATGTTTTCCTCATCTGGGGCACACATTGTTTAGCCAATATTTTTCTCATCTGGGGCCACATTGTGCAATGTTTTCCTCATCTGGGGCACACATTGTTTAGCCAATATGTTCCTAATCTGGGGTGCACATTGTGCAATGTTTTCCTCATCTGAGGGACACATTGTTTAGCCAATGTTTTCCTCACTTGGGGCCCACATTGTGCAATGTTTTCCTAATCTGGGGCACACATTCTTTAGCCAATGCTTTCCTCATCTGGGGCCCACATTGTTTAGCCAATAATTTCCTCATCTGCGGCACACATTGTTTAGTCAATATTTTCCTCATCTGGGGCCCACATTGTTTAGCCAATACTTTCCTCACCTGGGGCCCGCATTGTTTAGCCAATATTTTCCTCACCGGGGGCCCACAATGTTTAGCCAATATTTTCCTCACCTCGGGCACACATTGTTTAGCCAATATTTTCCTCACCTGGGGCCCACATTGTTTAGCCAATATTTTCCTCATCTGGGGCCAACATTCTTTTGCCAATGTTTTCCTCACTTGGGGCCCACATTGTGCAATGTTTTCCTCATCTGGGGCACACATTCTTTAGACAATGTTTTCCTCATCTGGGGCCCACATTGTTTAGCCAATATTTTCCTCATCTGGGGCACACATTGTTTAGTCAATATTTTCCTCATCTGGGGCCCACATTGCTTAGCCAATATTTTTCTCACCTGGGGCCCACATTGTTTAGCCATTATTTTCCTCACCTGGTGCCCACATTGTTTAGCCAATATTTTCCTCACCTGGGGCCCACATTGTTTAGCCAATATTTTCCTCATCTGGGGCACACATTGTTTAGCCAATATTTTCCTCACCTGGGGCCCACATTGTTTAGCCAATATTTTCCTCACCTGGGGCCCACATTGTTTAGCCAATATTTTCCTCATCTGGGGCATACATTCTTTAGCCAATGTTTTCCTCACTTGGGGCCCACATTGTACAATGTTTTCCTAATCTGGGGCACACATTCTTTAGCCAATGTTTTCCTCATCTGGGGCCCACATTGTTTAGCCAATATTTTCCTCATCTGGGGCACACATTGTTTAGTCAATATTTTCCTCATCTGGGGCCCACATTGTTTAGCCAATATTTTCCTCACCTGGGGCCCAAATTGTTTAGCCAATATTTTCCTCACCTGGGGCACAGATTGTTTAGCCAATATTTTCCTCACCTGGGGCCCACATTGTTTAGCCAATATTTTCCTCATCTGGGGCACACATTGTTAAGCCAATATTTTCCTCACCTGGGGCACACATTGTTTAGCCAATATTTTCCTCACCTGGGGCCCACATTGTTTAGCCAATATTTTCCTCATCTGGGGCACACATTCTTTAGCCAATATTTTCCTCACTTGGGGCCCACATTGTGCAATGTTTTCCTAATCTGGGTCACACATTCTTTAGCCAAAGTTTTCCTCATCTGGGGCCCACATTGTTTAGCCAATATTTTCCTCATCTGGGGCACACATTGTTTAGTCAATATTTTCCTCATCTGGGGACCACATTGTTTAGCCAATATTTTCCTCATCTGGGGCACACATTGTTTAGCCAATATTTTCCTCACCTGGGGCCCACATTGTTTAGCCAATATTTTCCTCACCTGGGGCCCAAATTGTTTAGCCAATATTTTCCTCATCTGGGGCACACATTCTTTAGCCAATGTTTTCCTCACTTGGGGCCCACATTGTGCAATGTTTTCCTAATCTGGGGCACACATTCTTTAGCCAATGTTTTCCTCATCTGGGGCCCACATTGTTTAGCCAATATTTTCCTCATCTGGGGCACACATTGTTTAGTCAATATTTTCCTCATCTGGGGCCCACATTGTTTAGCCAATATTTTCCTCACCTGTGTCCCACTTTGTTTAGCCAATATTTTCCTCACCTGGGGCCCACATTGTTTAGCCAATATTTTCCTCACCTGGGGCCCACATTGTTTAGCCAATATTTTCCTCATCTGGGGCACACATTGTTTAGCCAATATTTTCCTCACCTGGGGCCCACATTGTTTAGCCAATATTTTCCTCACCTGGGGCCCACATTGTTTAGCCAATATTTTCCTCCTCTGGGGCACACATTGTTTAGCCAATATTTTCCTCATCTGGGGTGCACATTGTGAAATGTTTTCCTCATCTGAGGGACACATTGTTTAGCCAATATTTTCCTCATCTGGGGTGCACATTGTGCAATGTTTTCCTCATCTGAGGGACACATTGTTTAGCCAATGTTTTCCTCACTTGGGTCCCACATTGTGCAATGTTTTCCTAATCTGGAGCACACATTCTTTAGCCAATGTTTTCCTCATCTGGGGCCCACATTGTTTAGCCAATATTTTCCTCACCTGGGGCCTACATTGTTTAGCCAATATTTTCCTCACCTGGGGCCCACATTGTTTAGCCAATATTTTCCTCACCTGGGGCCCACATTGTTTAGCCAATATTTTCCTCATCTGGGGCCCACATTGTTTAGCCAATATTTTCCTCATCTGGGGCCCACATTGTTTAGTCAATATTTTCCTCATCTGGGGCCCACATTGTTTAGCCAATATTTTCCTCATCTGGGGCCCACATTGTTTAGCCAATATTTTCCTCATCTGGTGCCCACATTCTTTAGCCAATATTTTCCTCATCTGGGGCCCACATTGTGCAATATTTTCCTCTTCTGGGGCACACATTGTTTAGCCAATATTTTCCTCACCTGGGGCGCACATTGTGCAATGTTTTCCTCTTCTGAGCGACACATTGTTTAGCCAATGTTTTCCTCATTTGGGGCCCACATTGTGCAATGTTTTTATAATCTTGGGCACACATTGTTTAGCCAATGTTTTCCTCATCTGGGGCACATATTGTGCAATGTTTTCCTCATCTGGGGCCCACATTGTTTAGCCAATATTTTCCTCATCTGGGGCACATATTGTTTAGCCAATGTTTTCCTCATCTGGGGCACAAATTGTTCAGCCAATGTTTTCCTCATTTGGGGCCCACATTGTGCAATGTTTTCCTAATCTGGGGCACACATTGTTTAGCCAATGTTTTCCTCATCTGGGGCACACATTGTTTAGCCAATTTTTTCCTCATCTGGGGCCACATTGTGCAATGTTTTCCTCATCTGGGGCACACATTGTTTAGCCAATATTTTCCTCATCTGGGGTGCACATTGTGCAATGTTTTCCTCATCTGAGGGACACATTGTTTAGCCAATGTTTTCCTCACTTGGGGCCCACATTGTGCAATGTTTTCCTAATCTGGGACACACATTCTTTAGCCAATGTTTTCCTCATCTGGGGCCCACATTGTTTAGCCAATATTTTCCTCATCTGGGGCACACATTGTTTAGTCAATATTTTCTTCATCTGGGGCCACATTGTGCAATGTTTTCCTCATCTGGGGCACACATTGTTTAGCCAATATTTTCCTCATCTGGGGTGCACATTGTGCAATGTTTTCCTCATCTGAGGGACACATTGTTTAGCCAATGTTTTCCTCACTTGGGGCCCACATTGTGCAATGTTTTCCTAATCTGGGGCACACATTCTTTAGCCAATGCTTTCCTCATCTGGGGCCCACATTGTTTAGCCAATATTTTCCTCATCTGGGGCACACATTGTTTAGTCAATATTTTCCGCATCTGGGGCCCACATTGTTTAGCCAATATTTTCCTCACCTGGGGCCCGCATTGTTTAGCCAATATTTTCCTCACCGGGGGCCCACAATGTTTAGCCAATATTTTCCTCACCTCGGGCACACATTGTTTAGCCAATATTTTCCTCACCTGGGGCCCACATTGTTTAGCCAATATTTTCCTCATCTGGGGCCAACATTCTTTTGCCAAAGTTTTCCTCACTTGGGGCCCACATTGTGCAATGTTTTCCTAATCTGGGGCACACATTCTTTAGACAATGTTTTCCTCATCTGGGGCCCACATTGTTTAGCCAATATTTTCCTCATCTGGGACACACATTGTTTAGTCAATATTTTCCTCATCTGGGGCCCACATTGCTTAGCCAATATTTTTCTCACCTGGGGCCCACATTGTTTAGCCAATATTTTCCTCACCTGGGGCCCACATTGTTTAGCCAATATTTTCCTCACCTGGGGCCCACATTGTTTAGCCAATATTTTCCTCATCTGGGGCACACATTGTTTAGCCAATATTTTCCTCACCTGGGGCCCACATTGTTTAGCCAATATTTTCCTCACCTGGGGCCCACATTGTTTAGCCAATATTTTCCTCATCTGGGGCATACATTCTTTAGCCAATGTTTTCCTCACTTGGGGCCCACATTGTACAATGTTTTCCTAATCTGGGGCACACATTCTTTAGCCAATGTTTTCCTCATCTGGGGCCCACATTGTTTAGCCAATATTTTCCTCATCTGGGGCACACATTGTTTAGTCAATATTTTCCTCATCTGGGGCCCACATTGTTTAGCCAATATTTTCCTCACCTGGGGCCCACATTGTTTAGCCAATATTTTCCTCACCTGGGGCACAGATTGTTTAGCCAATATTTTCTTCACCTGGGGCCCACATTGTTTAGCCAATATTTTCCTCATCTGGGGCACACATTGTTTAGTCAATATTTTCCTCATCTGGGGACCACATTGTTTAGCCAATATTTTCCTCATCTGGGGCACACATTGTTTAGCCAATATTTTCCTCACCTGGGGCCCACATTGTTTAGCCAATATTTTCCTCACCTGGGGCCCACATTGTTTAGCCAATATTTTCCTCATCTGGGGCACACATTCTTTAGCCAATGTTTTCCTCACTTGGGGCCCACATTGTGCAATGTTTTCCTAATCTGGGGCACACATTCTTTAGCCAATGTTTTCCTCATCTGGGGCACACATTGTTTAGCCAATATTTTCCTCATCTGGGGCCACATTGTGCAATGTTTTCCTCATCTGGGGCACCCATTGTTTAGCCAATATTTTCCTCATCTGGGGTGCACATTGTGCAATGTTTTCCTCATCTGAGGGACACATTGTTTAGCCAATGTTTTCCTCACTTGGGGCCCACATTGTGCAATGTTTTCCTAATCTGGGACACACATTCTTTAGCCAATGTTTTCCTCATCTGGGGCCCACATTGTTTAGCCAATATTTTCCTCATCTGGGGCACACATTGTTTAGTCAATATTTTCCTCATCTGGGGCCACATTGTGCAATGTTTTCCTCATCTGGGGCACACATTGTTTAGCCAATATTTTCCTCATCTGGGGTGCACATTGTGCAATGTTTTCCTCATCTGAGGGACACATTGTTTAGCCAATGTTTTCCTCACTTGGGGCCCACATTGTGTAATGTTTTCCTAATCTGGGGCACACATTCTTTAGCCAATGCTTTCCTCATCTGGGGCCCACATTGTTTAGCCAATATTTTCCTCATCTGGGGCACACATTGTTTAGTCAATATTTTCCGCATCTGGGGCCCACATTGTTTAGCCAATATTTTCCTCACCTGGGGCCCGCATTGTTTAGCCAATATTTTCCTCACCGGGGGCCCACAATGTTTAGCCAATATTTTCCTCACCTCGGGCACACATTGTTTAGCCAACATTTTCCTCACCTGGGGCCCACATTGTTTAGCCAATATTTTCCTCATCTGGGGCCAACATTCTTTTGCCAATGTTTTCCTCACTTGGGGCCCACATTGTGCAATGTTTTCCTAATCTGGGGCCCACATTCTTTAGACAATGTTTTCCTCATCTGGGGCCCACATTGTTTAGTCAATATTTTCCTCATCTGGGGCCCACATTGCTTAGCCAATATTTTTCTCACCTGGGGCCCACATTGTTTAGCCAATATTTTCCTCACCTGGGGCCCACATTGTTTAGCCAATATTTTCCTCACCTGGGGCCCACATTGTTTAGCCAATATTTTCCTCATCTGGGGCACACATTGTTTAGCCAATATTTTCCTCACCTGGGGCCCACATTGTTTAGCCAATATTTTCCTCACCTGGGGCCCACATTGTTTAGCCAATATTTTCCTCATCTGGGGCACACATTCTTTAGCCAATGTTTTCCTCACTTGGGGCCCACATTGTACAATGTTTTCCTAATCTGGGGCACACATTCTTTAGCCAATGTTTTCCTCACCTGGGGCCCACATTGTTTAGCCAATATTTTCCTCACCTGGGGCCCACATTGTTTAGCCAATATTTTCCTCATCTGGGGCACACATTGTTTAGCCAATATTTTCCTCACCTGGGGCACACATTGTTTAGCCAATATTTTCCTCACCTGGGGCCCACATTGTTTAGCCAATATTTTCCTCATCTGGGGCACACATTCTTTAGCCAATATTTTCCTCACTTGGGGCCCACATTGTGCAATGTTTTCCTAATCTGGGGCACACATTCTTTAGCCAAAGTTTTCCTCATCTGGGGCCCACATTGTTTAGCCAATATTTTCCTCATCTGGGGCACACATTGTTTAGTCAATATTTTCCTCATCTGGGGCCCACATTGTTTAGCCAATATTTTCCTCACCTGGGGCCCACATTGTTTAGCCAATATTTTCCTCACCTGGGGCAAACATTGCTTAGCCAATATTTTCCTCACCTGGGGCCCACATTGTTTAGCCAATATTTTCCTCACCTGGGGCCCACATTGTTTAGCCAATATTTTCCTCATCTGGGGCACACATTGTTTAGCCAATATTATCCTCACCTAGGGCCCACATTGTTTAGCCAATATTTTCCTCACCTGGGGCCCACATTGCTTAGCCAATATTTTCCTCATCTGGGGCACACATTCTTTAGCCAATGTTTTCCTTACTTGGGGCCCACATTGTGCAATGTTTTCCTAATCTGGGGCACACTTTCTTTAGCCAATGTTTTCCTCATCTGGGGCCCACATTGTTACCCAATATTTTCCTCATCTGGGGCACACATTGTTTAGTCAATATTTTCTTCATCTGGGGCCCACATTGTTTAGCCAATATTTTCCTCACCTGGGGCCCACATTGTTTAGCTAATATTTTCCTCACCTGGGGCCCACATTGTTTAGCCAATATTTTCCTCACCTGGGGCCCACATTGTTTAGCCAATATTTTCCACATCTGGGGCACACATTGTTTAGCCAATATTTTCCTCACCTGGGGCCCACATTGTTTAGCCAATATTTTCCTCACCTGGGGCCCACATTGTTTAGCTAATATTTTCCTCTTCTTGGCACACATTGTGGAATGTTTTCCTCATCTGAGGGACACATTGTTTAGCCAATATTTTCCTCATCTGGGGTGCACATTGTGCAATGTTTTCCTCATCTGAGGGACACATTGTTTAGCCAATGTTTTCCTCACTTGGGTCCCACATTGTGCAATGTTTTCCTAATCTTGGGCACACATTGTTTAGCCAATGTTTTCCTCATCTGGGGCACATATTGTGCAATGTTTTCCTCATCTGGGGCCCACATTGTTTAGCCAATATTTTCCTCACCTGGGGCCTACATTGTTTAGCCAATATTTTCCTCACCTGGGGCCTACATTGTTTAGCCAATATTTTCCTCACCTGGGGCCCACATTGTTTAGCCAATATTTTCCTCACCTGGGACCGACATTATTTAGCCAATATTTTCCTCACCTGGGGCCCACATTGTTTAGCCAATATTTTCCTCATCTGGGGCCCACATTGTTTAGCCAATATTTTCCTCATGTGGGGCCCACATTGTTTAGTCAATATTTTCCTCATCTGGGGCCCACATTGTTTAGCCAATATTTTCCTCACCTGGGGCCCACATTGTTTAGCCAATATTTTCCTCATCTGGGGCCCACATTCTTTAGCCAATATTTTCCTCATCTGGGGCCCACATTGTGCAATGTTTTCCTCTTCTGGGGCACACATTGTTTAGCCAATATTTTCCTCACCTGGGGCGCACATTGTGCAATGTTTTCCTCTTCTGAGGGACACATTGTTTAGCAAATGTTTTCCTCATTTGGGGCCCACATTGTGCAATGTTTTCCTAATCTTGGGCACACATTGTTTAGCCAATGTTTTCCTCATCTGGGGCACATATTGTGCAATGTTTTCCTCATCTGGGGCCCACATGATTTAGCCAATATTTTCCTCATCTGGGGCACATATTGTTTAGCCAATTTTTTCCTCATTTGGGGCACACATTGTGCAATGTTTTCCTAATCTGGGGCACACATTGTTTAGCCAATGTTTTCCTCATCTGGGGCACACATTGTTTAGCCAATATTTTCCTCACCTGGGGCACAGATTGTTTAGCCAATATTTTCTTCACCTGGGGCCCACATTGTTTAGCCAATATTTTCCTCATCTGGGGCACACATTGTTTAGTCAATATTTTCCTCATCTGGGGACCACATTGTTTAGCCAATATTTTCCTCATCTGGGGCACACATTGTTTAGCCAATATTTTCCTCACCTGGGGCCCACATTGTTTAGCCAATATTTTCCTCACCTGGGGCCCACATTGTTTAGCCAATATTTTCCTCATCTGGGGCACACATTCTTTAGCCAATGTTTTCCTCACTTGGGGCCCACATTGTGCAATGTTTTCCTAATCTGGGGCACACATTCTTTAGCCAATGTTTTCCTCATCTGGGGCACACATTGTTTAGCCAATATTTTCCTCATCTGGGGCCACATTGTGCAATGTTTACCTCATCTGGGGCACCCATTGTTTAGCCAATATTTTCCTCATCTGGGGTGCACATTGTGCAATGTTTTCCTCATCTGAGGGACACATTGTTTAGCCAATGTTTTCCTCACTTGGGGCCCACATTGTGCAATGTTTTCCTAATCTGGGACACACATTCTTTAGCCAATGTTTTCCTCATCTGGGGCCCACATTGTTTAGCCAATATTTTCCTCATCTGGGGCACACATTGTTTAGTCAATATTTTCCTCATCTGGGGCCACATTGTGCAATGTTTTCCTCATCTGGGGCACACATTGTTTAGCCAATATTTTCCTCATCTGGGGTGCACATTGTGCAATGTTTTCCTCATCTGAGGGACACATTGTTTAGCCAATGTTTTCCTCACTTGGGGCCCACATTGTGTAATGTTTTCCTAATCTGGGGCACACATTCTTTAGCCAATGCTTTCCTCATCTGGGGCCCACATTGTTTAGCCAATATTTTCCTCATCTGGGGCACACATTGTTTAGTCAATATTTTCCGCATCTGGGGCCCACATTGTTTAGCCAATATTTTCCTCACCTGGGGCCCGCATTGTTTAGCCAATATTTTCCTCACCGGGGGCCCACAATGTTTAGCCAATATTTTCCTCACCTCGGGCACACATTGTTTAGCCAACATTTTCCTCACCTGGGGCCCACATTGTTTAGCCAATATTTTCCTCATCTGGGGCCAACATTCTTTTGCCAATGTTTTCCTCACTTGGGGCCCACATTGTGCAATGTTTTCCTAATCTGGGGCACACATTCTTTAGACAATGTTTTCCTCATCTGGGGCCCACATTGTTTAGTCAATATTTTCCTCATCTGGGGCCCACATTGCTTAGCCAATATTTTTCTCACCTGGGGCCCACATTGTTTAGCCAATATTTTCCTCACCTGGGGCCCACATTGTTTAGCCAATATTTTCCTCACCTGGGGCCCACATTGTTTAGCCAATATTTTCCTCATCTGGGGCACACATTGTTTAGCCAATATTTTCCTCACCTGGGGCCCACATTGTTTAGCCAATATTTTCCTCACCTGGGGCCCACATTGTTTAGCCAATATTTTCCTCATCTGGGGCACACATTCTTTAGCCAATGTTTTCCTCACTTGGGGCCCACATTGTACAATGTTTTCCTAATCTGGGGCACACATTCTTTAGCCAATGTTTTCCTCATCTGGGGCCCACATTGTTTAGCCAATATTTTCCTCATCTGGGGCACACATTGTTTAGTCAATATTTTCCTCATCTGGGGCCCACATTGTTTAGCCAATATTTTCCTCACCTGGGGCCCACATTGTTTAGCCAATATTTTCCTCACCTGGGGCCCACATTGTTTAGCCAATATTTTCCTCATCTGGGGCACACATTGTTTAGCCAATATTTTCCTCACCTGGGGCACACATTGTTTAGCCAATATTTTCCTCACCTGGGGCCCACATTGTTTAGCCAATATTTTCCTCATCTGGGGCACACATTCTTTAGCCAATATTTTCCTCACTTGGGGCCCACATTGTGCAATGTTTTCCTAATCTGGGGCACACATTCTTTAGCCAAAGTTTTCCTCATCTGGGGCCCACATTGTTTAGCCAATATTTTCCTCATCTGGGGCACACATTGTTTAGTCAATATTTTCCTCATCTGGGGCCCACATTGTTTAGCCAATATTTTCCTCACCTGGGGCCCACATTGTTTAGCCAATATTTTCCTCACCTGGGGCAAACATTGCTTAGCCAATATTTTCCTCACCTGGGGCCCACATTGTTTAGCCAATATTTTCCTCACCTGGGGCCCACATTGTTTAGCCAATATTTTCCTCATCTGGGGCACACATTGTTTAGCCAATATTATCCACACCTAGGGCCCACATTGTTTAGCCAATATTTTCCTCACCTGGGGCCCACATTGCTTAGCCAATATTTTCCTCATCTGGGGCACACATTCTTTAGCCAATGTTTTCCTTACTTGGGGCCCACATTGTGCAATGTTTTCCTAATCTGGGGCACACTTTCTTTAGCCAATGTTTTCCTCATCTGGGGCCCACATTGTTACCCAATATTTTCCTCATCTGGGGCACACATTGTTTAGTCAATATTTTCTTCATCTGGGGCCCACATTGTTTAGCCAATATTTTCCTCACCTGGGGCCCACATTGTTTAGCTAATATTTTCCTCACCTGGGGCCCACATTGTTTAGCCAATATTTTCCTCACCTGGGGCCCACATTGTTTAGCCAATATTTTCCACATCTGGGGCACACATTGTTTAGCCAATATTTTCCTCACCTGGGGCCCACATTGTTTAGCCAATATTTTCCTCACCTGGGGCCCACATTGTTTAGCTAATATTTTCCTCTTCTTGGCACACATTGTGGAATGTTTTCCTCATCTGAGGGACACATTGTTTAGCCAATATTTTCCTCATCTGGGGTGCACATTGTGCAATGTTTTCCTCATCTGAGGGACACATTGTTTAGCCAATGTTTTCCTCACTTGGGTCCCACATTGTGCAATGTTTTCCTAATCTTGGGCACACATTGTTTAGCCAATGTTTTCCTCATCTGGGGCACATATTGTGCAATGTTTTCCTCATCTGGGGCCCACATTGTTTAGCCAATATTTTCCTCACCTGGGGCCTACATTGTTTAGCCAATATTTTCCTCACCTGGGGCCTACATTGTTTAGCCAATATTTTCCTCACCTGGGGCCCACATTGTTTAGCCAATATTTTCCTCACCTGGGACCGACATTATTTAGCCAATATTTTCCTCACCTGGGGCCCACATTGTTTAGCCAATATTTTCCTCACCTGGGCCCACATTGTTTAGCCAATATTTTCCTCACCTGGGGCCCACATTGTTTAGCCAATATTTTCCTCATCTGGGGCCCACATTGTTTAGCCAATATTTTCCTCATGTGGGGCCCACATTGTTTAGTCAATATTTTCCTCATCTGGGGCCCACATTGTTTAGCCAATATTTTCCTCACCTGGGGCCCACATTGTTTAGCCAATATTTTCCTCATCTGGGGCCCACATTGTTTAGCCAATATTTTCCTCATCTGGGGCCCACATTGTGCAATGTTTTCCTCTTCTGGGGCACACATTGTTTAGCCAATATTTTCCTCACCTGGGGCGCACATTGTGCAATGTTTTCCTCTTCTGAGGGACACATTGTTTAGCAAATGTTTTCCTCATTTGGGGCCCACATTGTGCAATGTTTTCCTAATCTTGGGCACACATTGTTTAGCCAATGTTTTCCTCATCTGGGGCACATATTGTGCAATGTTTTCCTCATCTGGGGCCCACATGATTTAGCCAATATTTTCCTCATCTGGGGCACATATTGTTTAGCCAATTTTTTCCTCATTTGGGGCACACATTGTGCAATGTTTTCCTAATCTGGGGCACACATTGTTTAGCCAATGTTTTCCTCATCTGGGGCACACATTGTTTAGCCAATATTTTCCTCATCTGGGGCCACATTGTGCATTGTTTTCCTCATATGGGGCACACATTGTTTAGCCAATATTTTCCTCATCTGGGGTGCACATTGTGCAATGTTTTCCTCATCTGAGGGACACATTGTTTAGCCAATGTTTTCCTCACTTGGGGCCCACATTGTGCAATGTTTTCCTAATCTGGGGCACACATTCTTTAGCCAATGTTTTCCTCATCTGGGGCCCACATTGTTTAGCCAATATTTTCCTCATCTGGGGCACACATTGTTTAGTCAATATTTTCCTCACCTGGGGCCCACATTGTTTAGCCAATATTTTCCTCACCTGGGGCCCACATTGTTTAGCCAATATTTTCCTCAAATGGGGCCCACATTGTTTAGCCAATATTTTCCTCACCTGGGGCCCACATTGTTTAGCCAATATTTTCCTCATCTGGGGCACACATTGTTTAGCCAATATTTTCCTCACCTGGGGCCCACATTGTTTAGCCAATATTTTCCTCACCTGGGGCCCACATTGTTTAGCCAATATTTTTCTCATCTGGGGCACACATTCTTTAGCCAATGTTTTCCTCACTTGGGGCCCACATTGTGCAATGTTTTCCTAATCTGGGGCACACATTCTTTAGCCAATGTTTTCCTCATCTGGGGCACACATTGTTTAGCCAATATTTTCCTCATCTGTGGCATACATTGTTTAGTCAATATTCTCCTCATCTGGGGCCCACATTGTTTAGCCAATATTTTTCTCACCTGGGGCCCACATTGTTTAGCCAATATTTTCCTCACCTGGGGCCCACATTGTTTAGCCAATATTTTCCTCACCTGGGCCCACATTGTTTAGCCAATATTTCCATCCTCTGGGGCACACATTGTTTAGCCAATATTTTCCTCACCTGGGGCCCACATTGTTTAGCCAATATTTTCCTCACCTGGGGCCCACATTGTTTAGCCAATATTTTCCTCATCTGGGGCACACATTCTTTAGCCAATGTTTTCCTCACTTGGGGCCCACATTGTGCAATGTTTTCCTAATCTGGGGCACACATTCTTTAGCCAATGTTTTCCTCATCTGGGGCCCACATTGTTTAGCCAATATTTTCCTCACCTGGGGCCTACATTGTTTAGCCAATATTTTCCTCACCTGGGGCCCACATTGTTTAGCCAATATTTTCCTCACCTAGGGCCCACATTGTATAGCTAATATTTTCCTCACTAGGGGCCCACATTGTTTAGCCAATATTTTCCTCATCTGGGGCCCACATTGTTTAGCCAATATTTTCCTCATCTGGGGCCCACATTGTTTAGCCAATAATTTCCTCATCTGGGGCCCACATTGTTTAGCCAATATTTTCCTCACCTGGGGCCCACATTGTTTAGCCAATATTTTCCTCATCTGGGGCCCACATTGTTTAGCCAATATTTTCCTCATCTGGGGCCCACATTGTTTATTCAATATTTTCCTCATCTGGGGCCCACATTGTTTAGCCAATATTTTCCTCACCTGGGGCCCACATTGTTTAGCCAATATTTTCCTCACCTGGGGCCCACATTGTTTAGCCAATATTTTCCTCTTCTGGGGCACACATTGTTTAGCCAATATTTTCCTCATCTGGGGTGCACATTGTGATATGTTTTCCTCATCTGAGGGACACATTGTTTAGCCAATATTTTCCTCATCTGGGGTGCACATTGTGCAATGTTTTCCTCATCTGAGGGACACATTGTTTAGCCAATGTTTTCCTCACTTGGGTTCCACATTGTGCAATGTTTTCCTAATCTGGAGCACACATTCTTTAGCCAATGTTTTCCTCATCTGGGGCCCACATTGTTTAGCCAATATTTTCCTCACCTGGGGCCTAAATTGCTTAGCCAATATTTTCCTCACCTGGGGCCCACATTGTTTAGCCAATATTTTCCTCACCTGGGGCCCACATTATTTAGCCAATATTTTCCTCACCTGGGGCCCACATTGTTTAGCCAATATTTTCCTCATCTGGGGCCCACATTATTTAGCCAATACTTTCCTCATCTGGGGCCCACATTGTTTAGTCAATATTTTCCTCATCCGGGGCCCACATTGTTTAGCCAATATTTTCCTCACCTGGGGCCCACATTGTTTAGCAAATATTTTCCTCATCTGGGGCCCACATTGTTTAGCCAAAATTTTCCTCATCTGGGGCACATATTGTTCAATGTTTTCCTCATCTGGGGCCCACATTGTTTAGCCAATATTTTCCTCATCTGGGGCACATATTGTTTAGCCAATGTTTTCCTCATCTGGGGCACAAATTGTTTAGCCAATGTTTTCCTCATTTGGGGCCCACATTGTGCAATGTTTTCCTAATCTGGGGCACACATTGTTTAGCCAATGTTTTCCTCATCTGGGGCACACATTGTTTAGCCAATATTTTCCTCATCTGGGGCCACATTGTGCAATGTTTTTCTCATCTGGGGCACACATTGTTTAGCCAATATTTTCCTCATCTGGGGTGCACATTGTGCAATGTTTTCCTCATCTGAGGGACACATTGTTTAGCCAATGTTTTCCTCACTTGAGGCCCACATTGTGCAATGTTTTCCTAATCTGGGGCACACATTCTTTAGCCAATGTTTTCCTCATCTGGGGCCCAAATTGTTTAGCCAATATTTTCCTCATCTTGGGCACACATTGTTTAGTCAATATTTTCCTCATCTGGGGCCCAAATTGTTTAGCCAATATTTTCCTCATCTTGGGCACACATTGTTTAGTCAATATTTTCCTCATCTGGGGCCCACAATGTTTAGCCAATATTTTCCTCACCTGGGGTCCACATTGTTTAGCCAATATTTTCCTCACCTAGGGCCCACATTGCTTAGCCAATGTTTTCCTCACTTGGGGCCCACATTGTGCAATGTTTTCCTAATCTGGGGCACACTTTCTTTAGCCAATGTTTTCCTCATCTGGGGCCCACATTGTTACCCAATATTTTACTCATCTGGGGCACTCATTGTTTAGTCAATATTTTCTTCATCTGGGGCCCACATTGTTTAGCCAATATTTTCCTCACCTGGGGCCCACATTGTTTAGCCAATATTTTCCTCACCTGGGGCCCACATTGTTTAGCCAATATTTTCCTCACCTGGGGCCCACATTGTTTAGCCAATATTTTCCTCTTCTTGGGCACACATTGTGAAATGTTTTCCTCATCTGAGGGACACATTGTTTAGCCAATATTTTCCTCATCTGGGGTGCACACTGTGCAATGTTTTCCTCATCTGAGGGACACATTGTTTAGCCAATGTTTTCCTCACTTGGGTCCCACATTATGCAATGTTTTCCTAATCTGGAGCACACATTCTTTAGCCAATGTTTTCCTCATCTGGGGCCCACATTGTTTAGCCAATATTTTCCTCACCTGGGGCCTACATTGTTTAGCCAATATTTTCCTCACCTGGGGCCCACACTGTTTAGCCAATATTTTCCTCACCTGGGACCGACATTATTTAGCCAATATTTTCCTCACCTGGGGCCCACATTGTTTAGCCAATATTTTCCTCATCTGGGGTCCACATTGTTTAGCCAATATTTTCCTCATCTGGGGCCCACATTGTTTAGTCAATATTTTCCTCATCTGGGGCCCACATTGTTTAGCCAATATTTTCCTCACCTGGGGCACACATTGTTTAGCCAATATTTTCCTCACCTGGGGCGCCCATTGTGCAATGTTTTCCTCTTCTGAGGGACACATTGTTTAGCAAATGTTTTCCTCATTTGGGGCCCACATTGTGCAATGTTTTCCTAATCTTGGGCACACATTGTTTAGCCAATGTTTTCCTCATCTGGGGCACATATTGTGCAATGTTTTCCTCATCTGGGGCCCACATGGTTTAGCCAATATTTTCCTCATCTGGGGCACATATTGTTTAGCCAATTTTTTCCTCATTTGGGGCCCACATTGTGAAATGTTTTCCTAATCTGGGGCACACATTGTTTAGCCAATGTTTTCCTCATCTGGGGCACACATTGTTTAGCCAATATTGTCCTCATCTGGGGCCACATTGTGCATTGTTTTCTTCATCTGGGGCACACATTGTTTAGCCAATATTTTCCTCATCTGGGGTGCACATTGTGCAATGTTTTCCTCATCTGAGGGACACATTGTTTAGCCAATGTTTTCCTCACTTGGGGCCCACATTGTGCAATGTTTTCCTAATCTGGGGCACACATTCTTTAGCCAATGTTTTCCTCATCTGGGGCCCACATTGTGTAGCCAATGTTTTCCTTATCTGGGGCCCACATTGTTTAGCCAATATTTTCCTCATCTGGGGCACACATTGTTTAGTCAATATTTTCCTCATCTGGGGCCCACATTGTTTAGCCAATATTTTCCTCACCTGGGGCCCACATTGTTTAGCCAATATTTCCTCACCTGGGGCCCACATTGTTTAGCCAATATTTTCCTCACCTGGGGCCCACATTGTTTAGCCAATATTTTCCTCACCTGGGGCCCACATTGTTTAGCCAATATTTTCCTCATCTGGGGCACACATTCTTTAGCCAATGTTTTCCTCATCTGGGGCCCACATTGTTTAGCCAATATTTTCCTCACCTGGGGCCTACATTGTTTAGCCAATATTTTCCTCACCTGGGGCCCACATTGTTTAGCCAATATTTTCCTCACCTGGGGCCCACATTGTATAGCTAATATTTTCCTCACCTGGGGCCCACATTGTTTAGCCAATATTTTCCTCATCTGGGGCCCACATTGTTTAGCCAATATTTTCCTCATCTGGAGCCCACATTGTTTAGTCAATATTTTCCTCATCTGGGGC
Organism: Phyllobates terribilis; assembly: GCF_046119375.1. NCBI lineage: Eukaryota > Metazoa > Chordata > Amphibia > Anura > Dendrobatidae > Phyllobates > Phyllobates terribilis. The sequence continues at coordinate 152,333,405 of NW_027362767.1, forward strand.
CCACATTGTTTAGCCAATATTTTCCTCACCTGGGGCCCACATTGTTTAGCCAATATTTTCCTCACCTGGGGCCCACATTGTTTAGCCAATATTTTCCTCACCTGGGGCCCACATTGTTTAGCCAATATTTTCCTCATCTGGGTCACACATTCTTTAGCCAATGTTTTCCTCATCTGGGGCCCACATTGTTTAGCCAATATTTTCCTCACCTGGGGCCTACATTGTTTAGCCAATATTTTCCTCACCTGGGGCCCACATTGTTTAGCCAATATTTTCCTCACCTGGGGCCCACATTGTATAGCTAATATTTTCCTCACCTGGGGCCCACATTGTTTAGCCAATATTTTCCTCATCTGGGGCCCACATTGTTTAGCCAATATTTTCCTCATCTGGAGCCCACATTGTTTAGTCAATATTTTCCTCATCTGGGGCCCACATTGTTTAGCCAATATTTTCCTCACCTGGGGCCCACATTGTTTAGCCAATATTTTCCTCATCTGGGGCACACATTGTTTAGTCAATATTTTCCTCATCTGGGGCCCACATTGTTTAGCCAATATTTTCCTCACCTGGGGCCCACATTGTTTAGCCAATATTTTCCTCACCTGGGGCCCACATTGTTTAGCCAATATTTTCCTCACCTGGGGCCCACATTGTTTAGCCAATATTTTCCTCACCTGGGGCCCACATTGTTTAGCCAATATTTTCCTCATCTGGGGCACACATTCTTTAGCCAATGTTTTCCTCATCTGGGGCCCACATTGTTTAGCCAATATTTTCCTCACCTGGGGCCTACATTGTTTAGCCAATATTTTCCTCACCTGGGGCCCACATTGTTTAGCCAATATTTTCCTCACCTGGGGCCCACATTGTATAGCTAATATTTTCCTCACCTGGGGCCCACATTGTTTAGCCAATATTTTCCTCATCTGGGGCCCACATTGTTTAGCCAATATTTTCCTCATCTGGAGCCCACATTGTTTAGTCAATATTTTCCTCATCTGGGGCCCACATTGTTTAGCCAATATTTTCCTCACCTGGGGCCCACATTGTTTAGCCAATATTTTCCTCACCTGGGGCCCACATTGTTTAGCCAATATTTTCCTCACCTGGGGCCCACATTGTTTAGCCAATATTTTCCTCATCTGGGGCCCACATTGTTTAGCCAATATTTTCCTCATCTGGGGCCCACATTGTTTAGCCAATATTTTCCTCATCTGGGGCCCAAATTGTTTAGTCAATATTTTCCTCATCTGGGGCCCACATTGTTTAGCCAATATTTTCCTCACCTGGGGCCCACATTGTTTAGCCAATATTTTCCTCACCTGGAGCCCACATTGTTTAGCCAATATTTTCCTCTTCTGGGGCACACATTGTTTAGCCAATATTTTCCTCATCTGGGGTGCACATTGTGAAATGTTTTCCTCATCTGAGGGACACATTGTTTAGCCAATATTTTCCTCATCTGGGGTGCACATTGTGCAATGTTTTCCTCATCTGAGGGACACATTGTTTAGCCAATGTTTTCCTCACTTGGGTTCCACATTGTCCAATGTTTTCCTAATCTGGAGCACACATTCTTTAGCCAATGTTTTCCTCATCTGGGGCCCACATTGTTTAGCGAATATTTTCCTCACCTGGGGCCTACATTGTTTAGCCAATATTTTCCTCACCTGGGGCCCACATTGTTTAGCCAATATTTTCCTCACCTGGGGCCCACATTATTTACCAATATTTTCCTCACCTGGGGCCCACATTGTTTAGCCAATATTTTCCTCATCTGGGGCCCACATTGTTTAGCCAATACTTTCCTCATCTGGGGCCCACATTGTTTAGTCAATATTTTCCTCATCTGGGGCCCACATTGTTTAGCCAATATTTTCCTCACCTGGGGCCCACATTGTTTAGCAAATATTTTCCTCATCTGGGGCCCACATTGTTTAGCCAATATTTTCCTCATCTGGGGCACATATTGTTCAATGTTTTCCTCATCTGGGGCCCACATTGTTTAGCCAATATTTTCCTCATCTGGGGCACATATTGTTTAGCCAATGTTTTCCTCATCTGGGGCACAAATTGTTTAGCCAATGTTTTCCTCATTTGGGGCCCACATTGTGCAATGTTTTCCTAATCTGGGGCACACATTGTTTAGCCAATGTTTTCCTCATCTGGGGCACACATTGTTTAGCCAATATTTTGCTCATCTGGGGCCACATTGTGCAATGTTTTCCTCATCTGGGGCACACATTGTTTAGCCAATATTTTCCTCATCTGGGGTGCACATTGTGCAATGTTTTCCTCATCTGAGGGACACATTGTTTAGCCAATGTTTTCCTCACTTGAGGCCCACATTATGCAATGTTTTCCTAATCTGGGGCACACATTCTTTAGCCAATGTTTTCCTCATCTGGGGCCCAAATTGTTTAGCCAATATTTTCCTCATCTTGGGCACACATTGTTTAGTCAATATTTTCCTCATCTGGGGCCCAAATTGTTTAGCCAATATTTTCCTCATCTTGGGCACACATTGTTTAGTCAATATTTTCCTCATCTGGGGCCCACATTGTTTAGCCAATATTTTCCTCACCTGGGGCCCACATTGCTTAGTCAATATTTTCCTCACCTGGGGCCCACATTGTTTAGCCAATGTTTTCCTCACTTGGGGCCCACATTGTGCAATGTTTTCCTAATCTGGGGCACACTTTCTTTAGCCAATGTTTTCCTCATCTGGGGCCCACATTGTTACCCAATATTTTCCTCATCTGGGGCACACATTGTTTAGTCAATATTTTCTTCATCTGGGGCCCACATTGTTTAGCCAATATTTTCCTCACCTGTGGCCCACATTGTTTAGCCAATATTTTCCTCACCTGGGGCCCACATTGTTTAGCCAATATTTTCCTCACCTGGGGCCCACATTGTTTAGCCAATATTTTCCTCATCTGGGGCACACATTGTTTAGCCAATATTTTCCTCACCTGGGGCCCACATTGTTTAGCCAATATTTTCCTCACCTGGGGCCCACATTGTTTAGCCAATATTTTCCTCATCTGGGGCACACATTGTTTAGCCAATATTTTCCTCACCTGGGGCCCACATTGTTTAGCCAATATTTTCCTCACCTGGGGCCCACATTGTTTAGCCAATATTTTCCTCATCTGGGGCACACATTCTTTAGCCAATGTTTTCCTCACTTGGGGCCCACATTGTGCAATGTTTTCCTAATCTGGGGCACACATTCTTTAGCCAATGTTTTCCTCATCTGGGGCCCACATTGTTTAGCCAATATTTTCCTCACCTGGGGCCTACATTGTTTAGCCAATATTTTCCTCACCTGGGGCCTACATTGTTTAGCCAATATTTTCCTCACCTGGGGCCCACATTGTTTAGCCAATATTTTCCTCACCTGGGGCCCACATTGTATAGCTAATATTTTCGTCACCTGGGGCCCACATTGTTTAGCCAATATTTTCCTCATCTGGGGCCCACATTGTTTAGCCAATATTTTCCTCATCTGGGGCCCACATTGTTTAGTCAATATTTTCGTCATCTGGGGCCCACATTGTTTAGCCAATATTTTCCTCACCTGGGGCCCACATTGTTTAGCCAATATTTTCCTCATCTGGGGCCCACATTGTTTAGCCAATATTTTCCTCACCTGGGGCCCACATTGTTTAGCCAATATTTCCTCATCTGGGGCCCACATTGTTTAGCCAATATTTTCCTCATCTGGGGCCCACATTGTTTAGTCAATATTTTCCTCATCTGGGGCCCACATTGTTTAGCCAATATTTTCCTCACCTGGGGCCCACATTGTTTAGCCAATATTTTCCTCACCTGGAGCCCACATTGTTTAGCCAATATTTTCCTCTTCTGGGGCACACATTGTTTAGCCAATATTTTCCTCATCTGGGGTGCACATTGTGAAATGTTTTCCTCATCTGAGGGACACATTGTTTAGCCAATATTTTCCTCATCTGGGGTGCACATTGTGCAATGTTTTCCTCATCTGAGGGACACATTGTTTAGCCAATGTTTTCCTCACTTGGGTTCCACATTGTGCAATGTTTTCCTAATCTGGAGCACACATTCTTTAGCCAATGTTTTCCTCATCTGGGGCCCACATTGTTTAGCCAATATTTTCCTCACCTGGGGCCTACATTGTTTAGCCAATATTTTCCTCACCTGGGGCCCACATTGTTTAGCCAATATTTTCCTCACCTGGGGCCCACATTATTTAGCCAATATTTTCCTCACCTGGGCCCACATTGTTTAGCCAATATTTTCCTCATCTGGGGCCCACATTGTTTAGCCAATACTTTCCTCATCTGGGGCCCACATTGTTTAGTCAATATTTTCCTCATCTGGTGCCCACATTGTTTAGCCAATATTTTCCTCACCTGGGGCCCACATTGTTTAGCAAATATTTTCCTCATCTGGGGCCCACATTGTTTAGCCAATATTTTCCTCATCTGGGGCACATATTGTTCAATGTTTTCCTCATCTGGGGCCCACAATGTTTAGCCAATATTTTCCTCATCTGGGGCACATATTGTTTAGCCAATGTTTTCCTCATCTGGGGCACAAATTGTTTAGCCAATGTTTTCCTCATTTGGGGCCCACATTGTGCAATGTTTTCCTAATCTGGGGCACACATTGTTTAGCCAATGTTTTCCTCATCTGGGGCACACATTGTTTAGCCAATATTTTCCTCATCTGGGGCCACATTGTGCAATGTTTTCCTCATCTGGGGCACACATTGTTTAGCCAATATTTTCCTCATCTGGGGTGCACATTGTGCAATGTTTTCCTCATCTGAGGGACACATTGTTTAGCCAATGTTTTCCTCACTTGAGGCCCACATTGTGCAATGTTTTCCTAATCTGGGGCACACATTCTTTAGCCAATGTTTTCCTCATCTGGGGCCCAAATTGTTTAGCCAATATTTTCCTCATCTTGGGCACACATTGTTTAGTCAATATTTTCCTCATCTGGGGCCCAAATTGTTTAGCCAATATTTTCCTCATCTTGGGCACACATTGTTTAGTCAATATTTTCCTCATCTGGGGCCCACATTGTTTAGCCAATATTTTCCTCACCTGGGGCCCACATTGCTTAGCCAATATTTTCCTCACCTGGGGCCCACATTGTTTAGCCAATGTTTTCCTCACTTGGGGCCCACATTGTGCAATGTTTTCCTAATCTGGGGCACACTTTCTTTAGCCAATGTTTTCCTCATCTGGGGCCCACATTGTTACCCAATATTTTCCTCATCTGGGGCACACATTGTTTAGTCAATATTTTCTTCATCTGGGGCCCACATTGTTTAGCCAATATTTTCCTCACCTGGGGCCCACATTGTTTAGCCAATATTTTCCTCACCTGGGGCCCACATTGTTTAGCCAATATTTTCCTCATCTGGGGCACACATTGTTTAGCCAATATTTTCCTCACCTGGGGCCCACATTGTTTAGCCAATATTTTCCTCACCTGGGGCCCACATTGTTTAGCCAATATTTTCCTCTTCTTGGGCACACATTGTGAAATGTTTTCCTCATCTGAGGGACACATTGTTTAGCCAATATTTTCCTCATCTGGGGTGCACATTGTGCAATGTTTTCCTCATCTGAGGGACACATTGTTTAGCCAATGTTTTCCTCACTTGGGTCCCACATTGTGCAATGTTTTCCTAATCTGGAGCACACATTCTTTAGCCAATGTTTTCCTCATCTGGGGCCCACATTGTTTAGCCAATATTTTCCTCACCTGGGGCCTACATTGTTTAGCCAATATTTTCCTCACCTGGGGCCCACATTGTTTAGCCAATATTTTCCTCACCTGGGACCGACATTATTTAGCCAATATTTTCCTCACCTGGGGCCCACATTGTTTAGCCAATATTTTCCTCATCTGGGGCCCACATTGTTTAGCCAATATTTTCCTCATCTGGGGCCCACATTGTTTAGTCAATATTTTCCTCATCTGGGGCCCACATTGTTTAGCCAATATTTTCTTCATCTGGGGCCCACATTGTTTAGCCAATATTTTCCTCACCTGTGGCCCACATTGTTTAGCCAATATTTTCCTCACCTGGGGCCCACATTGTTTAGCCAATATTTTCCTCACCTGGGGCCCACATTGTTTAGCCAATATTTTCCTCATCTGGGGCACACATTGTTTAGCCAATATTTTCCTCACCTGGGGCCCACATTGTTTAGCCAATATTTTCCTCACCTGGGGCCCACATTGTTTAGCCAATATTTTCCTCATCTGGGGCACACATTGTTTAGCCAATATTTTCCTCACCTGGGGCCCACATTGTTTAGCCAATATTTTCCTCACCTGGGGCCCACATTGTTTAGCCAATATTTTCCTCATCTGGGGCACACATTCTTTAGCCAATGTTTTCCTCACTTGGGGCCCACATTGTGCAATGTTTTCCTAATCTGGGGCACACATTCTTTAGCCAATGTTTTCCTCATCTGGGGCCCACATTGTTTAGCCAATATTTTCCTCACCTGGGGCCTACATTGTTTAGCCAATATTTTCCTCACCTGGGGCCTACATTGTTTAGCCAATATTTTCCTCACCTGGGGCCCACATTGTTTAGCCAATATTTTCCTCACCTGGGGCCCACATTGTATAGCTAATATTTTCCTCACCTGGGGCCCACATTGTTTAGCCAATATTTTCCTCATCTGGGGCCCACATTGTTTAGCCAATATTTTCCTCATCTGGGGCCCACATTGTTTAGTCAATATTTTCGTCATCTGGGGCCCACATTGTTTAGCCAATATTTTCCTCACCTGGGGCCCACATTGTTTAGCCAATATTTTCCTCATCTGGGGCCCACATTGTTTAGCCAATATTTTCCTCACCTGGGGCCCACATTGTTTAGCCAATATTTCCTCATCTGGGGCCCACATTGTTTAGCCAATATTTTCCTCATCTGGGGCCCACATTGTTTAGTCAATATTTTCCTCATCTGGGGCCCACATTGTTTAGCCAATATTTTCCTCACCTGGGGCCCACATTGTTTAGCCAATATTTTCCTCACCTGGAGCCCACATTGTTTAGCCAATATTTTCCTCTTCTGGGGCACACATTGTTTAGCCAATATTTTCCTCATCTGGGGTGCACATTGTGAAATGTTTTCCTCATCTGAGGGACACATTGTTTAGCCAATATTTTCCTCATCTGGGGTGCACATTGTGCAATGTTTTCCTCATCTGAGGGACACATTGTTTAGCCAATGTTTTCCTCACTTGGGTTCCACATTGTGCAATGTTTTCCTAATCTGGAGCACACATTCTTTAGCCAATGTTTTCCTCATCTGGGGCCCACATTGTTTAGCCAATATTTTCCTCACCTGGGGCCTACATTGTTTAGCCAATATTTTCCTCACCTGGGGCCCACATTGTTTAGCCAATATTTTCCTCACCTGGGGCCCACATTATTTAGCCAATATTTTCCTCACCTGGGCCCACATTGTTTAGCCAATATTTTCCTCATCTGGGGCCCACATTGTTTAGCCAATACTTTCCTCATCTGGGGCCCACATTGTTTAGTCAATATTTTCCTCATCTGGTGCCCACATTGTTTAGCCAATATTTTCCTCACCTGGGGCCCACATTGTTTAGCAAATATTTTCCTCATCTGGGGCCCACATTGTTTAGCCAATATTTTCCTCATCTGGGGCACATATTGTTCAATGTTTTCCTCATCTGGGGCCCACAATGTTTAGCCAATATTTTCCTCATCTGGGGCACATATTGTTTAGCCAATGTTTTCCTCATCTGGGGCACAAATTGTTTAGCCAATGTTTTCCTCATTTGGGGCCCACATTGTGCAATGTTTTCCTAATCTGGGGCACACATTGTTTAGCCAATGTTTTCCTCATCTGGGGCACACATTGTTTAGCCAATATTTTCCTCATCTGGGGCCACATTGTGCAATGTTTTCCTCATCTGGGGCACACATTGTTTAGCCAATATTTTCCTCATCTGGGGTGCACATTGTGCAATGTTTTCCTCATCTGAGGGACACATTGTTTAGCCAATGTTTTCCTCACTTGAGGCCCACATTGTGCAATGTTTTCCTAATCTGGGGCACACATTCTTTAGCCAATGTTTTCCTCATCTGGGGCCCAAATTGTTTAGCCAATATTTTCCTCATCTTGGGCACACATTGTTTAGTCAATATTTTCCTCATCTGGGGCCCAAATTGTTTAGCCAATATTTTCCTCATCTTGGGCACACATTGTTTAGTCAATATTTTCCTCATCTGGGGCCCACATTGTTTAGCCAATATTTTCCTCACCTGGGGCCCACATTGCTTAGCCAATATTTTCCTCACCTGGGGCCCACATTGTTTAGCCAATGTTTTCCTCACTTGGGGCCCACATTGTGCAATGTTTTCCTAATCTGGGGCACACTTTCTTTAGCCAATGTTTTCCTCATCTGGGGCCCACATTGTTACCCAATATTTTCCTCATCTGGGGCACACATTGTTTAGTCAATATTTTCTTCATCTGGGGCCCACATTGTTTAGCCAATATTTTCCTCACCTGGGGCCCACATTGTTTAGCCAATATTTTCCTCACCTGGGGCCCACATTGTTTAGCCAATATTTTCCTCATCTGGGGCACACATTGTTTAGCCAATATTTTCCTCACCTGGGGCCCACATTGTTTAGCCAATATTTTCCTCACCTGGGGCCCACATTGTTTAGCCAATATTTTCCTCTTCTTGGGCACACATTGTGAAATGTTTTCCTCATCTGAGGGACACATTGTTTAGCCAATATTTTCCTCATCTGGGGTGCACATTGTGCAATGTTTTCCTCATCTGAGGGACACATTGTTTAGCCAATGTTTTCCTCACTTGGGTCCCACATTGTGCAATGTTTTCCTAATCTGGAGCACACATTCTTTAGCCAATGTTTTCCTCATCTGGGGCCCACATTGTTTAGCCAATATTTTCCTCACCTGGGGCCTACATTGTTTAGCCAATATTTTCCTCACCTGGGGCCCACATTGTTTAGCCAATATTTTCCTCACCTGGGACCGACATTATTTAGCCAATATTTTCCTCACCTGGGGCCCACATTGTTTAGCCAATATTTTCCTCATCTGGGGCCCACATTGTTTAGCCAATATTTTCCTCATCTGGGGCCCACATTGTTTAGTCAATATTTTCCTCATCTGGGGCCCACATTGTTTAGCCAATATTTTCCTCACCTGGGGCCCACATTGTTTAGCCAATATTTTCCTCATCTGGGGCCCACATTCTTTAGCCAATATTTTCCTCTTCTGGGGCACACATTGTTTAGCCAATATTTTACTCACCTGGGGCGCACATTGTGCAATGTTTTCCTCTTCTGAGGGACACATTGTTTAGCAAATGTTTTCCTCATTTGGGGCCCACATTGTGCAATGTTTTCCTAATCTTGGGCACACATTGTTTAGCCAATGTTTTCCTCATCTGGGGCACATATTGTGCAATGTTTTCCTCATCTGGGGCCCACATGGTTTAGCCAATATTTTCCTCATCTGGGGCACATATTGTTTAGCCAATTTTTTCCTCATTTGGGGTGCACATTGTGCAATGTTTTCCTAATCTGGGGCACACATTGTTTAGCCAATGTTTTCCTCATCTGGGGCACACATTGTTTAGCCAATATTTTCCTCATCTGGGGCCACATTGTGCATTGTTTTCCTCATCTGGGGCACACATTGTTTAGCCAATATTTTCCTCATCTGGGGTGCACATTGTGCAATGTTTTCCTCATCTGAGGGACACATTGTTTAGCCAATGTTTTCCTCACTTGGGGCCCACATTGTGCAATGTTTTCCTAATCTGGGGCACACATTCTTTAGCCAATGTTTTCCTCATCTGAGGCCCACATTGTTTAGCCAATATTTTCCTCATCTGGGGCACACATTGTTTAGTCAATATTTTCCTCATCTGGGGCCCACATTGTTTAGCCAATATTTTCCTCACCTGGGGCCCACATTGTTTAGCCAATATTTTCCTCACCTGGGGCCCACATTGTTTAGCCAATATTTTCCTCACCTGTGGCCCACATTGTTTAGCCAATATTTTCCTCATCTGGGGCACACATTGTTTAGCCAATATTTTCCTCACCTGGGGCCCACATTGTTTAGCCAATATTTTCCTCACCTGGGGCCCACATTGTTTAGCCAATATTTTCCTCATCTGGGGCACACATTCTTTAGCCAATGTTTTCCTCACTTGGGGCCCACATTGTGCAATGTTTTCCTAATCTGGGGCACACATTCTTTAGCCAATGTTTTGCTCATCTGGGGCACACATTGTTTAGCCAATATTTTCCTCATCTGTGGCACACATTGTTTAGTCAATATTCTCCTCATCTGGGGCCCACATTGTTTAGCCAATATTTTCCTCACCTGGGGCCCACATGGTTTAGCCAATATTTTCCTCACCTGGGGCCCACATTGTTTAGCCAATATTTTCCTCACCTGGGGCCCACATTGTTTAGCCAATATTTTCCTCATCTGGGGCACACATTGTTTAGCCAATATTTTCCTCACCTGGGGCCCACATTGTTTAGCCAATATTTTCCTCATCTGGGGCACACATTCTTTAGCCAATGTTTTCCTCATCTGGGGCCCACATTGTGCAATGTTTTCCTAATCTGGGGCACACATTCTTTAGCCAATGTTTTCCTCATCTGGGGCCCACATTGTTTAGCCAATATTTTCCTCACCTGGGGCCTACATTGTTTAGCCAATATTTTCCTCACCTGGGGCCCACATTGTTTAGCCAATATTTTCCTCACCTGGGGCCCACATTGTATAGCTAATATTTTCCTCACCTGGGGCCCACATTGTTTAGCCAATATTTTCCTCATCTGGGGCCCACATTGTTTAGCCAATATTTTCCTCATCTGGGGCCCACATTGTTTAGTCAATATTTTCCTCATCTGGGGCCCACATTGTTTAGCCAATATTTTCCTCACCTGGGGCCCACATTGTTTACCCAATATTTTCCTCATCTGGGGCCCACATTGTTTAGCCAATATTTTCCTCATCTGGGGCCCATATTGTGCAATGTTTTCCTCTTCTGGGGCACACATTGTTTAGCCAATATTTTCCTCACCTGGGGCGCACATTGTGCAATGTTTTCCTCTTCTGAGGGACACATTGTTTAGCCAATGTTTTCCTCATTTGGGGCCCACATTGTGCAATGTTTTCCTAATCTTGGGCACACATTGTTTAGCCAATGTTTTCCTCATCTGGGGCACATATTGTGCAATGTTTTCCTCATCTGGGGCCCACATTGTTTAGCCAATATTTTCCACATCTGGGGCACATATTGTTTAGCCAATGTTTTCCTCATCTGGGGCACAAATTGTTTAGCCAATGTTTTCCTCATTTGGGGCCCACATTGTGCAATGTTTTCCTAATCTGGGGCACACATTGTTTAGCCAATGTTTTCTTCATCTGGGGCACATATTGTGCAATTTTTTCCTCATCTGGGGCCCACATTGTTTAGCCAATATTTTCGTCATCTGGGGCACACATTGTATAGCCAATATTTTCCTCATCTGGGGCCCACATTGTTTAGCCAATATTTTCCTCATCTGGGGCGCACATTGTGCAATGTTTTCCTCATCAGAGGGACACATTGTTTAGCCAATGTTTTCCTCATTTGGGGCCCACATTGTGCAATGTTCTCCCAATCTGGGACCCACATTGTTTAGCCAATATTTTCCTCATCTGGGGCACACATTGTTTAGCCAATATTTTCCTCATCTGGGGTGCACATTGTGCAATGTTTTCCTCATCTGATGGACACATTGTTTAACCAATGCTTTCCTCATCTGGGGCACATATTGTTTGGCTAATGTTTTCCTCATCTGGGGCACACATTGTTTAGCTAATGTTTTCTTCATCTGGGGCACACATTGTGCAATGTTTTCCTCATCTGGGGCACACATTGTTTAGCCAATGTTTTCTTCATCTGGGGCACATATTGTGCAATATTTTCCTCACCTGGGGCCCACATTGTTTAGCCAATATTTTCCTCATCTGGGGCACACATTGTTTAGCCAATATTTTCCTCACCTGGGGCCCACATTGTTTAGCCAATATTTTCCTCATCTGGGGCGCACATTGTGCAATGTTTTCCTCATCAGAGGGACACATTGTTTAGCCAATGTTTTCCTCATTTGGGGCCCACATTGTGCAATGTTCTCCCAATCTGGGACCCACATTGTTTAGCCAATATTTTCCTCATCTGGGGCACACATTGTTTAGCCAATATTTTCCTCATCTGGGGTGCACATTGTGCAATGTTTTCCTCATCTGATGGACACATTGTTTAACCAATGCTTTCCTCATCTGGGGCACATATTGTTTGGCTAATGTTTTCCTCATCTGGGGCACACATTGTTTAGCTAATGTTTTCTTCATCTGGGGCACACATTGTGCAATGTTTTCCTCATCTGGGGCACACATTGTTTAGCCAATGTTTTCTTCATCTGGGGCACATATTGTGCAATATTTTCCTCACCTGGGGCCCACATTGTTTAGCCAATATTTTCCTCATCTGGGGCACACATTGTTTAGCCAATATTTTCCTCACCTGGGGCCCACATTGTTTAGCCAATATTTTCCTCACCTGGGGCCCACATTGTTTAGCCAATATTTTCCTCATCTGGGGCACACATTCTTTAGCCAATGTTTTCCTCACTTGGGGCCCACATTGTGCAATGTTTTCCTAATCTGGGGCACACATTCTTTAGCCAATGTTTTCCTCATCTGGGGCCCACATTGTTTAGCCAATATTTTCCTCACCTGGGGCCTACATTGTTTAGCCAATATTTTCCTCACCTGGGGCCCACATTGTTTAGCCAATATTTTCCTCACCTGGGGCCCACATTGTATAGCTAATATTTTCCTCACCTGGGGCCCACATTGTTTAGCCAATATTTTCCTCATCTGGGGCCCACATTGTTTAGCCAATATTTTCCTCATCTGGGGCCCACATTGTTTAGTCAATATTTTCCTCATCTGGGGCCCACATTGTTTAGCCAATATTTTCCTCACCTGGGGCCCACATTGTTTAGCCAATATTTTCCTCATCTGGGGCCCACATTGTTTAGCCAATATTTTCCTCACCTGGGGCCCACATTGTTTAGCCAATATTTCCTCATCTGGGGCCCACATATTTTAGCCAATATTTTCCTCATCTGGGGCCCACATTGTTTAGTCAATATTTTCCTCATCTGGGGCCCACATTGTTTAGCCAATATTTTCCTCACCTGGGGCCCACATTGTTTAGCCAATATTTTCCTCACCTGGAGCCCACATTGTTTAGCCAATATTTTCCTCTTCTGGGGCACACATTGTTTAGCCAATATTTTCCTCATCTGGGGTGCACATTGTGCAATGTTTTCCTCATCTGAGGGACACATTGTTTAGCCAATGTTTTCCTCACTTGGGTTCCACATTGTGCAATGTTTTCCTAATCTGGAGCACACATTCTTTAGCCAATGTTTTCCTCATCTGGGGCCCACATTGTTTAGCCAATATTTTCCTCACCTGGGGCCTACATTGTTTAGCCAATATTTTCCTCACCTGGGGCCCACATTGTTTAGCCAATATTTTCCTCACCTGGGGCCCACATTATTTAGCCAATATTTTCCTCACCTGGGGCCCACATTGTTTAGCCAATATTTTCCTCATCTGGGGCCCACATTGTTTAGCCAATACTTTCCTCATCTGGGGCCCACATTGTTTAGTCAATATTTTCCTCATCTGGGGCCCACATTGTTTAGCCAATATTTTCCTCACCTGGGGCCCACATTGTTTAGCAAATATTTTCCTCATCTGGGGCCCACATTGTTTAGCCAATATTTTCCTCATCTGGGGCACATATTGTTCAATGTTTTCCTCATCTGGGGCCCACATTGTTTAGCCAATATTTTCCTCATCTGGGGCACATATTGTTTAGCCAATGTTTTCCTCATCTGGGGCACAAATTGTTTAGCCAATGTTTTCCTCATTTGGGGCCCACATTGTGCAATGTTTTCCTAATCTGGGGCACACATTGTTTAGCCAATGTTTTCCTCATCTGGGGCACACATTGTTTAGCCAATATTTTCCTCATCTGGGGCCACATTGTGCAATGTTTTCCTCATCTGGGGCACTCATTGTTTAGCCAATATTTTCCTCATCTGGGGTGCACATTGTGCAATGTTTTCCTCATCTGAGGGACACATTGTTTAGCCAATGTTTTCCTCACTTGAGGCCCACATTGTGCAATGTTTTCCTAATCTGGGGCACACATTCTTTAGCCAATGTTTTCCTCATCTGGGGCCCAAATTGTTTAGCCAATATTTTCCTCATCTTGGGCACACATTGTTTAGTCAATATTTTCCTCATCTGGGGCCCAAATTGTTTAGCCAATATTTTCCTCATCTTGGGCACACATTGTTTAGTCAATATTTTCCTCATCTGGGGCCCACATTGTTTAGCCAATATTTTCCTCACCTGGGGCCCACATTGCTTAGCCAATATTTTCCTCACCTGGGGCCCACATTGTTTAGCCAATGTTTTCCTCACTTGGGGCCCACATTGTGCAATGTTTTCCTAATCTGGGGCACACTTTCTTTAGCCAATGTTTTCCTCATCTGGGGCCCACATTGTTACCCAATATTTTCCTCATCTGGGGCACACATTGTTTAGTCAATATTTTCTTCATCTGGGGCCCACATTGTTTAGCCAATATTTTCCTCACCTGGGGCCCACATTGTTTAGCCAATATTTTCCTCACCTGGGGCCCACATTGTTTAGCCAATATTTTCCTCATCTGGGGCACACATTGTTTAGCCAATATTTTCCTCACCTGGGGCCCACATTGTTTAGCCAATATTTTCCTCACCTGGGGCCCACATTGTTTAGCCAATATTTTCCTCTTCTTGGGCACACATTGTGAAATGTTTTCCTCATCTGAGGGACACATTGTTTAGCCAATATTTTCCTCATCTGGGGTGCACATTGTGCAATGTTTTCCTCATCTGAGGGACACATTGTTTAGCCAATGTTTTCCTCACTTGGGTCCCACATTGTGCAATGTTTTCCTAATCTGGAGCACACATTCTTTAGCCAATGTTTTCCTCATCTGGGGCCCACATTGTTTAGCCAATATTTTCCTCACCTGGGGCCTACATTGTTTAGCCAATATTTTCCTCACCTGGGGCCCACATTGTTTAGCCAATATTTTCCTCACCTGGGACCGACATTATTTAGCCAATATTTTCCTCACCTGGGGCCCACATTGTTTAGCCAATATTTTCCTCATCTGGGGCCCACATTGTTTAGCCAATATTTTCCTCATCTGGGGCCCACATTCTTTAGCCAATATTTTCCTCATCTGGGGCCCACATTGTGCAATGTTTTCCTCTTCTGGGGCACACATTGTTTAGCCAATATTTTCCTCACCTGGGGCGCACACTGTGCAATGTTTTCCTCTTCTGAGGGACACATTGTTTAGCAAATGTTTTCCTCATTTGGGGCCCACATCGTGCAATGTTTTCCTAATCTTGGGCACACATTGTTTAGCCAATGTTTTCCTCATCTGGGGCACATATTGTGCAATGTTTTCCTCATCTGGGGCCCACATGGTTTAGCCAATATTTTCCTCATCTGGGGCACATATTGTTTAGCCAATTTTTTCCTCATTTGGGGCCCACATTGTGCAATGTTTTCCTAATCTGGGGCACACATTGTTTAGCCAATGTTTTCCTCATCTGGGGCACACATTGTTTAGCCAATATTTTCCTCATCTGGGGCCACATTGTGCATTGTTTTCCTCATCTGGGGCACACATTGTTTAGCCAATATTTTCCTCATCTGGGGTGCACATTGTGCAATGTTTTCCTCATCTGAGGGACACATTGTTTAGCCAATGTTTTCCTCACTTGGGGCCCACATTGTGCAATGTTTTCCTAATCTGGGGCACACATTCTTTAGCCAATGTTTTCCTCATCTGGGGCCCACATTGTTTAGCCAATATTTTCCTCATCTGGAGCACACATTGTTTAGTCAATATTTTCCTCATCTGGGGCCCACATTGTTTAGCCAATATTTTCCTCACCTGGAGCCCACATTGTTTAGCCAATATTTTCTTCACCTGGGGCCCACATTGTTTAGCCAATATTTTCCTCACCTGTGGCCCACATTGTTTAGCCAATATTTTCCTCATCTGGGGCACACATTGTTTAGCCAATATTTTCCTCACCTGGGGCCCACATTGTTTAGCCAATATTTTCCTCACCTGGGGCCCACATTGTTTAGCCAATATTTTCCTCATCTGGGGCACACATTCTTTAGCCAATGTTTTCCTCACTTGGGGCCCACATTGTGCAATGTTTTCCTAATCTGGGGCACACATTCTTTAGCCAATGTTTTGCTCATCTGGGGCACACATTGTTTAGCCAATATTTTCCTCATCTGTGGCACACATTGTTTAGTCAATATTCTCCTCATCTGGGGCCCACATTGTTTAGCCAATATTTTCCTCACCTGGGGCCCACATTGTTTAGCCAATATTTTCCTCACCTGGGGCCCACATTGTTTAGCCAATATTTTCCTCACCTGGGGCCCACATTGTTTAGCCAATATTTTCCTCATCTGGGGCACACATTGTTTAGCCAATATTTTCCTCACCTGGGGCCCACATTGTTTAGCCAATATTTTCCTCATCTGGGGCACACATTCTTTAGCCAATGTTTTCCTCATCTGGGGCCCACATTGTGCAATGTTTTCCTAATCTGGGGCACACATTCTTTAGCCAATGTTTTCCTCATCTGGGGCCCACATTGTTTAGCCAATATTTTCCTCACCTGGGGCCTACATTGTTTAGCCAATATTTTCCTCACCTGGGGCCCACATTGTTTAGCCAATATTTTCCTCACCTGGGGCCCACATTGTATAGCTAATATTTTCCTCACCTGGGGCCCACATTGTTTAGCCAATATTTTCCTCATCTGGGGCCCACATTGTTTAGCCAATATTTTCCTCATCTGGGGCCCACATTGTTTAGTCAATATTTTCCTCATCTGGGGCCCACATTGTTTAGCCAATATTTTCCTCACCTGGGGCCCACATTGTTTACCCAATATTTTCCTCATCTGGGGCCCACATTGTTTAGCCAATATTTTCCTCATCTGGGGCCCATATTGTGCAATGTTTTCCTCTTCTGGGGCACACATTGTTTAGCCAATATTTTCCTCACCTGGGGCGCACATTGTGCAATGTTTTCCTCTTCTGAGGGACACATTGTTTAGCCAATGTTTTCCTCATTTGGGGCCCACATTGTGCAATGTTTTCCTAATCTTGGGCACACATTGTTTAGCCAATGTTTTCCTCATCTAGGGCACATATTGTGCAATGTTTTCCTCATCTGGGGCCCACATTGTTTAGCCAATATTTTCCTCATCTGGGGCACATATTGTTTAGCCAATGTTTTCCTCATCTGGGGCACAAATTGTTTAGCCAATGTTTTCCTCATTTGGGTCCCACATTGTGCAATGTTTTCCTAATCTGGGGCACACATTGTTTAGCCAATGTTTTCTTCATCTGGGGCACATATTATGCAATTTTTTCCTCATCTGGGGCCCACATTGTTTAGCCAATATTTTCGTCATCTGGGGCACACATTGTATAGCCAATATTTTCCTCATCTGGGGCCCACATTGTTTAGCCAATATTTTCCTCATCTGGGGCGCACATTGTGCAATGTTTTCCTCATCTGAGGGACACATTGTTTAGCCAATGTTTTCCTCATTTGGGGCCCACATTGTGCAATGTTCTCCCAATCTGGGACCCACATTGTTTAGCCAATATTTTCCTCATCTGGGGCACACATTGTTTAGCCAATATTTTCCTCATCTGGGGTGCACATTGTGCAATGTTTTCCTCATCTGATGGACACATTGTTTAACCAATGCTTTCCTCATCTGGGGCACATATTGTTTGGCTAATGTTTTCCTCATCTGGGGCACACATTGTTTAGCTAATTTTTTCTTCATCTGGGGCACACATTGTGCAATGTTTTCCTCATCTGGGGCACACATTGTTTAGCCAATGTTTTCTTCATCTGGGGCACATATTGTGCAATTTTTTCCTCATCTGGGGCCCACATTGTTTAGCCAATATTTTCCTCATCTGGGGCACACATTGTATAGCCAATATTTTCCTCATCTGGGGCCCACATTGTTTAGCCAATATTTTCCTCATCTGGGGCGCACATTGTGCAATGTTTTCCTCATCTGAGGGACACATTGTTTAGCCAATGTTTTCCTCATTTGGGGCCCACATTGTGCAATGTTCTCCCAATCTGGGACCCACATTGTTTAGCCAATATTTTCCTCATCTGGGGCACACATTGTTTAGCCAATATTTTCCTCATCTGGGGTGCACATTGTGCAATGTTTTCCTCATCTGATGGACACATTGTTTAACCAATGCTTTCCTCATCTGGGGCACATATTGTTTGGCTAATGTTTTCCTCATCTGGGGCACACATTGTTTAGCTAATGTTTTCTTCATCTGGGGCACACATTGTGCAATGTTTTCCTCATCTGGGGCTTACATTGTTTAGCCAATGTTTTCCTCATTTGGGGCTCACATTGTTTAGCTAATGTTTTCCTCATCTGGGGCCTACATTGTTTAGCCAATGTTTTTCTCATCTGGGGCACACATTGTTTAGCCAATATTTTTCTCATCTGGGGCACACATTGTTTAGCCAATGTTTTCCTCATCTGGGGCCCACATTTTTTAGCCAATGTTTTCCTCATCTTGGGCACATATTGTTTAGCCAATGTTTTTCTCATCTGGGGCACATATTGTTTAGCCAATGTTTTCCTCATCTTGTGCACATATTGTTTAGCCAATGTTTTCCTCATCTGGGGCACATATTGTTTAGCCAATGTTTTCCTCATCTGGGGCACATATTGTTTAGCTAATGTTTTCCTCATCTGGGGCACATATTGTTTAGCTAATGTTTTCCTCATCTGGGGCACATATTGTTTAGCTAATGTTTTCCTCATCTGGGGCACATATTGTTTAGCTAATGTTTTCCTCATCTGGGGCACATATTGTGTACCTAATGTTTTCCTCATCTGGGGCACATATTGTTTAGCCAATGTTTTCCTCATCTGGGGCACATATTGTTTAGCCAATGTTTTCCTCATCTGGGGCACATATTGTTTAGTCAATGTTTTCCTCATCTGGGGCACATATTGTTTAGCTAATGTTTTCCTCATCTGGGGCACATATTGTTTAGCTAATGTTTTCCTCATCTGGGGCACATATTGTGTACCTAATGTTTTCCTCATCTGGGGCACATATTGTTTAGCCAATGTTTTCCTCATCTGGGGCACATATTGTTTAGCCAATGTTTTCCTCATCTGGGGCACATATTGTTTAGCCAATGTTTTCCTCACCTGGGGCACATATTGTTTAGCCATTGTTTCCTCATGTGGAGCCTACATTGTTTAGCCAATGTTTTCCTCATCTGAAGCCCACATTGTTTAGCCAAAGTTTTCTTCATCCGGGGCATACAATATTTAGTCAAGGTTTTCCTCACATTGGACAAAAATTGTTTAGTAAATTTTGAACCTCATATTCGACACACATTGTTTAGCCAATTTGTTTCCTCATCAGGAGCACACATTGTAGCGCTGTGTGCCTACCCTGAAGTAGTGTTATGCTGTCTGATTTTGTTTTCCAGTAAATAGGTCTGCTTTAATTCATATAATTAATACATTTAATTAATAATCAATTCAAAAATGTGCTGCACTGTACATTACCCCTTGCCTAATCCTGTTTTAACCTGTCGAGCTAAGTGCAGAAGGCGCATAAAACACATAATGAATACAGTGCGCACAATGTACTTTTGCTGCATTTTTCCTAGCTAGTTTTTTCCTGGTATTTTAATAATTAATAAAACAGAAATAAATACTTACGGTAGTTACATTTGTTACACATTCTTTATTAATTCATCATAGAAAACAAAGGAAAACAAGAAGGATGGGGAGCGATCGCCATAAAAAGGAGAGGGTCAGGAGAATACAACAGTATAAGAAAAAATATATTTTTTGCTACTATGAGAGATTGCAAGATACAGTAGATTCCCAGAGGAATGAAATGTTGAAAAAAAGTGCAATTCTGACAATGTTTTCACAGCTTTCGTTAATAGCTAAAAATGACCTGGAAAGATGATTCTTCAGGTTGGTACTGTTATGGCGAAACCAAACTTGTGGAGTGTTTTTATTGTTTTCGTGATCTAAAAAATTCTAAACTTTGTAAAAAGTGCTTGTGTTGCCTTTTTAAATTTTTCCCTTTCTAAATCTTTTTTTTTGTGGGAGTAAGTGCAGTGTGGCTAAAGAAAAGGTATCATTGCTGACTACTGGACCAGGTGAATACTGCGGCAGGAGGATATGGAAATGTTCTGTGGCATGAGAAGAGAGCACCGGATCCACCAATGTGTTAATACATCGAATGAGGATGGACGTGCGTGGCAGCTGGTTCTACTCTTCTGTGTCTAGTAGTTAATTCCCGACTTTCTAGAAAATATAAAATCATGAAAAAATAAATATTTAAAAAGAACATAAGTTCAGAAAGATTTTGTGAATTATAACATTTAACTTCAAAATGTCAAAATTTCTTTGGCATTTACCAATATTGTCAAATTTTCCAGCCTGGAGTCTTCCAAGAATCCTAAAATCCTTTATGCGACCACCCAAATCTAGAATGATTACGGCAACAGAATCCAATAACTTTAAGAGGAATCTGTCAGTAATATCAGTGCCACAAGCCACAAATATGGGAATGCTGGTCTTTGAAATGCAAATCTATTGACACCTTTATATCTTCTATCTGTTGCTGCATTCCTTAATTATCAGTTGGAGGGGACAGGGGAACCACCTAAAGGGGCAAAGATTCAGGAAGTGCTCTGGAACGCCCAGAGCACTTAATGCCTTATTTACATATGAATTAAATATTAATTAAATCGCTGATTTCTCAGGAATACAGCAACAGATAGAAGCTATAAAAGGTGTTGACGGATTTAAATTTTAAAGACCTGCATGCTCATATATGCAGTTTGGCAAGGGAGACTTCCATTATATAACTACATCCATGCACATGACAGGTTTAGATATACAGCTCAGACAAAGAGTAACACATATGATAGGATTAGATACATATGATAGCAAACAGTATCACACATAATAGGTTTAGATACACAATCATAGCAAGTAGTATCACTTAAAAGTGTTAGATACTTATCTAAATAGGTAGTATCACACATGATAGGCTTAGATACAGCGACCCAGTAAGCAGTTACAAATAGAATGGACTTAGATACATTGGCTCAGCAGACAGTACCACATACAGTATGAGGATTAGATACACAGCTCAGCAGGCAGTATCAGAAATGATAGAATCAGATACACAGAATCAGGCAAATAGTGACACACATGATAGGATTAGATACACGATGCCAGGTCACACTGTGTGGTAGATACAATACCTCCTGCTATTCTGTCACTTAGGAAATGTTCACTTTTCTTTTGTTCTCTTTCATTCTTCTTTTTTTTTAAACATCGCTTGACCATGTTACCGACCTCCAAAAAAAGAGAAATTTCAGCGATTACTAAGTGCATGTCATATCTGGTCTAGAAATGCTGTTATTGCTGTATTCAATTTTTAAATAAACTTCAAAATAAACTAAATTGAAATATGTATAAAATCTACATCAGAATTGTATATATTGGAGCAGAATTAATAAACTGCTTAAAAGAAAATCTGGCCTTTAAAAAGAGAAAACACAGTAGTTTGACAATAAATGGCTTCACCCAACCAATAACCACGAGTGGAGAAAAAGTTTTTTGTTATCATTCATATTCTCTGAAACAAGGCCAAGAAAGGAAAAATTCTGCCGGGGTATGTAAACTTTTGAGCACAACTGAGATATAGGCATTTTTATTTAATGTTACGTTTTATGTCTTTCCATGGGGGTGTGGCTCACAGGGTAATTATGCAGAGCAGCATAAATACACGCCCCTGAGGATCTTGTGAACCCCGCCCCATTAGTAAAGACCAAGACCATAAAAACTAGCACCAAATAAAAAGGTCCATATCTCTGGAAGTGTAGAGCGCATTTAAAAAAGAATCAAAAACATAATACTCAGGGGAGCAACATGACACTAAAGTAGAGATGAGTGAAAAGACTCAATTTTACTCAAATTTGCACGTGGATTTATGAAAATCGCGGCCGCTCATGCTGAATTCACCCAGACGCTCACGCTGGGCCGGGACTTTGATAGGCTTGGGACGGGTCTTCTCAATCACGAGCAAGGTCATAAAACATGCCAGGACGTCATGAAACTGCAACTTTGCACAGAACTCTCCCAGGTCTAATCAAAGATGGAAGTCTGGGCCCAGCATTAGAGGCCCAGAGATTTCAGCGTGAGTGGAAGTATTGATATGAAGATGCTCTGAGGACCGGACAGGTGATGATGAGGGGCCAGACAGGTGATGATGAGGGGCCAGACAGGTAAACAGGGAAAATCATGGCGAACAGGTAAAATTCATATTTGCCTAATCCGCTGATCTCTACTGGCCACTTTTGACTTAGTGACAGCTCCACTTTAAATGACCATAAAGGGGTTGTATATCCCAAATGTAAATGATTAATAGCAAGAAATAGAATTTTATTGACACAACTTACCAATGCACATAAAAACCCAAGGGAAAAATATACAAATGGAGTTGGTGAATTTGGACAAGGTATAAAATAGTAGTAATAGTGGTAATCTGAAAAAGAAATAAGAAGTGCATCTATAATGTGAATATTGTGATATCACGACTGTGTTAGTTATAAAGAGCCAGATGCTTGGGGTCCGGCTCTTGTGACCCCCTAGCTGTTTAGAGGGGCTGCATTGCCTGTGTGAGTGCTTAGTAGCGGTACTGCGCAGTATTGCAGTGTTGTTCCATCGACGTTAATCAAAGAATTGGAAACACCCTGCAAAGCTGTGGCAACCAGTTTATACAAATCTAAATAACATATTTTTTGTACTTTTAATTACAGGAAATTAACCTTTTTGCTTCCTTTTGCATATTTTGTTTTAGCGTTTGACATAAATATAGACATGCTTTTTTAAAGCACCCATAAGAACCCCAGAGGGACATAATAGCCACTTATTTGGAAGAGACAGTCAATTCGGGGACACATATAGGTCTGAAGGAAACACAAAAGGGTTTGGTGTAGAAAGAACAGCCAGGAGGAGACAGAGCGGTCTGGGGGAATCAGAGAAATCTGTAAGGAACAAAGCGGTCAAAAGGAAACAGACAACTCTTGAGGAAAAAGAAGATCTGTAGGAAACAATGGAGAATGGGAGAATCAGAAGAGCCTGGAAGCAACACAGGTGTGTTAAAGATACAAATGGATGTCAAGGAGACTATGGTGTTTGGTGGTAGACAGAGGTGCCTAAAGGACACAGATGGGTTTGGTGTAGACAGAGGAATCTCTAGAGGAGATAGGGGGTCTAGAGGAGAGGAGTCCAAGGAGTCTAAGGGAAATAGAAGGGTTTGGTGTAGATAGAAAAGCATAGGGGAGATGTAGTAGTGGGGAAGGATGCAGCTTCCCTCTGGCACTGAAAGAGTCAAAAGAGAATGTTCCCGATAGTTAGATCTCTCTGGGCTGCATTTAGGTCCAGTTAAGGAGTTAGCTGTGATACTCCAGCCCAGTAGAGTAAAGGGGGAACCCAGTGCTTTGGTTAGGCATAAGATGTGAATAGATGCCTTGATGATAATATGTTTCCTTGTGGGCTGTAGTATTGGTAACCAGCCAAAAGATGCCACTGTCCCAGGTGGAGATGCCAGGTTAGGTCTGCCAGTAGTATTGCAGACAGTGAAGGGGTTAATTGTGTGTGAGGACAGCCCATAGAGGGTGGGCACATTAGGAAAATCTCTGCTTAGTTTCCAGAAGCAGGAAGGACAGACAAGTAGTGTGTAGTACCTGACACAGGACAGACAGGCTTCGTATAACTGTCTGCTAGGGTAAACATGGGCCCCGTATCTCAGACAGTGGATCACTAGAGCGAAGATTCCCTACACAAGAGTCCCCTTAGCCGGCCAGAGAGACTCAACAGAGGTATTAAGGACCAGGGGGCAAATTCTGTCCGTAGGCTGCAGAAGAAGCTAGGACTCAAGGCTAGGACGTGGGGAGAACTAAGATCCGGATATACTGTCACTGGTGAGGAAGATTCTCTAGTGCTAGAGAATAAGGCAACAGAGATGCTTCACTTAAAGAGGGAGCCAGGGCTGAAGTTGTATCAAGTACCTGTGGGAAAGATGACAACCTGTTGGGCCTCATCCATTATATTTGCCTGTAAATATTATACATATTCCTCTTCCCCAAGTAAAGCCCCAGTTATGTATATGAACCTCGTGTCCTCTGAATTTATTGCTGCCCTGGTTCCAGAAGAGAAATACCTGGAGACAGACGTGGATGGTCTGAAGTAAGTGGAAAGCACCACGTACGCTGCAGCATATCAGAGGGAGGACACACCTTGTCTGTAGGGTGTCAGAGCGAGCAGAGGCCACAGCTTGCCCACGACTACCTCACTGGGGCACCTTACAGAGACACAGGAGACTGGGGGAGAAAGAGTAGACTGAGAAGACAGGAAGAAAATTCGGAGTCTAAAAGGGGATAGAGGAGCCTGAAGGAGACAGGGGAGCCTAGAGTTGACAGTGGAGTCTGGAGATAAAAAAAAGAGTTTAGAGGAGACAGGAGAACCTGGGGGAGAAAGAGGAGCTTAAAAGTGATGGGAACCTGGGGAAGAAAAAGCACATATAGAAGACACAGAAGTTGATTGTAGCGAGAGAAAAGGAAACAGGTGGGTCTGAAGGATGCACAGTGGTCTGAAGGAAAAGAGAATTCTGGAAGAGACAGAAAGGATTAAAGGAAACACAGGGGTCTGGAGGAAAAAAAAGGCTTGGAAGATATTGAAGAATATAGGGGAAACAGAAAAGTCTGAATAAACCGAGGAGTTTAGGGTAGACATAGGAACCTGGAGGAGAAGGAGTCTTGGGGAAAAAAAGCAAATTGGTATAGATAGAGGAA
The DNA here is from genome assembly GCF_046119375.1 of Phyllobates terribilis. Classification (NCBI taxonomy): domain Eukaryota; kingdom Metazoa; phylum Chordata; class Amphibia; order Anura; family Dendrobatidae; genus Phyllobates; species Phyllobates terribilis. The sequence continues at coordinate 152,358,589 of NW_027362767.1, forward strand.
CATGTAAGATGCAGAGGAGCCTTTAGATCACAGAAGAGCATAGAAGAGACATAAAAGACTGGGGGAGACAGAGGAGCCTGAAGGAAACAGAAGGGCCTGGGGAAGACAGAAAAGTCTGAAATGAACAGAAATCTAGAGGAAAAATAGTAATCTAGAAGAAACAGAGGAGTCTGGATGTTTGCAACAATCTTAAAGCTATAATCACACGTACAATTTTTTTTATGCAATTTTATTTTAGCTCAATCTTGAAGGGAATCCTGTGGGAATTCCCTCCTTTCCATCTCCAATATTTCCTATCCTTTATAAATCCTTTTCCTTCTTAGGGCCAAAAATGCATAAAAAACGGCATCTAAATCTGTCTCAAAAACTACATGGCTAGTGCAGTCTAAGATTTCCTAAAGGGACCTATAATTTCTATTTTTGACCTCTCAGAGCGACTGAAGACAATGGTGAAAACCTGCTAGGGAACTCTGCACTGACTAAATAAGTGCAAAAAGAAGCTAGGAGTCAAAGGACTTTTGGTACCTAGGTTTTGTGTCGAGAAGTTTGCTATGCTGATATGGCAGATGGTAGAGGCTGACCTGGTAAGGTAAAGTGGATTCACAAAGCTGTAGGTCAGCGTGAACAACATGGACTCAAGGCTATGATACAGTGAGCTGGATTTGCTAGATGGTAGATGGAAAACCGAGGACAAGAAGAGCAGAGAACATCAGAAGAGACAGAGCCAGAAGAGAAACACAGAGGAACAGAAGATTTATAGTAATTTCAAGACTTGCAGCAGTGTTAGTAGTGTGAATAGCTACATAGAAAAGTTTACAACATACAAAGGGTTAATCAGCAAAGAAATGGATAGTCACTGATAGCAGTGGTGAACAAGCAAACTTTTTTTGTAGAGAAAATACACTCGGATGCAGCAGCGTTGTAGTGTGAATAAATCCAGAAATGAGTTTGTTATGCTTACATTAGATGAATGGTTAATTGCAGGTCTGAGCCAGGGAGTAGATATACAGGTGCTTCTCACAAAATCAACATAATCATCAACATTCACAGAAATAAACACTTGAAATAGATCACTCTGTAATGACTCTATATAATATATGAGTTTCACTTTTTGTATTGAAGAACTGAAAGAAATTACATTTTGATGATATTCTAATTTTGTGAGATGCAAATGTAGAATGTAAAATAAACAGGAGCTTGCTTAGATAATTGCCAGCTGAGAAAACTGAGGAGGCAAACGCCACAACATAAGGTAACTGACCACAAAGCTACTTAAAGAGATTGTCCACTATTTTAGCGTGGATGACCTATCCTTAGGATAGGTCATCAATGTCTGATCGCCCGGGATCCGACGCTAGGTACTCCACCAATCAGCTGTTTCTGGTGTCGACGGTAGTGGCTGACGGATGGAAATACTCACTTGCCAAGCTGCTCAATCTACTGTGAAAGGATATCACAGTTTTACCTTTTCTAATGTTCACAAAATATATTTCTTTTATTTTAGAAAGTTGTCAGATGCAGCCAAGTATTGCCAAAAATATTTTTTTCTTACCGTAAAAGGTGACATAATAGTGTTGTAAGCACCAGGTTCCATTTTGGAATATTACTCTGGCGGTGTATTGTCCTTGGTCCTTTCTGGTAACATTGTGTTTATGTAGGGAAACACCAAAGATGCTCAATTGTCCTTCAAATGTTATATTTAAAATCTGTAATATAGCTTTGTGTTTGGTAATAGCAATGTTCAAACCATTGATGTCAACCCAGGTGATTTTCTCCACTCCGGATGAATCAAATTCTAGTGGGAAGTAGGAGTCATAAATTGTAGAGATTATTTCTTTTTTTTCACTACAGATCTGGTCACCTGGAGGGGAAATTAGAATAGTTTTAGTGTTGTATGAGTAACAAGTAAATGATCAGTTCAAAAGTAGCTAACCTTTCTTTTAATTATTGATCAGTCTTTTAAAACTTGTGAATCTTTATAAAGTACTCCATTACCTTATTTTGCTACCTTTTCTCTCCAACTTCATGCTGAAAATCCTATTTTAGCTGCCTTGTTCATGCACTTAGAGTAGCTGTTTTGAACGGCAGGTCTATCAAATATCTTTACTCCTGTGTGATCTTCTCTGCTCCCCTCCATCTTTCCTGTATGTCTGAGCATTCAGGAGGGGAACAAAGAAGCTTGCACAGGAGTACGGATATTTCATAGTGTTGCAGCTCAAAACAGATATTCTAACTGCATGAGCAAGGAAGGTAAAACAGCCCTTTCAGCATGGAGTTGGAAAGAAAGAAAAGGTAACGGAATAAATTACAGAGATTCATAACTGTGTAAAGACTGATCAATAGTAAAATAAAAAAAGTTTAGTTACTTTGATCTCTTAACTTTTGGATAGGTGATAACTTGATATGTTAGAAATAAATCTTTCAGGCAGGGGTGGGGAACCCTTTTCCTGCCAAGGGCCATTTGGATATTTATACCATCCTTCGGGGACCGTACAAAAATATCAACTTGAAAAATACCCTGCTTTATTTGGTAAACATTTAATTAACTCCCCCTTATTGTGATGGCTGGAGCTGTTTCTCTTTGGTGGGGCTGTTATGCTAGGTGGTATTGATGATATTGCTGCTCGTAACTGCTTTTCCAGATTTGCATCTGAAGCACAGGTGACTCTTTGCAATGATAAGTTTTGTATAGCGCTTGAAACAGTAAGTCGTACTGAATACAGTTATATATTACATATTATACTGTAAGTCTTCTCATAGTCGGAAATTAATCACTGCTCACGTTACATTTATAGAACTCAAGCAGTGGGGGGGTTCAATATACATCAAATAGGAGACATCGAGTCTGCTGTATATACATCCCATAGGAGACACAGAGACTGCTGCATACACATCACATAGGAGACACTGAAACTGCTATACATATCACATAGGAGACATTGAGTCTGCTGTATACATCACTTTTGAAACATTAAAAGTGCTATACACATCATATAGGATAAACTGAAACTGCTGTATATACATCACATAGGAGACCCAAAGACTGTTATACATACATCACATAGGAGACAGTGGGACTGCAATATAGATATCACCGGAGACATAGGACTGCGATACAGACATCACAGGAGACGGTGGGGCTGCAGTATAGTCATCACCGAAGATGCTGGGACTACAGTATAGTCATCGCAGGAGACACTGGGGCTGTGGTATAGACATCACAGGAGATGCTGGGGTTGTGGTTTAGACATCACAGGAGAGGCTGGGGCGGCAGTAGAGTCATCACAGGAGACGCTGGGGCTGCAGTTTAGTCATCACAGGAGATGCTGGGGCTGCAGTATAGACATCACAGGAGATGCTGGGGCTACAGTATAGACATCACTGGAAACACTGGGGCTGCAGTATAGACTTCACAGGAGACGCTGGGGCTGCAGTATAGTCATCACAGGAGACGCTGGGGCTGCAGTATAGTCATCACAGGAGACGCTGGGGCTGCAGTATAGACATCACAGGAGACGCTGGGGCTGCCGTATAGACATCACAGGAGATGCTGGGGCTGCAGTATAGACATCACAGAAGACTCTGGGGCTGCAGTATAGTCATCACATGAGACGCTGGGGCTGTGGTATAGACATCAATGGAGACACTGGGGCTGTGGTATAGTCATCACAGGAGATGCTGGGGCTGCAGTATAGACATCACAGGAGACGCTGGTGTTAGAACCTTGCTCTTAGGTTTTTTTTCCTTTGCTGGTCACATGACCTTGTTGGCCTATTTAATCCTGCTCTGCCCTTCTGGCTTTGCTGGACTTCATTGTATATCTACTTTCTAGCTAGCCTGTGCTCTGTGTCTTGCTCTGTTAGTTTGCTTGGTCTACTGACCTCTATGTTCTATATATTTTGTTTGTTCGTCTGTCTGCTACTATTTCTGTTAGGAGGTGTCCCATATTCCTCCCAGTCCTTAGTACTTGTAGGGATTCCTTCCCCACATCTATAGGTCTCCGTACAGACTAGCTTAGGACTTTAGCAGGTCTGATCGCAGGATCAGGTCCCCTGTTACATCGTAGGGATTAAGCTGAGTTCTATCGTAGGGACAGATCTCCTCTCTTTCCTTAGCTCTGGTAGCAGAACATAACAGTAAGTCCAGCCAGCAAATTCTCTAAGGAAAGATTTTTCTGTTCCATCATGGTGTCGGTTCAGGATTTGGTTCATCGCCTGCAGGGACTCTCTCTGGAGGTGGCCGAGCTCCGTCAGCATGTGAGTAACTGTCCTGGAGCACATTTCTTGGAGCCTAAGGTATGTTTGCCGGATTTATTTTTTGGTGAACACCGAGAATTTTTTTCATTTAAAAATGCTTGCTTATTGTATTTTCGTTTGAGACCTAAGTCCTCTGGGGATGAATCCCAGCGCGTAGGGTTCATAATGTCACTTTTGCGCAAAGAGCCTCAGGAGTGGGCCTTTTCTTTGCAACCTAGTGATACATGCTTCAGATCAGTGGATAGTTTTTTTTCTGCTTTGGGACTATTATATGATGATCCTGACCGTGTCGCATCAGCTGAGACTGAGTTGAGACGTTTAAAACAGGGATCAGGTAATGTGGAAAAATATTGTACTCATTTCCGTCGTTGGTCTACTCAAACAGGGTGGAACGATTCTGCTCTGAAAAGTCTATTTCTTGCTGGGCTCAGTGAAAGGGTTAAAGACCTGCTAATTGCTTATCCTACACCTGAAGATTTGCAACAGGCTATGCAATTAGCTATACGGGTGGATAGAAGACTGCGTGCAAGGGTTAATGAGAGCAAATCCTCTGCTATGTCAGTTTCTGGTTATGAGAATGTGTGTACTAACAGTGGTGAACCGATGGAGATTGGATCGGTGGCACCTCGCTCTCAAGAAAAAGACCGTCGATTTTCTGAAGGCTTGTGTTTCTATTGCGGAAAATCTGGTCATTTGATTAAAGGCTGTGAGCTTCGTATGAAGAAAGAAAAAAAAATGGTCAGTCACGCCCGTATTGCCTGTTTAAATTCCAAGGGTATATTTTTAGCTGCTTCCACGATTGCTCAGAAAAAATTAATGGAATTTCGGGTGTTTGTTGATTGCGGGTCTACTCTGAATGTAATTGATGGGGGATTCGTGGAAAGACTCAATTTAAAACCTGAACCTTTATCATCCCCCATTGCTGTGGTTTCTGTGGATGGTTCCCCTTTGAAGAATATTACTCTCAAGGTCTGTGAATTTCCTCTCACTATTAATGGTGTTCACCATGAGAAATTGGATTTGGTAGTGTTGAATAACTTGCCTTCTCCAGTAATATTGGGATTGCCCTGGTTAAAATTTCACAATCCTGTACTGGATTGGTCTACCAGTGAAATTAAATCCTGGAGCCATAAATGTTATGACAAGTGTTGTAACGGGCGTATTGCAGCTTTGGATAGGGGAGAATTGCCTGTTCCTATTCAGGATTTTTGGAGAGTTTTTTCTGAGAAGGAATCGCAGGTTTTGCCTCCCCATAGAGACTATGATTGTTCTATTGAATTTGTCCCTGGAGCGACTCTTCCTAAAAGTCGTTTATTTAACCTTACTATTCCTGAGAGGAAGGCTTTGGAGGAATACATACAGACAAGTTTGGCCGCCGGTCACATTAGGCCCTCTAAGTCTCCTGTGGCGGTTCGATTTTTTTTTGTAAAAAAAAAGGACGGCGGTTTACGTCCTTGTCTGGATTTTCGTGAGATTAACAAAATTACTGTACGCAATCCTTACCCACTGCCATTGATTCCTGATCTGTTTAACCAGTTAATGGGGGCCAAGTGGTTCTCTAAAATTGACCTTAAGGGGGCATACAATCTGTTGCGCATGAAGGAGGGTGACGAATGGAAGACTGCTTTTAACACTCCTGTGGGTCATTTTGAGAATCTGGTGATGCCTTTTGGTCTTACTAATGCTCCTGCATTTTTTCAGAATCTTATTAATGACATCCTTAGACCTTTGATCGGCAAAAATGTGGTTGTGTATTTGGATGACATTTTGATTTATTCGCCGGATCTGGAGTCTCATTGGCGGAGCGTGCGTGAGGTATTACAGTTATTAATGGACAATTCGCTTTTTGCTAAGCTGGAGAAATGTGAGTTCGCTGTACAGAGAATTAGTTTTTTGGGCTACATTATCTCCAGCAAAGGTTTTGAGATGGATCCGGTTAAGGTTCAGGCTGTGCAGGAATGGCCTAGGCCTATTGGTTTGAAATCGATACAGAGGTTTTTGGGTTTCGCCAATTACTACAGAAAATTCATAAAAATTTTTTCTAGTATTGTCAAACCTCTGACTGATCTCACCAGGAAAGGTGCTGATGCGGTTCAGTGGTCTTCTGAGGCCATTGAAGCTTTTGTGTATCTCAAGGAGAGGTTCACCTCTGCTCCCATCCTTATGCAGCCTGATGTTACTAGGCCGTTTTTGGTTGAGGTTGATGCTTCCTCTGTGGGGGTTGGCGCAGTATTGTCTCAGGATAACGGGGATGGATTACATCCCTGTGCCTTTTTTTCAAAAAAATTTTTCGAAGACTGAACTGAATTACGATATTGGTAATCGGGAATTATTGGCTATTAAACTCGCATTTGAACACTGGCGCCACTTCTTGGAAGGTGCGGAATTTCCCGTTCAGGTTCTTACGGATCATAAAAATCTGATATATCTTGATGCTGCCAAGCGCCTGAATGCCCGTCAGGCTAGGTGGGCACTGTTTTTCTCGCGGTTTAATTTCTCCGTTACTTACATCCCTGGTACTAAGAATGTTAAGGCGGATGCCTTGTCTCGCAGTTTTTCTCCCATAGTCGGTGCTGAGAAAGAGGAGAACATTTTACAAGAAGGTGTTGTGATAGCTGCTTTGGACTCCGTTTTGGAAAATGAGATTCTTAAAGCACAGGAGAATGCCCCTTCTAACACTCCTCATGGGAGGTTGTTTGTGCCTGGGACCTTTAGGAGAGATTTGTTTGTTGAGTGTCACGAATCTCGGTTGGCAGGTCATCCCGGAATCTCTGAGACCAAGAGACTGGTGGGTCGCAGTTTTTGGTGGCCTGGATGGCAGAAGGAAGTCATTAAGTGGGTGCGTCAATGTACTATATGTGCTAGATCTAAGTCCTCACATACTCCTGCTGCGGGGTTGCTTTGTCCTTTGGAGGTTCCCAGTGCTCCTTGGACACATTTGGCTATGGACTTTATAACTGACCTTCCCCCCTCTGAGGGTTTTACTGTCATCTGGGTGGTCGTGGACCGTTTTAGCAAGATGTGTCACTTGGTTCCTTTCGTCAAACTGCCCTGCGCTAAAACTCTCGCTAAGGCCTTTGTCAAGGAAATTGTCAGACTTCATGGCGTTCCTACTGACATTGTTTCTGATAGGGGTCCTCAGTTCGTGGCTCGTTTTTGGCGTGCCTTTTGTGATAGGTTGGGAGTTCATTTGTCGTTCTCGTCCGGATATCATCCTGAATCTAATGGCCAGACAGAAAGGAAAAACCAGGATGTTGAGCAGTTCTTGCGTTGTTTTGTGGCAGACAATCATGAGGGGTGGTCTGAGTTTCTGCCACTTGCTGAATTTGCTCTGAACAATCATACATCTTCTTCTGCTGGTTGTTCACCTTTTTTTTGTTGTTCTGGGAGACATCCGTCGTTTGGGTCGTTCTCCAAGTTGGGATCTGCCGTGCCTGAGGAGGAGAATTTTTCCGGTGATTTGGAGAGAGTTTGGACGGATGTGCGTGGTAATCTTCAGGAGGCCAACAGAAAATCTAAAGACTACTTTGATAGGAAACGACAGGAGGTTTTGTTCGCTGTTGGTGACATGGTTTGGTTGTCCTCTAGGAATCTGCGGTTGAGGATTCCTTCAAGGAAATTGGGTCCCAAGTTTGTAGGGCCCTTTAAGGTGCTTCAGGTTGTCAACCAATCTGCTGTTAGGTTGGAGGTTCCTACCTCCTGGAGAATTAATCCGGTATTTCATGTCTCTCTGTTGAAAAAAGCTGTTGTATCGGATTGTGACGCCTCTGCCTCTGTTCCTCCGGTGGTGGAGGACGGGGAATATGAAATTTCTCGCATCCTTAACTCTAGACGGTATAGAGGTAGTTTGCAGTATCTTGTGGCCTGGAAAGGTTTCGGTCCCGAGGATAACTCTTGGGTGAGGTCGGATGATGTTTCCGCGTCCAGACTTATCAGAGCGTTTCACAGGAGATTTCCTGATAAGCCTGGTCCTAGGGGATCCGGAGGATCCTCTTAGAAAGGGGGGTACTGTTAGAACCTTGCTCTTAGGTTTTTCTTTCCTTTGCTGGTCACATGACCTTGTTGGCCTATTTAATCCTGCTCCGCCCTTCTGGCTTTGCTGGACTTCATTGTATATCTACTTTCTAGCTAGCCTGTGCTCTGTGTCTTGCTCTGTTAGTTTGCTTGGTCTACTGACCTCTATGTTCTATATATTTTGTTTGTTCGTCTGTCTGCTACTATTTCTGTTAGGAGGTGTCCCATATTCCTCCCAGTCCTTAGTACTTGTAGGGATTCCTTCCCCACATCTATAGGTCTCCGTACAGACTAGCTTAGGACTTTAGCAGGTCTGATCGCAGGATCAGGTCCCCTGTTACATCGTAGGGATTAAGCTGAGTTCTATCATAGGGACAGATCTCCTCTCTTTCCTTAGCTCTGGTAGCAGAACATAACAGCTGGGGCTGCATTATAGACATCACAGGAGACACTGGGGCTGTGGTATAGTCATCACAGGAGACACTGGGGCTGCAGTATAGACATCACAGGAGACGCTGGGACTGCATTATAGACATCACAGGAGACGCTGGGGCTGCAGTATAGTCATCACAGGAGACGCTGGGACTGCATTATAGACATCACAGGAGACGCTGGGGCTGCAGTATAGTCATCATAGGAGACGCTGGGGCTGCAGTACAGACATCACAGGAGACGCTGGGGCTGCGGTATAGACATCACAGGAGACGCTGGAGCTGCAGTATAGACATCACAGGAGACGCTGGGGCTGCAGTATAGACATCACTAGAAACACTGGGGCTGCAGTATAGACATCACAGGAGACGCTGGGGCTGCAGTATAGTCATCACATGAGATGCTGGGGCTGCAGTATAGTCATCACATGAGACGCTGCCGTATAGACATCACAGGAGATGCTGGGGCTGCAGTATAGACATCACAGGAGACGCTGGGGCTGCAGTATAGTCATCACAGGAGACGCTGGGGCTGCAGTATAGACATCACAGGAGACACTGGGGCTGCAGTATAGACCTCACAGGAGACGCTGGGACTGCATTATAGACATCACAGGAGACGCTGGGGCTGCAGTATAGTCATCACAGGAGACGCTGGGACTGCATTATAGACATCACAGGAGACGCTGGGGCTGCAGTATAGTCATCATAGGAGACGCTGGGGCTGCAGTACAGACATCACAGGAGACGCTGGGGCTGCGGTATAGACATCACAGGAGACGCTGGAGCTGCAGTATAGACATCACAGGAGACGCTGGGGCTGCAGTATAGACATCACTAGAAACACTGGGGCTGCAGTATAGACATCACAGGAGACGCTGGGGCTGCAGTATAGTCATCACAGGAGACGCTGGGACTGCATTATAGACATCACAGGAGACGCTGGGGCTGCAGTATAGTCATCATAGGAGACGCTGGGGCTGCAGTATAGTCAACATAGGAGACGCTGGGGCTGCAGTACAGACATCACAGGAGACGCTGGGGCTGCGGTATAGACATCACAGGAGACGCTGGAGCTGCAGTATAGACATCACAGGAGACGCTGGGGCTGCAGTATAGACATCTCTAGAAACACTGGGGCTGCAGTATAGACATCACAGGAGACGCTGGGGCTGCAGTATAGTCATCACATGAGATGCTGGGGCTGCAGTATAGTCATCACATGAGACGCTGGGGCTGTGGTATAGACATCAATGGAGACACTGGGGCTGCAGTATAGACATCACAGGAGATGCTGGGGCTGCAGTATAGACATCACAGGAGACGCTGGGGCTGCCGTATAGACATCACAGGAGATGCTGGGGCTGCAGTATAGACATCACAGGAGACGCTGGGGCTGCAGTATAGTCATCACAGGAGACGCTGGGGCTGCAGTATAGCCATCACAGGAGACGCTGGGGCTGCAGTATAGACATCACTAGAAACACTGGGGCTGCAGTATAGACATCACAGGAGACGCTGGGGCTGCAGTATAGTCATCACATGAGATGCTGGGGCTGCAGTATAGTCATCACATGAGACGCTGGGGCTGTGGTATAGACATCAATGGAGACACTGGGGCTGCAGTATAGACATCACAGGAGACGCTGGGGCTGCAGTATAGACATCACAGGAGACGCTGGAGCTGCAGTATAGACATCACTAGAAACACTGGGGCTGCAGTATAGACATCACAGGAGACACTGGAGCTGCGGTATAGACATCACAGGAGACGCTGGAGCTGCAGTATAGTCATCACATGAGATGCTGGGGCTGTGGTATAGACATCAATGGAGACACTGGGGCTGCAGTATAGACATCACAGGAGACGCTGGGGCTGCAGTATAGTCATCACATGAGACGCTGGGGCTGTGGTATAGACATCAATGGAGACACTGGGGCTGTGGTATAGTCATCACAGGAGATGCTGGGGCTGCAGTATAGACATCACTAGAAACACTGGGGCTGCAGTATAGACATCACAGGAGACACTGGAGCTGCGGTATAGACATCACAGGAGACGCTGGGGATGCAGTATAGTCATCACATGAGATGCTGGGGCTGCAGTATAGTCATCACATGAGACGCTGGGGCTGTGGTATAGACATCAATGGAGACACTGGGGCTGCAGTATAGACATCACAGGAGACGCTGGGGCTGCAGTATAGTCATCACATGAGATGCTGGGGCTGTGGTATAGACATCAATGGAGACACTGGGGCTGTGGTATAGTCATCACAGGAGATGCTGGGGCTGCAGTATAGACATCACAGGAGATGCTGGGGCTGCATTATAGACATCACAGGAGACGCTGGGGCTGTGGTATAGTCATCACAGGAGACACTGGGGCTGCAGTATAGACATCACAGGAGACGCTGGGACTGCATTATAGACATCACAGGAGACGCTGGGGCTGCAGTATAGTCATCATAGGAGACGCTGGGGCTGCAGTACAGACATCACAGGAGATGCTGGGGCTGCGGTATAGACATCACAGGAGACGCTGGGTCTGCAGTATAGTCATCACATGAGACGCTGGGGCTGCGGTATAGACATCACAGGAGACGCTGGAGCTGCAGTATAGTCATCACAGGAGACGCTGGGGCTGCAGTATAGACATCACAGGAGACGCTGGGGCTGCAGTATAGACATCACAGGAGACGCTGGGGCTGCAGTATAGTCATCACAGGAGACGCTGGGGCTGCAGTATAGACATCACATGAGACGCTGGGGCTGCAGTATAGACATGACAGGAGACGCTGGAGCTGCAGTATAGTCATCACAGGAGATGCTGGGGCTGCAGTATAGACATCACAGGAGACACTGGGGCTGCAGTATAGTCATCACATGAGATGCTGGGACTGTGGTGTAGTCATCACAGGAGACTCTGGGACTGTGGTATAGACATCACAGGAGACGCTGGGGCTGCAGTATAGTCATCACATGAGACGCTGGGGCTGTGGTATAGACATCAATGGAGACACTGGGGCTGTGGTATAGTCATCACAGGAGATGCTGGGGCTGCAGTATAGACATCACAGGAGATGCTGGGGCTGCATTATAGACATCACAGGAGACGCTGGGGCTGTGGTATAGTCATCACAGGAGACACTGGGGCTGCAGTATAGACATCACAGGAGACGCTGGGACTGCATTATAGACATCACAGGAGACGCTGGGGCTGCAGTATAGTCATCACAGGAGACGCTGGGACTGCATTATAGACATCACAGGAGACGCTGGGGCTGCAGTATAGTCATCATAGGAGACGCTGGGGCTGCAGTACAGACATCACAGGAGACGCTGGGGCTGCGGTATAGACATCACAGGAGACGCTGGAGCTGCAGTATAGACATCACAGGAGACGCTGGGGCTGCAGTATAGACATCACTAGAAACACTGGGGCTGCAGTATAGACATCACAGGAGACACTGGAGCTGCGGTATAGACATCACAGGAGACGCTGGAGCTGCAGTATAGTCATCACATGAGATGCTGGGGCTGTGGTATAGACATCAATGGAGACACTGGGGCTGCAGTATAGACATCACAGGAGACGCTGGGGCTGCAGTATAGTCATCACATGAGACGCTGGGGCTGTGGTATAGACATCAATGGAGACACTGGGGCTGTGGTATAGTCATCACAGGAGATGCTGGGGCTGCAGTATAGACATCACTAGAAACACTGGGGCTGCAGTATAGACATCACAGGAGACACTGGAGCTGCGGTATAGACATCACAGGAGACGCTGGGGATGCAGTATAGTCATCACATGAGATGCTGGGGCTGCAGTATAGTCATCACATGAGACGCTGGGCTTCAGTATAGTCATCACATGAGACGCTGGGGCTGCGGTATAGACATCACAGGAGACGCTGGAGCTGCAGTATAGTCATCACAGGAGACGCTGGGGCTGCAGTATAGACATCACAGGAGACGCTGGGGCTGCAGTATAGACATCACAAGAGACGCTGGGGCTGCAGTATAGTCATCACAGGAGACGCTGGGGCTGCAGTATAGACATCACATGAGACGCTGGGGCTGCAGTATAGACATGACAGGAGACGCTGGAGCTGCAGTATAGTCATCACAGGAGATGCTGGGGCTGCAGTATAGACATCACAGGAGACACTGGGGCTGCAGTATAGTCATCACATGAGATGCTGGGACTGTGGTATAGACATCACAGGAGACGCTGGGGCTGCAGTATAGTCATCACATGAGACGCTGGGGCTGTGGTATAGACATCAATGGAGACACTGGGGCTGTGGTATAGTCATCACAGGAGATGCTGGGGCTGCAGTATAGACATCACAGGAGATGCTGGGGCTGCATTATAGACATCACAGGAGACGCTGGGGCTGTGGTATAGTCATCACAGGAGACACTGGGGCTGCAGTACAGACATCACAGGAGATGCTGGGGCTGCGGTATAGACATCACAGGAGACGCTGGGTCTGCAGTATAGTCATCACATGAGACGCTGGGGCTGCGGTATAGACATCACAGGAGACGCTGGAGCTGCAGTATAGTCATCACAGGAGACGCTGGGGCTGCAGTATAGACATCACAGGAGACGCTGGGGCTGCAGTATAGACATCACAGGAGACGCTGGGGCTGCAGTATAGTCATCACAGGAGACGCTGGGGCTGCAGTATAGACATCACATGAGTCGCTGGGGCTGCAGTATAGACATCACAGGAGACGCTGGAGCTGCAGTATAGACATCACAGGAGACACTGGGGCTGCAGTATAGACATCACAGGAGACGCTGGAGCTGCAGTATAGACATCACTAGAAACACTGGGGCTGCAGTATAGACATCACAGGAGACACTGGAGCTGCGGTATAGGCATCACAGGAGACGCTGGAGCTGCAGTATAGTCATCACATGAGATGCTGGGGCTGCAGTATAGACATCACATGAGACGCTGGGGCTGCAGTATAGACATCACAGGAGACGCTGGGGCTGCAGTATAGTCATCACATGAGATGCTGGGGCTGTGGTATAGACATCACAGGAGACGCTGGGGCTGCAGTATAGTCATCACATGAGACGCTGGGGCTGTGGTATAGACATCAATGGAGACACTGGGGCTGTGGTATAGTCATCACAGGAGATGGTGGGGCTGCAGTATAGACATCACTAGAAACACTGGGGCTGCAGTATAGACATCACAGGAGACACTGGAGCTGCGGTATAGACATCACAGGAGACGCTGGGGATGCAGTATAGTCATCACATGAGATGCTGGGGCTGCAGTATAGTCATCACATGAGACGCTGGGGCTGCAGTATAGACATCACAGGAGACGCTGGGGCTGCAGTATAGTCATCACATGAGATGCTGGGGCTGTGGTATAGACATCAATGGAGACACTGGGGCTGTGGTATAGTCATCACAGGAGATGCTGGGGCTGCAGTATAGTCATCACATGAGACGCTGGGGCTGTGGTATAGACATCAATGGAGACACTGGGGCTGTGGTATAGTCATCACAGGAGATGCTGGGGCTGCAGTATAGACATCACAGGAGATGCTGGGGCTGCATTATAGACATCACAGGAGACGCTGGGGCTGTGGTATAGTCATCACAGGAGACACTGGGGCTGCAGTATAGACATCACAGGAGACGCTGGGACTGCATTATAGACATCACAGGAGACGCTGGGGCTGCAGTATAGTCATCATTGGAGACGCTGGGGCTGCAGTACAGACATCACAGGAGATGCTGGGGCTGCGGTATAGACATCACAGGAGATGCTGGGTCTGCAGTATAGTCATCACATGAGACGCTGGGGCTGCGGTATAGACATCACAGGAGACGCTGGAGCTGCAGTATAGTCATCACAGTAGACGCTGGGGCTGCAGTATAGACATCACAGGAGACGCTGGGGCTGCAGTATAGACATCACAGGAGACGCTGGGGCTGCAGTATAGTCATCACAGGAGACGCTGGGGCTGCAGTATAGACATCACATGAGACGCTGGGGCTGCAGTATAGACATGACAGGAGACGCTGGAGCTGCAGTATAGTCATCACAGGAGATGCTGGGGCTGCAGTATAGACATCACAGGAGACACTGGGGCTGCAGTATAGTCATCACATGAGATGCTGGGACTGTGGTATAGTCATCACAGGAGACTCTGGGACTGTGGTATAGACATCACAGGAGACGCTGGGGCTGCAGTATAGTCATCACATGAGACGCTGGGGCTGTGGTATAGACATCAATGGAGACACTGGGGCTGTGGTATAGTCATCACAGGAGATGCTGGGGCTGCAGTATAGACATCACAGGAGATGCTGGGGCTGCATTATAGACATCACAGGAGACGCTGGGGCTGTGGTATAGTCATCACAGGAGACACTGGGGCTGCAGTATAGACATCACAGGAGACGCTGGGACTGCATTATAGACATCACAGGAGACGCTGGGGCTGCAGTATAGTCATCATAGGAGATGCTGGGGCTGCAGTACAGACATCACAGGAGATGCTGGGGCTGCGGTATAGACATCACAGGAGACGCTGGGTCTGCAGTATAGTCATCACATGAGACGCTGGGGCTGCGGTATAGACATCACAGGAGACGCTGGAGCTGCAGTATAGTCATCACAGGAGACGCTGGGGCTGCAGTATAGACATCACAGGAGACGCTGGGGCTGCAGTATAGACATCACAGGAGACGCTGGGGCTGCAGTATAGTCATCACAGGAGACGCTGGGGCTGCAGTATAGACATCACAGGAGACGCTGGGGCTGCAGTATAGACATCACAGGAGACGCTGGGGCTGCAGTATAGTCATCACAGGAGACGCTGGGGCTGCAGTATAGACATCACATGAGACGCTGGGGCTGCAGTATAGACATCACAGGAGACGCTGGAGCTGCAGTATAGTCATCACAGGAGATGCTGGGGCTGCAGTATAGACATCACAGGAGACACTGGGGCTGCAGTATAGTCATCACATGAGACGCTGGGACTGTGGTATAGACATCATAGGAGACGCTGGGGCTGCAGTATAGACATCACAGAAGACGCTGGGGCTGTGGTATAGTCATCACAGGAGACTCTGGGACTGTGGTATAGACATCACAGGAGACGCTGGGGCTGCAGTATAGTCATCACAGGAGACTCTGGGACTGTGGTATAGTCATCACAGGAGACGCTGGGGCTGCATTATAGACATCACAGGAGACACTGGGGCTGCAGTATAGACATCACAGGAGACACTGGGGCTGCAGTATAGACATCACTAGAGACACTGCCGGTGCTGTCTTCTGTGGGATGAGAGCTTATTGCGCTAACTCCGCCCACAAAGTACACTCTCACACTGGCCAGTGTAAGAACATAATCTATCACTGCACATGCCGCAGTGTTCAGTAGTGAATGCTGTGTACATGTGTTCACAGAACAAGAAGAAACACAGCTGCTGGCCTGAGCACTGCGGTCCCCTGGAATTTCCAGGGGCCGGAGAAAAGGTCATCGCGTGCTGTAAATGGCCCGCGCGCCTGAGGATGCCCACACCTGCTTTAAGGAAACAAGTGTAGGCTGAGCTCCTGGTTGACCTACTATCGAGGGACTAAATTCAGCTCCATAAAGGTGATGATTATTAGGATATAACAAGAAATTACACTTACCACGTACAGCGACCAGATAGTGCTGGGAGCAGTGGGTCCCATTTTTGTACATTATGCTTGCAGTGAACGTCTCTTGGCCCTTAATGGTGTTATTCTGTACATGGAAGACGAAGCCTTTGGCGCTTAGATTATACTTATGCTTATCTAATACCGTTAACTCTCTGTTCACATTTATTCTAGCTATGTCTGTTCCGTTGCTATCAACCAAGGAGATCTCCTCGACTCCATCTTCATCAAAGTCTAAGTTGAAAGGTTCTTTAGGAAAAACTGAGATATTCCTGATTTCACTACAGTTATTGGAAAAGGACACACCTAAAGCATAAATCAAAATATAGAAAAGATTAGTAAATATACTCTAAATGCATTATATATATACATATACAGGTGCATCTCACTAAATTAGAATTTCATCAAATAGTTAATTTATTTCAGTTCTTTAACATAAAAAGTGAAACTCATATATTATAGAGAGTGATTACAAACAGAGTGATCTATTTCACGTGTTTACTTCTGTTAATGTTGATGATTATGGCTTACAGCCAATGAAAACACAAAAGTCATTATCTCAGTAAATTAGAATTAACAAAAAAACACCTGCAAAGGCTTCCTAAGCGTTTAAAAAGGTCCCTTAGTCTGTTTCAGTAGGCTCCATAAACATGGGTAAGACTGCTGACTTGACAGATGTCCAGAAGGCAGTCATTGACACACTCCACAAGGTGCCAGAGTCTGGAGGAAGAGTGGAGAGGCCACAATCCAAGCTGCTGGAGGTCTAGTGTGAAGTTTCCCCAATCAGTGATGGTTTGGGGGGCCATGTCATCTGCTGGTGTAGGTCCACTGTGTTTTATCAAGACCAAAGTCAGCGCAGCCGTCTACCAGGACATTTTACAGCACTTCATGCTTCCCTCTGCCAACAAGCTTTTTGGACATGGAAATGTCATTCTCCAGCAGGACTTGGCCCCTGTCCACATGGCCAAAAGTACCAATACCTGGTTTACACACAACAGTATCACTGTGCTTGATTGGCTATCAAAGCCACCTGGGCTTCCATAACACCTCAGCAGTGCCACAGGCTGATTGCCTCCATGCCACATTGCCGCATTGATGCAGTAATTGATGCAAAAGGAGCCCCGACCAAGTATTGAGGCATTTACTGAACATACATTTAAGTAGGCCAACATTGCGAATTTTAAAAACATTTTTCAAGCTGTTGTTATAAAGTATTCTAATTTACTGAGATAATGACTTTTGTGCTTTCATTGGCTGTAAGCCATAATCATCATCATTAACAGAAATAAACACTTGGAATAGATCGCTCTGTTATAATGACTCTATATAATATATGAGTTTCACTTTTTGTACTGAAATAAATTAACTTTTTGATGAGATTCTAATTTAGTGAGATGCACCTGTATATACAGTGGGTACAGAAAGTATTCAGACCCCTTTACATTTTTCACTCTTTGTTTCATTGCAGCCATTTGGTAAATTCTAAAAAGTTCATTCTTTCTCATTAAAGTACACTCTGCACCCCATCTTGACTGAAAAAAAGCAGAAATGTAGAAATTTTTGCAAATTTATTAAAAAAGAAAAAACTGAAATATCACATGGTCATAAGTATTCAGACCCTTTGCTCAGACACTCATATTTAAGTCACATGCTGTCCATTTCCTTGTGATCTTCCTTGAGATGGTTCTACTCCTTCATTGGAGTCCAGCTGTGTTTAATTAAACTGATAGGACTTGATTTGGAAAGGCACACACCTGTCTATATAAGACCTCACAGCTCACAGTGCATGTCAGACCAAATGAGAATCATGAGCTCAAAGGAACTGCCCAAGGAGCTCAGAGACAGAATTGTGGCAAGGCACAGATCTGGCCAAGGTTACAAAAGAATTTCTGCATTACTCAAAGTTCCTAAGAACACAGTGGCCTCCATAATCCTTAAATGGAACAAGTTTGGGACCACCAGAAGTCTTCCTAGACCTGGCCATCCAGCCAAACTGAGCAATCATGGGAGAAGAGACTGGGTGAGAGAGGTAAAGAAGAACCCTGAGATCACTGTGGCTGAGCTCCAGAGATGCAGTAGGGAGATGGGAGAAAGTTCCACAAAGTCAACTATCACTGCAGCCCTCCACCAGTCGGGCCTTTATGGCAGAGTGGCCTGACGGAAGCCTCTCCTCAGTGCAAGACATATGAAAGCCTGCATAGAGTTTGCGCAAAAACACATGAAGGACTCCCAGACTATGAGAAATAAGATTTTCTGGTCTGATGAGACGAAGATAGAACTTTTTGGTGATAATTCTAAGCGGTTTGTGTGGAGAAAATCAGGCACTGCTCATCACCTGCCCAAAACAATCCCAACAGTGAAACATGGTGGTGGCAGCATCATGCTATGGGGGTGTTTTTCAGCTGCAGGGACAGGATGACTGGTTGCAATTGAAGGAAACATGAATGCGGCCAAGTACAGAGAAATCCTGGATGAAAACCTCTTCCAGAGTGCTCTGGACCTCAGACTTGGCCAAAGGTTCACCTTTGTTATAGCAGAAGATGGAGTCCCTCAAGTTTAAAGACCCCATCTATGCTATATAAGTCTGACAGTTATTTTAGGTGAAAACAACAGCAAGCTGAAATGTTCCTTCTTGTATCAATAGCGTGTCCTTGCTAAGAAGTTAACGTGTCCTCCCTGGCTAGATGTTTCTTCTTGTAGCAATAATGTGTTCTTGCAAGAAGATAACGTGGCCTTGCTAGCCAGATACGTCTAATTAAATATTTTAAAGCATACAGAAACTAGCTTTCTCGCTTGTTCAGCTAAACTATATAATCGAACCATATATGGTAAATCCATTTTCTGCCTTCAAGGTGTACATTAACCCTGTGTTTTGTAATAAAGTTTAGAGCATGTTTAGACACATACATCCTTGTCCTGTGTCTCATTCTCTCCGATATCGTAATGCAAAGGATAGAAGACCCAGAATGCAGTGACGACAGCTGGCGCCTCGAACAGGGACCTTGAGTTAATCTACCCAAGGGGTGCTCGACTGGTCCGAGACGTGGGACGAGTGAAGCTCTCTGTTGGTGATATATACAGCGCTGAGGTAAGAATAACTGTTATATTCTACCTAATTATATCACTGCATAGAAGAGACTCCCTCACCCCCGAGTGGTCGGCTCCCCAGGTAATTCACAGATTGTTGTCTGGCTCAGGTCCCTTTGAACCAGTAGAATCCCTCATATAAATTGACAGTCCTGCCTTCTATCCTTTGGAAAACTGAAGAATGAAAGTATGGATCCAATGATTGTGTTGTGGGTGTGTATCGGAATTGGTGTTTTTGGTCTGTTTTTCTGGTTGGCGTATAAGTCCTGGAAGGCTAGTAGTGGAATGGTTCAGAAACCTTTGTGGCCCATTGTCTAAGTGCTCATTGTCTAAGTGACTGAGGAGTCTCTTCTAGATGAGGAGAACCGAAAAAAATGGGGAACCAAAATGCCAAGGAAGGCATTATAGCCAAAGACTTAGTAGTACGCAGAGAAGGGAAACAGGCACTGATTGGAATTGACAATTCCCCGTCTATCCTGCTCCCTGTCACTAAGAGAATTCCCCTGCAAATTCAAGGAGCTACTGTACATAGCCAGCTCATGGTATCGCCCCGAGGCCAATGTAATCTATTGGGAAATGATGTGTTGTCCCAATTACAAGCACATATTGAGTATCATCCCGATGGCACTGTCACCATGACCCCAGGTTTAAAACCAAGTACCCTTTGCAAAATTATGTCACTAGATATTGCCAGCATAGAAGAGACAAATGAGTTTCCCCCGATATTGGAGCATGTTGTGCCACATGATTTTTGGGCCTCAGACAAAACAGATGTTGGTAGGTTAAGAGTTCAACCAGTAATGGTGAATCTAAAACCAGGAGCCATCTTGCCTCAACAGAAGCAGTATCCCCTTAGCTCGGCTCAGGAGAATGCCATAGCCCAGCAAGTCAAAAAATTACTACACAGAGGAGTCCTAGTCAAAACCCAGTCCCCTTGTAACACTCCCCTGTTCCCAGTAAAGAAAAAGAGAGTGCCAGGACAACCAGCCGCATATAGAATGGTCCATGACCTCCGGTTGGTTAACAAAGCCACAGAACTTCTAACACCAGTTGTGCCCAACCCGCATACTCTTCTGTCACAGATACCTTCTAACTCTCTTTGTTTTTCAGTGGTCGATTTGGCAAATGCATTTTTCAGTGTACCATTACATCCTGACTGCCAGTACCTGTTTGCTTTCACGTTCCAGGGCAGTCAATATCCCTGAGCAATGGGTTCACCCCACAGCCCATTTTTTTTGCTAAATTATTTATTGTAAGTTTTTTGATGAAACCACCATGTTTTATGCGGCTCATGTTTGCTGTCTGGAGAGAAGGACGATCTGGATTGTGAGACGTGAGAAGTTCTCCTCCAGGACAGGAGGAGAGCGGAGGTAACTTCATCTATGTTCCCATATTTATACTCGATCCTGATTCAGGGGATTTTGGTGCAGATTGAAGCAGATGCCTAGAAAAAAAGGGAAACAAGCGCCTGGAATATTGGTGACTGGTGGGAACTTGCCACCTACAAGGAGTAAGGGCAGTAACTTTTATATCTGCTTTTTTTTCTTCTCTTTTTCCGCTCTGTCAGTGTACAGCTAGGTGGGTGTGAGCCATCCCGATAAGATTTCACTTTTTTTCTTTACTTTGCATATATAGCCTATAGGTCATTAATTTTCAAAGTAAATGCACCAGTCTCGTCAGGTCTTTGAGGTCTATTTAACTCCTTCATGACTATGACCTATATTTACATCATATGTCGTGTCCCTGCCTTTGATGCGGGCTTGCACGCTGAGCCTACATTTTTCCCAGCACTTGACAGCAGATGTAAATCAGCCATCATGTGCCTTTCACTGCAGCAGATGGAGCGGTGCTCTGCCGGCGGCTAGTCATCTGTTAAATCCCATGGTCAATCTCTGACAGCGGGATATAACACTCGCCGGCAGTGAGCGCGTCGTTCCTAGCTGCCATCAGCACGCCTGTGATGTAATTGTGCAGCGCCGCTGGTTATCCTGACAGCTGGGAGTCTGCTGATGACCCCTATGCCTGTCATTATGATCCTCCTGTGAACGCTGGCTCGTGGCCGGCGTTCATAGGAGTTGTCATTTCCACTATACATGGCAGGGCTGAAGCATTGCTATGTGTAGCACAGGCTATCAGATGATCACAGCTCCAAGTCTCCTTAGAGGATTATTAAATTCAGAGAAAAGTAAAAAAAAAAGTTTTGAAAATATGAAAAAATTAAAAAAACACAAAGTTCAAATCGCCCCCTTTTGCCCCATTGAAAATAAAACAATTAAAAAAAATACACATATTTGGTATCACTGAGTTCAGAAATGAACAATCTGTCAAAATATAAAGTAAATTAATCTGATCGGTACACAACGTAATGAAAAAAAAAAAAATGAAAACGCCAGAATTAAGTTTTTTTGGCCGCTGCAACGTTGCAATAAAATGCAATAAGAGGCGATCAAAACATTGTATCTACCCCAAAATGGAATCAATATAAATGTCAGCGCAAGGCATAAAAAAATAAGCCCTCACCGCCCAAGATCCCAAAAAATAAAAATGGTGAAAAAAGTTTTTTTAAAAAAAAATTCTTAGAAATTTCCGAATTTTTTTTCACCATTTAAATAAAAAACTATACATGTTTGATATCTGCGTACTCGTACTGACCTGGGGAATCATACTGGCAGGTCAGTTTCACCATATAGTGAACGTGGTAAATAAAAAAATAAAAAAAACATTGTAGAATTGTACTTTTTTTTTACAATTTCACCACACTTGGAATTTGTTCCCATTTTCCAGTGCACTATGTGGTACAATGAATGGTGTCATTCAAAAGTACAACTCATCCCACAAAAAACAAGCCCTCATACGGCCATATTCACTGAAAAATAAAAAAGTTATGGCTCTGGGAAGAAAGGAAGGAAAACACGAAAAAAAGCAGATATTTTCATTAATGTTGTAAGCAGTTTATATTATATCAACTGTTGAACCCGTTCTACGCCCGGGTGACGAGCATTTCTACTGGTACATTTACGGCGCCATTTTTATTTGGAGGCAGTGTCTGTGAATTCGCATGTACAGTGTCTTCAATACAGTGGCGCCGAAGATCACGGTAATGTACTACGTCAACATAGCAGTGCGCACGCACTGGGCATAGGGGTAATGGAGATACGCGGCGCATCCGCATTGCTACGATGATGTTGTAGTACATTACTTGAATACAAAGTCTCTGGAGTCAGCGCGTGCACATCCAACGCCATTTTATTGAAGACACTGTATATGCAAATTCGCAGACAGTGTGTTAAAAAAAGGTGCTGGATAGAGCAGTGTGTGCACGTGCTGACACCGGCTGCATTTTATTCAAGTAATGTGCTACAAAATCAGAGGGAACCTGTCACCAAAAATAATGCTCTTAACCTACAGATATGCGGTTAATCTGCAGGTTAATAGCATTATTATACTGCCCGGCACCTGCGTGCAGCCGAATGCAGCGGGGAGAAAATGACCTTTATTATACCCGGCAGCATTTTTGGTTTCAGTCATGGGGTCGCCACGGGTTCAGTCATTGCTCTGAGTGAACGGAGTGGTGGCTATAACCGCACCCCTGGCCATGACTGACACTCCCTCTGCATTGGGGCTCAGCTGTCAGTCGCCGGGCAGCATAATAATGCTGTTAACCTGCAGACTAACTCCATATCTGCAGATTACCAGTGTTATTTCTGGTGACAGGTTCCCTTTAACCCAGCACAAAAATGTATAGAAAAAAATGTTCGCCACACGGGCATAGAACTGGTTCAATAGCTAGTCCTGGTATATGCTCCCCATCCTGGTATATGATCCCCCAGTCTGGTATATGTCCCCCATCCTGGTACATGCCCCCCATCCTGGTATATGCTCCCCATCCTGGGATATGCCCCCCATCCTGGTATATGCCCCCCATCCTGGTATATGCTCCCCATCCTGGTATATACTCTCCCCATCCTGGTATACTCTCCCCCATCCTGGTATACGCTCCCCCATCCTGGTATATACTCCCCATCCTGGGATATGCTTCCCATCCTGGGATATGCTCCCCATCCTGGTATATGTTCCCCATCCTTGTATATGCCCCCCATCCTGGTATATGCCCCCCATCCTGGGATATGCCCCCCATCCTGGTATACACTCCCCCAGCCTGGCATACACTCCCCCATTCTGGTGTATGCCGCCCATCCTGGGATATGCCACCCATCCTGGGATATGCCCCTCATCCTGGGATATGCCCCACATCCTGGTATATGCTCCCCATCCGGGTATATGCTCCCCATCCTGGTATATGCTCCCCATCCGGGTATATGCCCCCCATTCTGGTATATGCCCCCCATCCTGGTATATGCCCCCCATCCTAGTATATGCCCCCCATCCTGGGATATGCCCCCCATCCTGGTATACACTCCCCCAGCCTGGCATACACTCCCCCATTCTGGTGTATGCCGCCCATCCTGGGATATGCCGCCATCCTGGGATATGCCCCCCATCCTGGGATATGCCCCCCCAGCCTGGTATACACTCCCCCAGCCTGGTATACACTCCCCCATTCTGGTGTATGCCCCCCATCCTGAGATATGCCCCCCATCCTGGTATATGCTCCCCAATCCTGGTATACACTCCTCCATCCTGGTATATGCCCCCCATCCTGGGATATGCCCCCCATCCTGGTATACACTCCCCCAGCCTGGTATACACTCCCCCATTCTGGTGTATGCCCCCCATTCTGGGATATGCCCCCCATCCTGGTATATGCTCCCCATCCTGGTATACACTCCCCCATCCTGGTATATGCTCCCCCTTCCTGGTATACACTGCCTCATCCTGGTATATACTCCCCATCCTGGTATGTGCTCCCTATCCTGGTAAATGCTCCCCATCCTGGTAAATGCTCCCCATCCTGGGATATGCCCCCCATCCTGGTATATTCTCCCATCCTGGTATATAGTCCCCATGCTGATATATGCCCCCCATCCTGGTATATGCTCCCCATCCTGGTATATGCCCCCCATCCTGGTATACGCTCCCCCATCCTGGTTTATGCCCCCCCACCCTGGGATATGCCCCCCATCCTGGTATACGCTCCTGTCGCACCCCAGGGGTACGGTTGCCATAGTGGCATTGCCTCCCTCACAAGAGGTGATGCCATGCCTGGAAGCAAGCAGGGCTCCCCTAATTAGGTTTTGCTAAGCATGCAACACTGTCCTGGCTCCAGACCAGCAAGGGGAGCTTCCTCCCCTTAGCAACTGGGATCTGGGGGCGGGGTTAGTTAGTCTTAGTGTGAGGAGTTGAAGTCAGGACATAGAAGAGAGAGGAGCTGGGGACTGGAGCTGGGCGGCAGCTCACCCCAGAAGGAACCAACACAGAAAAACCGTACACTGGAGTCTGAGGCTGTGGGGCACTGAAGGCCCAGCAGCAGAAACCGGAGGGCAGGAGACTGCAGGTCTCCTGGCCCCATCAGACGCCCAGAGGCTCAGCAGCACAGAGGGCCCAGCACCACCACGTGGGAGTGACGCACCAGCAAGGCCCGAGCTGCCTGTCGTACGGGTGAGCACAGAAACGTTGCACTCAGGAACGAGGGCCACCGCACAGCTACAAGCAGCAGGGCCAAAGAGATTAGTGGAAAGGGAAGGCCTCCAACTTCACCTGGCAAGGAGGATTCTTTACTTGCTTCCAGGCTGCCCAGACTTCCACTTCTAGCCAGTACCCTAGTCCCAGCTTGTGTAATCACCACCAGTAAAGATAAGAGGAAGCCACCATAAAGTTGTGGACTGATTATTGCTGCGCCATCAAACCCTGCACTACAACGCCCAGCATAACCCATAACATCTACACTACCCTGGAGCTAAGCTCTACCTGTGGAGAGCCACACCATCCCTGCTGAAATAATATCAGCTCCAGAGGACCTGCTCCGCAGCGGCGGCTCCCTTAGCCGCATACCACATGTGGCGTCACGAACTTTATACAATCACTATAAATCCCCTATCAATAACCCCTTTTTATTGACCGCCCTGGTCACGAACCGGGTCACCGCCACTGTGACATCCCCCAGCATCTACCGGCCCGGCACCAGGTACCCCACTGCCCAGGGGGCGCGTCACTCCCCCATCCTGGTATATACTCCCCCAGCCTGGTATACGTTCCACCATCCTGGGATATGCCCCCCATCCTGGGATACGCCCCCCATCCTGGGATATGCCTCCCATCCTGGTATACACTCCCCCATCCTGGTATACACTCCCCCATCCTGGTATACACTGCCCCATCCTGGTATGTGCCCCCCATCCTGGTATATGCTCCCCCATCCTGGTATATGCTCCCCCATCCTGGTATACACTCCCCCATCCTGGTATACGCTCCCCATCCTGGGATATGCTCCCCATTCTGGGATATGCTCTCCCCATTCTGGTATATGCTCCCTCATCCTGGTATATGCTCCCTCATCCTGGTATATACTCCCCATCCTGGTATGTGCTCCCCATCCTGGGATATACCCCCCATCCTGGTAAATGCCCCCCATCCTGGTATATGCTCCCCATCCTGGTTTATAGTCCCCATCCTGGTATATGCTCCCCATCCTGGTATATACTCCCCATCCTGGTATATACTCCCCATCCTGGTATATGCGCCCCATCCTGGTATATGCCCCCATCCTGGTATACTCTCCCCCATCCTGGGATATGCCCCCCATTCTGGTATAAGCTCCCCCATCCTGGTATATACTCCCCCAGCCTGGCATATGTTTCCCCATTCTGGTATGTGCCCCCCCATCCTGGGATATGGCCCCCATCCTGGGATATTCCCTCCATCCTGGTATACACTTCCCCATCCTGGTATACACTCCCCCATTCTGGTATATGCCCCCATCCTGGGATATGCCCCCCATCCTGGGATATGCTCCCCATCCTAGTATATGCTCCCCCATCCTGGGATATGCTCCCCATCCTGGGATATGCCCCCCATCCTTGTCCCCTTACCTATGATCGCTGGAGCTTCCTTCTGACTCCGGCTTCACTGTGCAGGCGCAGCCTATACCGGCTTCGGAGAGAAGTACACATCCAGCGTTACTGCGTATTTGTCACCAGACAATATAATGTAAGATGTTTGTGCCGACTCTGGAAGTTATTGGACGTTCCCTATTGCTGGAGGTCTTATAGTGATCTAGAAATCCCCGTACACTGGTGAGTTTTACAATATGATGATAAACATGAAACAATGTGATGAAAGCCGCGGCCTAATACACTGGAAGCACAGAGCATATTAGTGACATACAATATATACCGTATACCTCTACATCGTCCTCACACTCGCTCCTGTATACGGTATGATTTATATATGAGGAAGAGGAAATGACAATCTATTCTGTGCTATAAGAAGTTTATTGCCTTCATATCACTGCATTGTGACCCCCAATTACCTCTAAGTCCAACTCAGAATGGCGGATAATTTGTGGCCGTCACATCGGTGTCTGAACACGAGTGGTGCCGTATCTTCACCGTGGATGACGCAGGGTGATGTCAGCATGTCAGTCAACTCTCTGCAGAAATACAGGTTGGCTATCTGTTGTAATTAACTTTCGGATGGGAGCCATGGGTGGGACTCTTTCAGGCAAGGACAGGCAATCTGCCAAGGCGGGCATATGCCTGGTGGGCCTGCGGCTCTGAACATCAAAGTGTGCAGCCGGCCCTTTAAAACTTTTTAATAAAGCCCCTGTGTGCACATGCTGTCAAGCTTGCAAGCTCTGACAAGAACGCATGGCGGGCGAGTGGCCTTGTCAGCGCGTGCAAGCAAGACAGCGCGTGCACACAAGGGCTTTACTCAAAAGTTTTTTTCAGCTCATCAGTACCAAGGAATCCAGATTCGCTCCTCTGTATGTCCGACAGCGCACGTGCTGCAGTTCCTCATCCGCCCCCCCCAACTCAGTGATCTTGATGAGTCCCAAGATAGAAATGTTTATGTACTGTATAAAGCATGGCAGTGCTCCTGGTATATAACTGCGATCAGAGCTGTGAAAGTGAAAGTCCCATGGAGGAGCAAAAAATGTAAAAAGGCGTAAAAAAAAATCACCAAAAAATAAAAATATATTGTACCCATAAATAAGTATTTTTATGAAAAAACTTTAGTGACTTTAGCGAGGGCAGTTTCAGTAGAGTGTAAAGAGCAGAAACCGGAATGTAGAGGATCAAGAAGAGGGTTATCTGAGAGACAGCGGATTAGACGGGAGTGGACCAAGCGTTCCAGGAGTTTAGAGATGAATGGAAGATTAGAGACCGGTCTGTAGTTAGCAGTGCAGTTCTGGTCCAGGGATGTTTTTTTTAAGTAAAAGGGTTATGATGGCATGTTTAAATGAGGAGGGAAAGATACCTGAAGAAAGAGAGAGGTTAAATATTTTAGTTAGGTGAGTAGTGATGACTAGTGAGAGAGACTGCAGGAGATGTGAGGGAATAGGGTCACTGTTGCAGGTTGTAGGCTAAGAAGAAGCGAGGCAGCGACACCCCTCGGACCGGACCGCCCCCCAAGGTGAGTAAAATAAAAGCTCTTTTTCTTGTCTTGCAGGCCAGGTTGGGGGCATATATACAGCATTATAGCATGCTGTGTATCAGGCCTGAAAGGTGGTGGTCGTATCTCATATGTAGCAAACCTGGTGACAGATTCCCTTTAATGGTGTTGCAGCCTCTGTGGTCTTTCAGAAAAGGTAAAGTATATATACTGACAGATATGTGACATTAGATTACACACAGGAGGACGTCCTGTCACTAAGCATGTAATTGCTCAAATCCTCAATGTCCTGCCCTGGCCTCCCGAACAACGACATGTGTGGTGAGTAGACAGTAGTGCCGTGCACTCTATTATTGTAGGCCCACATCAATTCGGGGAGATACTTAGGCCAGCATACCTGCTGTTTACCCTCTAACGTCCTCAACATCTGCAACAGAGTCCGATTAAAGCGCTCACAAGCTCCGTTACCTTGGGGATGGTAAGGTGTCGTTCTCGACTTCTGTACTGCTGTACTGCTGTACCATACAGCTTGTACAGCTCCTTCATCAATGCCCCCTGAAAACATGCCCCTTGATCCGAGTGTATTCTTTGCGGACACCCAAACACCTGGATGAAATGTCGACACACGGCCTCAGCCGCCGACTCCGCCGTCTGATTTCTTGTCGGCACTGCTACAGCATACTTGGTGAAGTGGTCTGTCATTACCAAGCAATAGGAATACCCAGAGGTTGAGTATCCTATCAAGACATAGTCAATCATGAGCAGCTCTAAGGGAGCGGAAGTCTTAATAGATTGCGTGGGCGCATGCTGCTCAGGGCTCCTACTGAGCCCACAGACCCGACACTGCCGACATGCCTCTGTCACCATCCCCACCCAATTCAGGACAATAGAGGACTCGCTGTAGCCACTGGAGTGTCTTTTCACTCCCAAAGTGGGCCCCCTTCTCATGCGCCTCGCGAGCGACCACCGGACCCATCCCCATAGGGATTACTAGCTGGTACCCGGATGCAGCTCAGATGGCAGGTACACCTTACGGTACAAGAGGCCCTGTTCCACACACAACTTATCCCACTGTCGCAGTAGTTTCATTCCTTCCGCGGACAGCTGGGCCTTTTCCTCTGCACGCGGCCAGACCCCTTTTTATACCCAATTGCGCACTAGTGCAATGTCAGGGAAATCGTTCTGGTCTTTCGCCCAATCCGAGGGAAATTTTCCCAGAACACACGACATCCCTGACGCCACCCCACTTGAATGTACCACACTTCGGAAGATAGGTACCTGCCCCAAGTCAGGGTTTTCAGTATCCTCAAGCTGGTCATCAACATTTTCCCCCGAGGACCCAAGGGGCACCCTTGATAGTGCATCCGCATTTCCGTTTTCCTGCCCAGAGCGAAACTTAATTCGATAGTTAAACTTAGCAAGGCGAGCGACCCACCGCTGCTACAACGCTCCCAGTTCTGCGTTTTCTAGGTGAGCCAGAGGGTTATTATCAGTCATGACTAGCACCTCTGCTCCTGTTAAATACTTGGCAAAGTGTTCTGTCATTGCCCACACCAGGGCCAGTAGCTCTAGGTGAAACGAGCTGTAGTTAGCTGGGCTGCGTTCAGTGTCTCTTAAGGACCTGCTGCCATAGGCGATTACTCGCTCCTGACCATCCTGCACTTGTGCTAATACCGCCCCCAGCCCATGCAGACTGCCATCGGTGTATAACAGGAAAGGGGAATCAAACCGGGCATACGCCAACAACGGAGCACTCGTTAGGGCGGCCTTCACCTCCTCAAATGCCTTTTGCTGCTTGGGTCCCCATGGGATGGGGCGATTTTGGGGGCCTTGTGCCGTCCCTCTTATAAGCTCATTCAGGGGACTCACTACTTGTGGAAACTTAGGTACAAATCGCCAATAGTACCCCGCTAAACCCAAAAAGGCCCGAACCTCTCGCAGGGTACGGGGAGGTGGCCACTCCTGCACGACCCGACCATGACCTTATTGGTCGTGGGCAGCACCCCGTCCGGAGTCACCACGTGGCCTAAATACTCAATCTGACTCTGTAACAGTTGGCACTTCTTTGGTTTTATTTTTAGGCCGTAACAACTGAGCCGCCGGAGAACTTGACGTAACGTCTCAAGATGGTCTTCAAATGAGGTCCCGAACACATGACATTGTTCATCTAGATATATCAGGACTGATTCAAAATTCAGATCGCTTAAGCAATGTTCCATCAGGCGTTGGAAAGCTCCCGGGGCGTTAGTGAGCCCGAAGGGCATCCGGTTGAATTCATAGAGCCCCATTGGTAGAACAAACGCCGTCTTGGCCCGATCTTTTTCGGCCATTGGTACCTGCCAATAGCCACTTGCTAAATCCAACGTCGAGAAATATTTGGCCCGACCCAATGCCGACAGAGACTCTTCTATGCGAGATAATGGATACGCGTCCCGCCCCGTGTGAGCATTCAATTTGCGATAGTCCACACAAAACCGAAGGGTCCCATCCTTCTTCCGCCCCAAGACCATAGGAGCCGCCCAGGGTCTCTGTCTCTCTCGGATCACTTGGTTGTCAAGCATACTGGCCACCATGTGCTTCACCTCTTGATAGAGCGTTGGAGGAATTTGACGATAACGATCCCTAATAGGAGGGGTATCCCCCGTGGGAATCTCATGCTCAATCGTCCGGGAACAACCGAAATCCTCCACATGTCTCGAAAAGGTCTCTTGATGTTCCCACAAGCCCCTCTGCAGCTGCTCCAATTGTACGGGGGTCAGTTCCTCCCGATCCAATCCCATCTGGTCCATGATCATATGATCATTCCATTCTTCGGTAGAAGGTTCGGTCCAGCCTACTTCGACCGCGTGTGTCCAGGAAGACTGTTCATCTGGGCGCAGTTTGAACACTGCCTTGTCAGGCACCTTCCCTGCTGGCACGAACAGTTCAGCCAGAATTGTCCCAGCAGGAATTGTAACAGCCTCATCTAGAACGTTGATACATCTGACCGGCACCCGTCCATTCTTCACAATCGCCAGAGACCGGGCCACATGCACCTTGGCGAACGAGGACTTCTCTGGGGCTGGCTCCAGTAGTACTTCAAGCCCATTCAGTCTCTGCGCAGCCCCCACCAGTAGCATTAAGAGTTCTTCTTGTCGGGGCGCTAGGGAGATCGTGGTCTGCGATGGCCCTCGGACCAGGCCCACCCGACCACCAGGGACCGCACTCTTCAGGAGATCGCAGCTTAGCATTAGACGGTGTAACATTCTCTGTGTGGGTGGATGGTGGGTAGCATGAGCCCAGTATCGGGGTCCCTCACTGGCATACATCTGATGATTTAAATCTCGCAGAACGTTCATTCTGAGCGTCACCTTCATCCCTCTTCTGGAAGGGTGGTCCACCAGCGCTATCCCTTTCTGATCCAGCTCTTGACCAAACATTTTCAGTTGCATCCACACGATCCCCTTCACCATCAGTTGGCTATTGTTAGCGGCGGTAAGTCGTATCACTCGGCCGTCCTCGGGAACCACTAGTTGACTGAAGTGCCTTTCGTACACCTCTAAGGGCATTATGGTACATTCGGATCCTGTGTCAACCAAGCATCTCATCTTCTGCCCTTCAAACTCTGCTTCCAGCACTGGACTGCTTGCGAACAAATCTTGTTCTTCTCGTCGAGGGCTTTGTGGGGGGTGGGCCGTTGCTGCTCGCCCTCTCATAGCAGCGGCTGGGAGTTTAACGCCGGCGAAGGAGGCTCCGGGACTGCAGACATCCGGCAGTATTGGGATATGTGTCCCGGACGCCCACACCTCCAG
Organism: Phyllobates terribilis; assembly: GCF_046119375.1. Lineage (NCBI taxonomy): Eukaryota > Metazoa > Chordata > Amphibia > Anura > Dendrobatidae > Phyllobates > Phyllobates terribilis. Next base: position 152,390,370 of record NW_027362767.1, read on the forward strand.
CAAGTGACTGCTCCTCGTGGACGAGAACTTGAATCATTCGAGGAGGATGACCTGGCAGACTGCGGAACCACCATTCCAGAGGATGCGGCGGGTGGCCCTTCCATGGGAGTAGGGACCGGCCCATCTCTGCGTTTAGACACCTCCAGCTTTAGCTCCTTCAGTTCAGCACGCAGAGCCTGAACAACGTTTACCAGTCCTCCCCCTCCTGAAACTGGCGCCCGACCTCCCTCCAGCTGTGCACTGTCCACTGCCCCCTCGACCACCAGCGTAGACTCTTCCTCCCTTTCCACCGTGGCCCGATAAATCTTCCAGAAAGATAATTCCGGGGTAGCTCGGGTCATCTCCATCAATTTGTCTCGAAGGAGTTTATTGGCTAATCCTGTTATGAATTGATCCCGGAGCAAGCGGTCTACCTGACGGAATGCCCCCATGGCCCCTGGGTCTAGTCGCTGCACCTCATTCAACGTTTCCTGTAAGGTATTCGAGTACTGCATCAAGGTCTCAAATTCCCTTTGGGGCCGATTGAAAAACAAGGAACGAAGCTGGGCCACGTGAGCCTGGCCTCCCGAACTCCCCTCTAACAGCTCCAAGATTTTCTCTAACGTGCTCCTCTCTGACTCTGGACGTACCATCACCATCCGCCTAGCGTCGCCCTCTAGTGCATTTAATGCCAACTCTGCTCGTAACGCGGGGGCCAGATTACACATCCGCAGAACACTCCGGACCCTCTCAGCCCAATCCTGCAATGGCATGTTACACCCGTCGTATTTTGGCATGTGCTGGAGTAAAGCTCCTACCGGCACATATCCTCCCAAAGTCGCCGTGGCAGCCAGGGGTTCCGCTGCCAGCGGGGGGGATGCTGGTGTGGAAGAGTCATTTCTTCCCTCGCCTCCGTCCATGACAAGCACTGGATCCTGCCGACTATGCCAAAAATGTAATGACCGGAGGTCCGAGAGAGATCCAGTGAGTCACAAATTGAGACAGAGACAGAAATAAACAACACTTTCTTTACTAAAACAGTAATTAGACTAAAATTCAGTATTGCATTAATCAGCCTCAGGTTCTACCTGGGACACTGTTCTTACTAAATACACACAATCAGCAAAAGCTGAAATCAATGTGCCAATCTCAAGGTTTCCAGATTATGTGAATTATTCTAAAGATCTGGAACAATTTTACCTAAACATTGTGTCAGTCTAGTGAGGGCGGACACCCTGAGATGGCACACTGAGTACAATCCTACCACTATTAACAATAACAATGCATGAAACTATACCAATTGCTCTTATTCCCCTAGTATAGGGATACCCGGGTATCTTAAAGTTACGGTACCGTTAACCTCAGATGTGGTCTATCACAGGCCTGTGAATCGCAGTGGCTGCAGTTAGTCCAGGGAAAACTTTGGCGCCAAATAAAAAGCAACGTTCACAAAAACAGCAAAGGTTCCTTGTCTTGTCGGCCGATGCCGAGCCCACACGCCGGGGACTTTAGTCCTGTAGCCTCAGGTTAAGGTCTGGGAAGATCTCTTCACTAGGCTTGTCAGTATCCTCTCAATGTGAATGGCACCGGACCCCGTCTCTCCTCTCGCAATCACTCACTGTTTTCCAGACCACCGACCACGTGCTCCGTCACAGAGATGATATCCTCAGTCTCTTTCACTCTCACTCGGCACTTGGCTCCTTCAACACAAAGTCTCTAGTCACTCAACATGGACTTCCACAAAACTCCAAAGAGCCACACAGCTTTCCCCAGCTCAGCACTCGTCCTTAAGCAGGGACACAGCTTCACCAGGGCCAGGCGTTAACAACCCCCACAGGAAAGCTTGTAGAGAGTGAGTCTTATTGCAGTTCAGTCCTCACAGTTCTCCTCAGATGCCCCGTCCAGCGTCTCACACAGAAGACACCCCCAGAACACACAGGGTCTCCTGCTCTGCCCCTGCTCTGAGCTCAGCCAGGCAAAACTCACAGGGTCCTAATGCTCTCCTGCTGCTATCACAGTTCACACTCTCACAACCTGACAGTCTGTGAGGCACTGGTGGTGAGCAGTATGTAGTAAGAGCATGGCTGCCTTATGGTCTGAAATAAGCCAGAGTTGTAGTAGTCTTACATGGGCCTAACACTTGGGGTTTCCCTATAAAGCGAATCTGTCACATTGAAAATGGTAACCTAAATTCACGGTATTGTATTCTTACCCAAGAAAGAGAAGAGATCCATAACAAATAAAATACAATAACGTTTATAGAAAAATATTTTTAAAAAAAGGGAACGTCTCAGGAAAAGGGACACAAAAAAAGGGGTGAGATGTAAATTAGGGAACGTCTCAGGAAAAGGGACACAAAAAAGGGGTGAGATGTAAATTAGGGAATGTCTCAGGAAAGGGACACAAGAAAGGGGTGAGGGAACACAACATCTGACGTTCCCTGTATCATGGTGACCACTACAACATTAGGTAACATATGCTTCTTTATTACTGCAATCTGTATTTCTGTACATACCGCGGGCACCATGATGGAGGGTGATCTTCAGCAGTAACAGGCTTTTATAAGGGGAACCATATAGGCCTGCCATATTCAGATTACTGCTTTTTTTGTCCGACACTGTTATATATCCAACTATTTATCTCAGGGAATTCCTGAAGAACAAGGACACAAAATACCCCTGACATAAAGCATGAGATAAACAGCTGGATACATAACAGTGTCAGACAAAACAGGGGTAATCTGATTATAACAGACCTATATGGTTTTCCTTTTAAAAGCCTGTTACTGCTAAAGATCATATATTGATTGAAGTGCTATATCCTTACGTATACACATGGACATTATTGGGAAACATTGAAAATGGTGTCTGATTTGCCTGCAGCAAATTATAAAGCAGGTGGAACTGAGGAGATTGATATGTAGGTTAGTGGGAAATATTCAGTGTAACTTTCAATTAATTCTAATTACTGCCCATTCTGGGTTTAGGAGTCCAGTGGGCAGGTTTTATCTGCTCCGTCTATGAGCACACTTATACAGGGATACCAGACACTGAAGATGACTACCTCCTTAATAACAGAGGCACACACACGGTGATGCTGCTTCCTACTAAGTGTTTTATCTAATCCCGGTGCTGGATTTACAGCTACACTGCTCAGTACTGCTGTGCAATGTACTATATAGAGACTTTATCAGCAATTTACAGCTATGTCTAGGTGTATTTTAAAAACAGGGAGGCTATCAATAACCGATTAGGAAAGCATACTTGAAAGTTAATAAGGCAGAGACACCCACAACGGGGATAAGCTAAAACACTAGTGTTTTATATCTTCCCAGTGCTGGATTCTCAGCTACAGTGCTCAATACTGCTGTATAATGTGCTACATTGAGACAGGAGAGCAGAAATCCTTTTTGTCTGTGTGCGGTGCATAGGAAATATCATAGCAGGTTGTTACGACTCACTAGCTCAGAGACAACTGAAGATTACAGATAGAGACTGCAGATGGTAAGACTGGTAAAAAATGCAGGATATAAGCCATATAATAGCCAGCAATAGTGTTATTCCACATGTACTCACACATGACAGCTTATTCTGAAAAGTCACCAAAAATGACAGACTGTTTTAAAAGGATATGTAAGGGCCCAGTCAAACTAACAATAAATTTATGATAAAAATTGTCCTACAACCTCCAAGCATTTAACATCACTAGAAGTTACTAGCAATCAACAAGAGTATTAGCGCCACCTAGAGTCAACTGCAACCACTAAGCTTTGAGCTTTGGATGAAAAATTGTAACCAAGTATGTTATACCAAGAAAGAAGGGAAATCACCAGATATGGGAGTTCAAAAATCATAGAAAAACCGACAAGAGAAAAACTCCTCAAACAATCAAGTAGGAATGGCAAATCTTTACTGAATAAATGCTCACAGAAGAATGTTAAAAACATAAAAAGGAGAAGAAATCCAGAGAATAAATAGGTGGTATCTTAGTTGGATTTATCACATAAAAAGTTTTTGGACACATTATTCATATATGATAAATACATTTACAGCAATCTGCACAATAGTTTAGTAAGCCTATAGCCCCAATAAATTTATAACAGATTACTCATCTAAATATATGCAAAATAAGGACAGTAAATACTTTCTCATCTGCTTGGATGAGCACACAATGTATACATATGTTCATGTGAAATATCTAGGAAATCCAAGTATCCCAATATGAAACCAAGGAATGGATAACATCTATCTATAGTGCAACATTGCCACCTAGTGGGCAAAAATATAAAGTGCTTGTAGCTTTAAATATAAAAACATATAAATGTACCAAGCATGCATAAAAAATAACTCCCAATGGGTAATGCCATAGAATGTCGGTGCCTGAAATATTTAATAACACATAGCACAAAACATCTATTACTGATGCACATATGTGACTGCATACTCTGTCTGAGGAAGCAAAAAGGCGAAACGCGCGTCGTGGGGACTGGTGGTAAGTGTACTATCTTAGTTTGATATGTTATCTTGTTTCCATCCTTGTTAGCCACATTGATCATTTAATATGCAGCTTAACCCTTGCTCTTATGCAGTCACATATGTGCATCCTTAATAGATGTTTTCTGCTGTGATTGCATATCCTGTCTGAGGAAGCCAAAAGGCGAAACGCGCGTTGTGGGGACTGGTGGTAAGTGTACTATCTTTGTTTGATAAGTTATCTTGTTTCCATCCTTGTTAGCCACAGTGATCATTTAATATGCAGCTTAACCTTTGCTCTTATGCAGTCACATATGTGCATCCTTAATAGATGTGTTATCTATTAGTTCTGGCACAAAACATCCTATTTCAGTACCCATTAGGAGTTATTTCTTTATGCATTGTGGTAAATACATCTAAGATACCACCTATTTATTCTCTGCACTTCTCCTTTTTATGTGTTTTTAATATTCTTCTGTATTTATTCATTAATGATTTTTCATTGGTACATGATTTTTTGAGTTTTCCTCTTGTCGGCTTTTCACCTAGTAGGTTAGTCTGAAAACTATTTCTTGCAAGGGTTCACATACTTTCGGTTATATATTGTTTGTAGCTTTATGATGCTAGACTTCAGGAACAGAGGATGGTGGAGCATTCTGAATCCTCTGCTTTGTGGAGACAGAGATAGTTTTACAGCTTGTGGTTTGTTGGAAATCTATTGACCACGTGCGATGAGATGGTGTCTCCTCCCCACACTCTACAGTCCGAGAGGGTTTCACATCTCATCTCTGATAGTCGCAGAGTAACTCTGACCCGGACCCTGATTCTGGCACTGAGCAGAGTCGCTATGCTGGGACGTCTTATAGGAACTCTGTGCATTCTGCTGACAGCCGTCCTCGCCATCTCAGAAGGTGCGTACTGTCATGTCTTATTACCCTGATGGGGCTGATATTAGTATTAGGCTTTCTCAGCTGCCAATGAAACTACTGATAAGGGGACACTAAACCCCAAACCTGTCTTATTTCCATGGGATCGTTGCAGTTCATCTCTGTGTTATCAGTCATCCTACAATCATCTGAGCAATAGTAAGGTGCAGTTTGAGGAACCAGGACGGCTGTCAGCAGAATACATAGAGTTCCTAGAAGACGTCCCAACATAGCGACTCTGCTCAGTGCCAGAATCAGGGTCCGGGTCAGAGTTAGGGATCTATGTGTGCTGTATGGGGCTGTATGAGGCTGTATGAGGCTGTATGGGGCTGTATGAGGCTGTATGGGGCTGTATGAGGCTGTATGAGGCTGTATGGGGCTGTATGAAGCTGTATGAGGCTGTATGAGGTTGTATGAGGCTGTATGGGGCTGTATGAGGCTGTATGAGGCTGTATGGGGCTGTATGGGGCTGTATGAAGCTGTATGGGGCTGTATGAGGCTGTATGGGGCTGTATGGGGCTGTATGAAGCTGTATGAGGCTGTATGAGGTTGTATGAGGTTGTATGAGGCTGTATGGGGCTGTATGAGGTTGTATGAGGCTGTATGGGGCTGTATGAGGCTGTATGGGGCTGTATGAAGCTGTATGAGGCTGTATGAGGTTGTATGAGGCTGTATGGGGCTGTATGAGGTTGTATGAGGCTGTATGGGGCTGTATGAGGCTGTATGAGGCTGTATGGGGCTGTATGAGGCTGTATGAGGCTGTATGGGGCTGTATGAGGCTGTATGAGGCTGTATGAGGCTGTATGGGGCTGTATGAGGCTGTATGGGGCTGTATGGGGCTGTATGAAGCTGTATGAGGCTGTATGAGGTTGTATGAGGCTGTATGGGGCTGTATGAGGCTGTATGAGGCTGTATGGGGCTGTATGAGGCTGTATGAGGCTGTATGAGGCTGTATGGGGCTGTATGGGGTTGTATGGCTGCTGTATGGGGCTGTATGGCTGCTGTATGGGGCTGTATGTGTGCTATGTGGGGCTGTATGGCTGCTGTATGGGGCTGTATGAGGCTGTATGAGGCTGTGTGGCGCTGTATGAGGCTGTATGGCTGCTGTATGAGGCTGTATGGCTGCTGTATGGGGCTGTATGTGTGCTATATGGGGCTGTATGGCTGCTGTATGGGGCTGTATGAGGCTGTGTGGTGCTGTATGAGGCTGTATGGCTGCTGTATGAGGCTGTATAGGGCTGTATGAGGCTGTATGGGGCTGTATGGGGCTGTATGAAGCTGTATGGGGCTGTATGTGGCTGTATGGAGCTGTATGGGGCTGTATGTGTGCTATATCGGCTGTATGAGGCTGTATGGGGCTGTATGGCAGCTGTATGAGGCTGTATGGCTGCTGTATGGGGCTGTATGAGGCTGTATGGAGCTGTATGGCAGCTGTATGGGGCTGTATGGCAGCTGTATGAGGCTGTATGGGGCTGTATGAAGCTGTATGGGGCTGTATGTGTGCTATATGGGGCTGTATGGCTGCTGTATGGAGCTGTATGAGGCTGTATGAGGCTGTGTGGTGCTGTATGAGGCTGTATGGCTGCTGTATGTGTGCTATATCGGCTGTATGGCTGCTGTATGGGGCTGTATGGCGGCTGTATGGGGCTGTATGGGGCTGTATGGGGCTGTATGGCGGCTGTATGGCTGCTGTATGGGGCTGTATGGCAGCTGTATGGGGCTGTATGTGGCTGTATGGAGCTGTATGGGGCTGTATGTGTGCTATATCGGCTGTATGAGGCTGTATGGGGCTGTATGGCAGCTGTATGAGGCTGTATGGCTGCTGTATGTGGCTGTATGAGGCTGTATGGAGCTGTATGGCAGCTGTATGGGGCTGTATGAGGCTGTATGGGGCTGTATGAAGCTGTATGGGGCTGTATGGGGCTGTATGAGGCTGTATGGGGCTGTATGAGGCTGTATGGGGCTGCATGAAGCTGTATGAGGCTGTATGAGGCTGTATGGCTGCTGTATGGGGCTGTATGGCTGCTGTATGGGGCTGTATGGGGCTGTATGTGTGCTATATGGGGCTGTATGGCTGCTGTATGGGGCTGTATGAGGCTGTATGAGGCTGTATGGCTGCTGTATGAGGCTGTATAGGGCTGTATGAGGCTGTTTGGGGCTGTATGAGGCTATATGGGGCTGTATGGCTGCTGTATGTGTGCTATATCGGCTGTATGAGGCTGTATGGCTGCTGTATGGGGCTGTATGGCGGCTGTATGGGGCTGTATGGGGCTGTATGAGGCTGTATGGGGCTGTATGGCGGCTGTATGCCGCTGTATGAGGCTGTATGGCAGCTGTATGGGGCTGTATGAGGCTGTATGGAGCTGTATGGGGCTGTATGTGTGCTATATCGGCTGTATGGGGCTGTATGTGTGCTATATCGGCTGTATGAGGCTGTATGGGGCTGTATGAGGCTGTATGGGGCTGTATGGCAGCTGTATGAGGCTGTATGGCTGCTGTATGGGGCTGTATGAGGCTGTATGGAGCTGTATGGCAGCGGTATGGAGCTGTATGGGGCTGTATGTGTGCTATATCGGCTGTATGAGGCTGTATGGCAGCTGTATGAGGCTGTATGGCTGCTGTATGAGGCTGTATGGCTGCTGTATGAGGCTGTATGACTGCTGTATGGCAGCTGTATGGGGCTGTATGGCAGCTGTATGAGGCTGTATGGCAGCTGTATGAGGCTGTATGGCTGCTGTATGAGGCTGTATGGCTGCTGTATGAGGCTGTATGGCAGCTGTATGAGGCTGTATGGCAGCTGTATGAGGCTGTATGGCTGCTGTATGAGGCTGTATGGCTGCTATATGGGGCTGTATGGGGCTGTATGAGGCTGTATGGGGCGGTATGGGGCTGTATGAGGCTGTATGGCAGCTGTATGGGGCTGTATGGCAGCTGTATGAGGCTGTATGGCTGCTGTATGAGGCTGTATGGCTGCTGTATGAGGCTGTATGGCTGCTGTATGGGGCTGTATGGCAGCTGTATGAGGCTGTATGGCTGCTATATGGGGCTGTATGGGGCTGTATGAGGCTGTATGGGGCGGTATGGGGCTGTATGAGGCTGTATGGCAGCTATATGGGGCTGTATGGGGCTGTATGAGGCTGTATGGGGCGGTATGGGGCTGTATGAGGCTGTATGGCAGCTGTATGAGGCTGTATGGCAGCTGTATGAGGCTGTATGGCTGCTGTATGAGGCTGTATGGCTGCTGTATGAGACTGTATGGCTGCTGTATGGGGCTGTATGGCAGCTGTATGAAGCTGTATGGCTGCTATATGGGGCTGTATGGGGCTGTATGAGGCTGTATGGGGCGGTATGGGGCTGTATGAGGCTGTATGAGGCTGTATGGCTGCTGTATGAGGCTGTATGGCTGCTGTATGGGGCTGTATGGCAGCTGTATGAGGCTGTATGGCTGCTATATGGGGCTGTATGGGGCTGTATGAGGCTGTATGGGGCGGTATGGGGCTGTATGAGGCTGTATGGCAGCTGTATGGGGCTGTATGGCAGCTGTATGAAGCTGTATGGCTGCTATATGGGGCTGTATGGGGCTGTATGAGGCTGTATGGGGCGGTATGGGGCTGTATGAGGCTGTATGAGGCTGTATGGCTGCTGTATGAGGCTGTATGGCTGCTGTATGGGGCTGTATGGCAGCTGTATGAGGCTGTATGGCTGCTATATGGGGCTGTATGGGGCTGTATGAGGCTGTATGGGGCGGTATGGGGCTGTATGAGGCTGTATGGCAGCTGTATGGGGCTGTATGGCAGCTGTATGGGGCTGTATGGCTGCTGTATGAGGCTGTATGGCTGCTGTATGAGGCTGTATGGCTGCTGTATGGGGCTGTATGGGGCTGTATGAGGCTGTATGGCAGCTGTATGAGGCTGTATGAGGCTGTATGAGGCTGTATGGCTGCTATATGGGGCTGTATGGAGCTGTATGAGGCTGTATGGCTGCTATATGAGGCTGTATGGCAGCTGTATGAGGCTGTATGGCTGCTATATGAGGCTGTATGGCTGCTGTATGAGGCTGTATGACTGCTGTATGGCAGCTGTATGGCAGCTGTATGGGGCTGTATGAGGCTGTATGACTGCTGTATGACAGCTGTATGGCAGCTGTATGGCTGCTGTATGAGGCTGTATGGCAGCTGTATGAGGCTGTATGGCTGCTGTATGAGGCTGTATGAGGCTGTATGAGGCTGTATGGCTGCTGTATGGGGCTGTATGACTGCTGTATGGCAGCTGTATGAGGCTGTATGGCTGCTGTATGAGGCTGTATGACTGCTGTATGGCAGCTGTATGAGGCTGTATGGCTGCTGTATGAGGCTGTATGGGGCTGTATGAGGCTGTATGACTGCTGTATGGCAGCTGTATGAGGCTGTATGGCTGCTGTATGAGGCTGTATGGCTGCTGTATGAGGCTGTATGGCTGCTGTATGACTGCTGTATGGCAGCTGTATGGCAGCTGTATGGGGCTGTATGAGGCTGTACGGAGCTGTATGGGAATAGAACCATTGTATCGGTGATCCCTCTGCCTCCATCGTTGGTCATCAGCCCATGTAAACCGTCCAGTAACCGAGCACTAAACGATTTCTATATAGTTCACCACCATTTGCTTAAAAAAGTGAAACTGACCCCGCTAACTGCACCATTAGTTTTCCTTCACTCGCATTTTTTTTACGTTTTTGGCTTTTTAAAAACACCATAAATTTTGTGCTATTTTTTATTGTGTTTCTGAGGAGATTTCTAGCTGTTAGGGATTTTCTTTATGTTTGTATATAATGTTATATTTATCTACCATAACACTGTTGGACCCCAAACAATATTTTTTATGGTTTTTCGGGGTTGGGCCTTTTTTATATTAAATAGAGATAGATCTCCCTTAGTTGCACATGTGTATCCAATTGTCTAAACGTACCGTGCATTTACACATACATGTACCGCCAAATGCTCCCGTGGGTGAAGGGAGATGGGTGCAGATAAATGTGCGCAGTATTCACACTATCGGGGAAAATAGATGGACACCGGGGGAAGATGTTATGTTGGCTCGGCCACACAGCATAGATCCAGGCCTGACCTCTGATTCTCCTCCACCAGCCCTGGTATTATCTCATTGCTGCAAGCTGGAGCTGATCTCAGGGTCATCATTACCTTCTTCCCTCCTTGCTTACTGTCTCCAGCTTGCAGATCTCCACAGCCTTGTGACTATGAAGGAGCTGACTCATAGATCCTCCACAGCTTCTGTAGACTATGAAGGAGCTGACTCATAGATCCTCCAAAACTTCTGTAGACTATGAAGGAGCTGACTCATAGATCCTCCACAGCTTCTGTAGACTATGAATGAGCTAACTCATAGATCCTCCAAAACTTTTGTAGACTATGAAGGAACTAACTCATAGATCCTCCAAAACTTCTGTAGACTGTGAAGGAGCTGACTCATAGATCCTCCACAGCTTCTGTAGACTATGAAGGACCTGACTCACAGATCCTCTACAGCTTCTGTAGACTATGAAGGAGCTGACTCATAGATCCTCCACAGCTTCTGTAGACTATGAAGGAGCTGACTCATAGCTCCTCCACAGCTTCTGTAGACTATGAAGGAGCTGACTCATAGATCCTCCACAGCTTCTGTAGATTATGAAGGAGCTGACTCATAGATCCTCCACAGCTTCTGTAGACTATGAAGGAGCTGACTTATAGATCCTCCACAGCTTCTGTAGTCTATGAAGGAGCTGACTCATAGATACTCCACAGCTTCTGTAGATTATGAAGGAGCTGACTCATTGATCCTCCACAGCCTTTGTAGACTATGAAGGAGCTGACTCATAGATCCTCCACAGCTTCTGTAGACTATGAAGGAGCTGACTCATAGATCCTCCACAGCTTCTGTAGACTATGAAGAAGCTGACTCATAGATCCTCCACAGCTTCTGTAGACTATGAAGGAGCTGACTCGTAGATCCTCCACAGCTTCTGTAGACTATGAAGGAGCTGACTCGTAGATCCTCCACAGGTTCTGTAGACTATGAAGGAGCTGACTCATAGATCCTCCACAACTTCTGTAGACTATGAAGGAGCTGACTCATAGATCCTCCACAGCTTCTGTAGACTATGAAGGAGCTGGCTCATAGATCCTCCACAGCTTCTGTAGACTATGAAGGAGCTGACTCATAGATCCTCCACAGCTTCTGTAGACTATGAAGGAGCTGACTCATAGATCCTCCAAAACTTCTGTAGACTGTGAAGGAGCTGACTCATAGATCCTCCACAGCTTCTGTAGATTATGAAGGAGCTGACTCATAGATCCTCCACAGCTTCTGTAGACTATGAAGGAGCTGACTCATAGATCCTCCACAGCTTCTGTAGACTATGAAGGAGCTGACTCATAGATCCTCCACAGCTTCTGTAGACTATGAAGTAGCTGACTCATAGATCCTCCACAGCTTCTGTAGACTATAAAGGAGCTGACTCATAGATCCTCCACAGCTTCTGTAGACTATGAAGGAGCTGACTCATAGATCCTCCACAGCTTCTGTAGACTATGAAGGAGCTGACTCATAGATCCTCCACAGCTTCTGTAGACTATGAAGGAGCTGACTCATAGATCCTCCACAGCTTCTGTAGACTATGAAGGAGCTGGCTCATAGATCCTCCACAGCTTCTGTAGACTATGAAGGAGCTGACTCATAGATCCTCCACTGCTTCTGTAGACTATGAAGGAGCTGACTCATAGATCCTCCAAAACTTCTGTAGACTATGAAGGAGCTGACTCATAGATCCTCCACAGCTTCTGTAGACTATGAAGGAGCTGGCTCATAGATCTTCCACAGCTTCTGTAGACTATATAGTTTAGTTTATAAGGCCGAAAAAAGACAAGCGTCCATCCAGTTAAGCCTATTTCTTGTGCACTGCAGCTATTACGCTATTCCTATACCATGCGGTATAGGCCAATTTACATCATGGAGGAAAAATTCACTTCCCGACACCAATCTGGCAGTTAGATTAAATCCCTGGATTAATTAACTAAGCATAAGATGTAATTTTATTGTTCTCAAGAAAGGCGTCCAGGCCTCTCTTGAACTCATTAAGTGAGTTGGACATCACCACTTCCTCTCCCAGAGAGTTCCAGAGTCTCACGGCTCTGACCGTAAAGAATCCCCTTCTATGCTGGTGCAGGAACCTCCTTTCCTCCAGACGCACTATGAAGGAGCTGACTCATAGATCCTCCACAGCTTCTGTAGACTATGAAGGAGCTGACTCATAGATCCTCCACAGCTTCTGTAGACTATGAAGGAGCTGACTCATAGATCCTCCACAGCTTCTGTAGACTATGAAGGAGCTGACTCATAGATCCTCCACAGCTTCTGTAGACTATTAAGGAGATGACTCATAGATCCTCCACAGCTTCTGTAGACTATTAAGGAGCTGACTCATAGATCCTCCACAGCTTCTGTAGACTATGAATTGACCTCTTTATAAATATCTGTGATTTACCATAAACATGTAATTGTTTTACCTGGTGTAGATGCCGCTGTTCTCCTGAATCCAGTGATGTTTCTCTTTTGTTTCTCGCCTTCCGGATCGTATTCAGGAGATCAGCGGCATTTATACCAGGTAAAAGGTGAGGAAGCGAAGAGCCGACATATTATGTTAGTTTCCTTTGTTAGCATCCGTGAAATGTTATTATTCCTCTATACGGGTGTATGGTCTTTGTGTGGACTTCATTGTCTCTTATTTTTCCAGGAAAACATGATGTCCCTCTCCCAGTATATGGGATAACAGACCGGTCTATGGATCTGATACTGCAAGTAAATGGGACGGTTCATATACAAGAAATCTACTGGACTTTCCAATCCCGCATTCTGGCTCATTTCCTGTATAATCTCCTGGATATAAAAAACAAGGAATATGATAATAGACTGGAAATACTGGACTATGGCTCCATACTAAGGATTAATAACCTGAGGAAGGAGGACGGAGGCATTTACTATGTAACTGTACAATATACAGACAGGAAACAAGATTCTGCCTCCTATTTCCTGACTGTATACGGTAGGTTTATCATGGGGCAATCCTTATAGAAGATCACAGTGCAAATATCAGCAAGAGGGTGAAGCACAAGCTTTGAGGTCATAAAATCTTTCTTGGAGCCTCTAGTCATAAGGAAACAGATATGTTACATCTATCACATACTTCTGAGTATCACAGGGGTTACATGTAACTAATTCCAAACTGATTTTTTTCAAATATTTTTTTGTGTTAAAATCCCTGCACAGATGACGATCACCCATGTGTACTAAGGGAACTGAGCTCAGAAGACTTACTGTATATCTCATTTTAATAGACTCAAAATTGTCAATTTCCTATAAAACTAAACTTATTAACCCCTTCATGACATGCGCCGTATATGTACGGCGCTGTGGGAAGTGCATTCGCTGCAAGTCGCCCCAGGGGCCTATACTGCCCCCTCCCCCACGTTGGCGATCTCTGTGATTGGCTGATCAATTCTGACCAGCCAATCACAGCGATGTCACAATAAAGTTGAAAAAAAAAAAAAATCAATGTGACACTCTGTGATTGGTGCTGTCTGAGAAAGCACCAATCACAATGGACAGGGTGATCGTGACATCACTTCGGCTGTTTAACCCTTTTGACGGTGATTGGCTCACCGATAGTTACTGACCAATTGGCGCTAAAAAAGGTTAATCTAAAATAGCGATCACCACTCTGCACGCCATCTTTACCTGAGAGGTGGCATACAGAACGGTTGCAGCCCCCCTCTGTGTTACCTGAGAGAGAGAAAATCATTGGTGGCCCGTGCGATCCTCCTGCGATCCTCCTGCGATCCTCCTGCGATTCTCCTGCGATCTCCTGTACTGCCTGTGTGACTGATCTGTGATCACAGCAGCAGCAGTTCCCCAATCCCTGTCTCAGCCCCCCCCCAATCACCCCACCCCCAATGCCCCCCACTCCCAATTGTATTTCTGGCTCCTTTCCCGTGTTCATGGCGTTCTGTGCTGAGCATTCGTGCTCTTCCCGTGGCTGCAGCGCTCTGATCAGTATCGCTGCCGGAAAGCCAGCAAGAATAGTCCCGTGCTTAAACAAATTCTTTATTCATGATACATGTAATCAAGATATACACATAAAAACACTTAAAAAGGTGAGAGTGGGAGAATGGTATAATGTCTCCACCTGGTGGCCAAACACATATATGCATATTAGTGCTGAGAAGAAAGACAATTCATCTTTATCCAATGAAAAATCACATCAAATATAAGAACATATGTTTTATAGTAAAGATCAATTAAAGAGACAGATCCACAGGTAAGTATAATAATAACGGATACTGGAATAATAGTAAAGTGCAAATGCTTAATCTAGTAAAATAACATCCAAACATGAGCATTAGGTCACAAAAAATAGGGAATATCCAGAATATATCTCAGAGGACAAATAGACATTTCATATTTACCACTTGTGAACCCCTTTACGCGTGTTTCGCGGACTGCTTCTTTAGATAGGGTGACAATCTTTCTTCTTAGTACTGATATGCATATATGTGTTTGGCCACCAGGTGGAGACATTATACCATTCTCCCTGAGCAATACCTGTATATATGTCATTCATATTGTACTTTTTTCTCCATATGGGTCTAGAATTGGTAACAAATATGTTCCTAGTGATTAAAATGTCTCCTCTGCAGTTCAACTCCTTTTTAAGTGTTTTTATGTGTATATCTTGATTACATGTATTTTCAATAAAGGATTTATTTAAGCATGGGAGTATTCTTGTTGGCCTTGTAGTATTATACACTCCTATATACCTATAGGACCTTTCATAGGTTATCCAGTATCGCTGCTGATCAGAGTCTGCGCCAAGGGACTTTTTATTCTTTAGATATAGGTACAGTAGCAGACATCGCAGTGTAGGTGACATCCTTTTTCTCCTGTTACCCTTGTGAAAATTAAAAAATTGGGGTTAATAGATGATTTTTGTGAAAAAATTAGATTTTTGTTATTTTCACGGCTCAACTTTTTTGAAACACTTGGGGGTTCAAAGTGCTCACCACTCATCTAGATAAGTTCCTTGAGGGGTCTAGTTTCCAAAATGGTGTCACTTGTAGGGGGTTTTCACTGTTTAGGCACATCAGGGGCTTTCCGATATTTTGACAAATAAACACAAGTCATATAGATTAATTTTACCACTATCATGAAGTACAATATGTCACCAAAAACCAGTCTCAGAGTCAGGGGGATCCGTTGAAGAGTTCCAGAATTATTACCCCATAAAGTGACAGTGGTCAGAATTGTAAAAATTGGCCCGGTCAGGAAGGTGAAAACACCCTGCAGGGTGAAGGGGTTAAAGCAAAGAAAATGTGATTATCACTGATCATTAATGGTTTATTATATTAACTGGAATCTTATATTTCCCAATTACAGATCCCGTCCCCCCTCCATCTATACAGATTGAATGGGAAGAAGATACCGGAGAGCGATGTAACGTCACCCTCCATTGCTCTGTCCCATCACAGACATCACATCTCTCCTACACCTGGAAATCCAGACACCGGGACCCTACATATCAGCTGTACAGTAATGGGGGCACCATCCAGATATCAGCACCCCCGGACCACCAGGACATGGAGCTCCTGTGTATAGTCCAGAGCCCGGCCGAGCAGAAGAACGTCTCCATTCATGTACAACATCTCTGCCCCAATCTTGATACTATGAGACAAAGAAATAGTGGTAAGAAGGTGATTATTTATATGGCCGCTGTATAGCGAGGGGTCTGGGAATGTAAGAGATCTTTTGCAGTAGTACGGAGAGCACTCAAAGCAATTCAACATTTCTCTAAGGTGACATTTTTCTAATGGTGCTCGATCGACCGGTCCCACAACAGGAGCTATGTCACCCATCACCAATCACATCCAGCATTTTCTGACACAAAGCTCTAAATCCCTTCCATAAACATAGAGAGAAATGATAAAATTGTGACTTCCTGCAGCCACCACTAGTGGGAGTACCAGAGCTTACCGCATACTGCTCTATCACTGCGCTCTGTGTATACAGTCGTGTATCTCTGCCATCAGTTGTACTGTATATAGCGCTGTAACACCTCTTCTTACTTCTTACAGGTAAAGGACGTCACTATTACTTAATATTCATACTCCGGTTAGCCATCTTGTTGATGATCCTTGGATTTTTTTCTTTTAAAGCAAAAAAAGAAAAGAAGAAAAGGTAATTTTATGTGAAATATATTGTAAAAAAAAATTGATTCCGGAATATGTAGAAACTGATGGGTCAATGCTAGTTTGGCACAAGAGTATGTGACGCGCCCCCTGGGCCGTGGGGTACTTGGCAGCCGGGCCTCTGGTTGCTTGGGGGATATCATGGTGGCTGGCCCGGTCCGTGACCCAGGGCGGTCAGTAAAAAGGGGGATAATTTATAGGGGATTTGGAAAGTTTGTGACGCCACCTGTGGAATGTGGCTAAAGGGTGCCGCCGCTGCGGAGCAGTCCTCTGGAGCTGGTGTTACGGCAGCAGGGATGGTGTGGCTCTCCACAGGTAGAGCTAGTTCCAGGGCAGCGTGGGGTGTAATGAATGGTGGTGCAGGGGAGAGACGGCAGGACGGTCCCGGAGGAAAGAAGGACACTCTCACGGGGGTAAGCTTCAGTACCTTTACTGGTGATGCTGCAGGCACGGTCCAGGGTACTCCAGACGAAGGGCGCACTTTTGGACTCTCCCCAGTGAGCGGGTATAGGGCCTCCTGATCCGTGGCTTTACTCTCTAAGCTTCTGGCCTGCCTGGAACTAGGCCTAGCTTGGTTACTGTCTCTCCTTGCGCCTGCTGACCTGGTTGTAGGGCCTTCCCTTTGGAGATCACTCTCCCTGGACGCTGGGGCATCCGTGACTCCTAGCCCTGGTACTGCAATCAGCATTTGGTGAACCTGGGACCTGTAGTCCTCCAGGGGTTTCGGTGGTTCCTACTGGGCATTAAGGGTCCCTGTAGGTGCGGACCCGATGTCCGGTATATATATCGGGGTGAGCCTGATATGCTCCTCTGCCCCCTCGCTACTTCTTCCTTCTCCTCTCGCCTTCAGCCCACTCAAGGCCCTCACTAGGCCTTCACATGTGCTGTTGGCCTTGGCTCGCCTAAGCACAGCAGCCAGCGTGCTGCCTCTTCGCTGCACTTTGAGCATCAGCACGCTCTCAGCTCAACTCTGAGCTCTGTCCCTCTCTGTGTCTCAGTGGGAACTCTCACAACTAACTGAGATGCCTGGCTCCACCCTCCCTATATAAGTCCCTAACGGGCTCCCTCTGCTGGTCTGAGGTGGCAGGGTGGAGGTGTGTGAATGTGCGAGGGCCTCTTGTGGAGAAGTCCATCCATGCACCCTTCTGGGTTCTGTGGCACCAGTGCGTAGCAGGGCGCCACATATGTGTGCCCACCGAAGGTCTCACCAAATAATATAGACATGACACATTGTATATATAAGGACGTATGTGAGGAGAGTCAGACTGTGGCCCGGGCATTGCTTTACCTCCATCAGACCCAGCCCATCGATGTATTACATGGACATACATTCATCTAAATGGCAGACATGTAATACCACAGTTCTCCTGTAGGAGTGCTGCAGGGAAAATGTCTGGCAACTAATTTCGAGAAATATCTGATGCTGATCAGTCGATCACCAGGTTGACTTCAATTAAAAAATGGTTTGTGTTTATGATCTAGAGATCCACAACATCAGTCACCCATTACCAAACCATTACCCACATAACCAAATTGGTTAGTTATTGTATTCATTGGTAAAAGTGTGGCATTGGAAGGGGTAAAGTAAGGACACATGGAAGAGTGACTTCAGGAGGATGAGGGTCTTCATGGGTCATCATCCCTATGAGTGCTTTTTTACCACCCTCCCAAACAATATTAACCATCTCTTTCCACTCTGTCTACAGATCACAAGTCTTTGTAGAAGACCCTGGTTCCTTGGACTTGTGACCACCCAGGATTTGTCTCTTGTTAATGGACAATGAAATGTGGCCCCCCCATTACAGCCATAGAAATGAGGCCGAATAGTCTGTGGTTATTCCTAGGAGTCACAAATCTTGGCTTCAGATCTCACAGCTGAGCAAGAAGGCGAACCTGGTCCAGACCCGGAGGTCATCTGACTGAGAGCCATGACATTGTTCACCTCTCTGGTCAGTGTACATGTGTGATGACAAAGATGGCGGATTTCTGTGTCATTGATATGTGTGCCGATAGAATTGTCTCACTGTAAAATAAAGCCCGGGGCCTTCCCAACAATTCTGAGCCTTGTTGTATCCTCAGTCTGACCACCGTGTTCAGAGCTTCTCCTCCATTCCTGGTCATGAAGTTCTGGTAGACCACTGACCATAGCGACAGTTTCTATGTGGAGCCTCGTCACAAGGCATCATGGTCCTATAATCACTGGAACCTCCACCAATTTAGAAGGTCTGGGGGTGGTTATAATGGTTGTGTCGGGTCATGAAATATGGATTTGTAGAAATGTAGTACATGTCTGTGTTTTGTGTATCGGTATAAGGTGGTAAACTCAGAAATCCAGTCTCAGAGAAGAGAGAATTGTTTCCAAATAAATATTATTCTCCTTAAATTTTACAAAAAAAATCAGGTTTCCAAGATTCTGAATATTTTTGCAATTTGCTTTTCAAGCATGTATCAAAATGAAGGTTGGCCGCCATTTTGCTGAATTATAGAAGACAGAGAAGTGGTTAAAAATGCAAAAAAAAAAATAATACTCACTCAGCCGTCATCTGTCTTGGCGTTCAACTCCATTCCGGCCTGATTGTCTTCTTAAGTCCAGTCTTCAGTGGTTGGTATCTTGGGGAAATTTTGCCGCTGCATAGTCCCTACAATGTTATGATGTCGCAGGGCCTAGTCACTAGAGATGAGCAAACATTTCAATGTTCGGTTCGATTCACAATCGCCGAATTTGCAATATTTGTCAAATATTAGCCGAACATATCCAAACCCCATTGGATTCAATGGGAGGCAAAACCAAACGCGTACAGAACACCTTCAAACAGGCCCAAAAGCTGCCAAAACAGCTCAAATTAGGGGCAGACACCAGGAAAGTGGCATCAATTGACCCACAGTACAAATTTTATAATGGCACAGCAGCAATCAGCCATGTGCCACGCATGAGGTATCAGGGTCTGGGCCAGCATTTACTGCTTTGAATTTAACTTCAAATTAAGACGAGGTGGGTGAGGGATCGGTGTAGGCCTGCTGTGCTGGGAGCCCTGATACCACATGCAACAGCTCAAGCTGGTTTTATGGTCAGTCACACTGAGATGGAAGAAAAATCAGTTTCATAAAGTAGTATTGGTACAAAAATTTAAGGATAGTAACACGGGTAGTAGGGTAAGTAGGTGGAGGCCTGCCGGTCTCGGAGGCCTACTGCTACAGGCGGCACACATTAAGGAGAACCAACCAGGAGTCTCCCTATTTCCAAAAATTAGGCGCTGACACACAAAGAGGCATCAATTTCACCAGAGCAGAGCTAGTATAATGAGGACCGACACCTTTTCCACTACAGCCATCCCAGCAGATGGAGGCCCAATTAGGAGTGTTCACATTTCCCTAAATTAGGGGCTGGCACCACCGAAGTGGCATCATTTTCACCGGAGTAGAAATAGTATAATTAGGACCGACACCTCTTCCACTATAGCCAACACTGCAGATGTAGACCCAACCAGGAGTGTTCACATTTCTCTAGATTAGGGGCTGACACCACCGAAGTGGTATCCAGTTCAGTAGAGTAGAAATAGTTTAATGGGGACCGACACCTCTTCCACTACAGCCAACACAGCAGATGGAGACCAAACCTGGAGTCTCCACATTTCCAAAAATTAGAGGCTAACACCTCCAAAGTGGAATCATGTTCACTAGAGTAGAAATAGTATAATTAGGACTGACACTTCTTCCACTATAGCCAACCCAGCAGATGGAGACCTAATCAGGAGTGTTCACAATTCCCTAAATTAGGGGCTGATACCACCATTAATTTGACCAGAGTAGAAATAGTATAATTAGGACCAACACCTCTTCCACTATAGCCAACACAGCAGATGGAGACTCAACCAGGAGTGTTCACATTTCCCTAAATTAGGGGCTGACACCACAAAAGTGGCATCAATTTCAGTAGAGTAGAAATAGTATATTTAGGACTGACACCTCTTCTACTGCATCCAACACAGTAAATGGAGACCCAATCAGGAGTGTTTAAAATTTCCCTAAATTAGGGGCTGACACTACCAAAGTGGCATCAATTTCAGTAGAGTAGAAATAGTATAATTAGGACTGACACCCCTTCCACTACAGCCAAAACAGAAGATGGAGACCCAATCAGCAGTGTTCACATTTCCCTAAATTAGGGGCTCATACCACCAAAGTGACATCAATTTCAGGAGAGTAGAAATAGTATAATGGGGACTGACACCTCTTCCACTACAGCCAACCCAGCAAATGGAGACCCAACCAGGAGTCTCTACATTTCCAAAAATTAGGGGCTGACACCACCAAAGTGGTATCAATTTGAGTAGAGTAGAAATAGTATAATGGGGACCGACACCTCTTCCACTACAGTCAACCCAGCTGATGGAGACCCAATCAGGAGTGTTCACATTTCCCTGAATTAGGGGCTGACACCACCATTAATTTTGCCAGAGTAGTAATAGTATAATGGGGACCGACACCTCTTCCACTATAGCCAACACAGCAGATGGAGACCAGGAGTGTTCACATTTCCCTAAATTAGGGACTGACACCACCGAAGTGGCATCAATTTCATTAGAGAAGAAATAGTAAAATTAAGACTGACACCTCTTCCACTACAGCCAACACAGCAAATGGAGACCCAACCACGAGTCTTCACTAGTGTTGAACGAGCACTAAAATGCTCGGGTGCTCGAAGCTCGGGCCGAGCTCACCGTGATACTCGGGTGCTCGACCCGAGCAACGAGCCCAATGTTAGTCTATGGGCTCGGGCTTTTGGGGTGCAAAAGTCCTTGGAAATCCATGGCTTGTTCATCTTGATGAAAGTTAGGTGGTCTACACTTTCAGGGGACAGCCGGCTGCGCTTATCCGTCAGCACACCAGCAGCACTGAAGACACTTTCTGAGAGAACGCTGGCTGCTGGGCATGATACAACCTCCAAGGTGTGACAGGTGAGCTCAGGCTACTCTTCCATTTTTGAAGACCAAAATAAAAAAAGGGTCCAAACCCTTCCTGATGGTATTGATATTGAGCTCTAGCTATTCCTGCACCATCCTCTCCAGTCATTCACGACCAGTCAGACTTGTACTCTGTTGTGCTGGTGCATGAGCTGGTGTAAAAAATGTGTGAAAGAACTCAGAGATATTGATTCTGCCACTTACACTGCTGCTAATGTTTTGGAGTTGATAAACTGACATTCTGGAGGTTGGAAGTCTGTGTGCCTCACTGCTGTCTTGGGGAAAACCTCTCTTCAGTTTGTGTAAAAGCATGTTTCGATACTCCAGCATTCGCTGGTCCCTTTCCAGGGCAGGAAGCATTTGGCAAAAAGTAATCTTATAATGTGGATCTAACAGAGTGGCAACCCAGTAGTCAGCACAATTTTGAATCCTAACTATACAGGGATCATGTTGCAGATAGTGCAGCAAGAAGGCACTCATATGTCAGGCTCTTCCATTAGATCCAAGGCCATGCTGTGTTGGTGGCTGGGTAGCATTGGTGCTTCTTTCCTCCGTCCCTTCCCGCCAACCAGAAACAACAGAGAGGGGATGATTATCCTCTTCATCTTCTGACTGCTGCTCGCCCATCACCTCTTCCTCCTCCATTTGTTCCTCAGCTCCTGCACCTTCACTAACAGTTTGTCTGGTATTACCAACCCCCCTCGATCGTTGTAATCCACCCTCACTTGGCACCCGCCTGTGTGACGACAGTCTGGAACTTTGAGACATTGTTATCCCTTATGCATCCTCCTCTGCTTCCTCCTCTTCCTCTGAGACCACCACCTCCACCTGCATGCTATTCAAAGTCTGCTTCAGCATGTAGATGACCAAAATAGTGATGCTGATGACAGCATCATCAGCGCTAACCATCTTAGTAGCCATTTCGAAACTGTGCAGAAGGGTGCAGAGGTCCTTAATCTGTGCCCACTCCATAAATGTGATATGCCCCACGTCCATACTGCCCAGGCTATGCAACATGACATACTGCGTCAAGGCTCGTTGCTGCTGCCACAGTCGCTGCAACATGTGCAGAGTGGATTTCCACCATGTCGGCACATCGCATATAAACCGGTTAACTGGCATGGGCAAAGACCTCTGTATCGATACAAGTCAATGACCTGAGGGGTGCGATCATTGGAAGTGAGCACACAGCTTCTGTGTTTTCTGCATCAGCGCATCCAGGCCAGGATTGTTGAGGGAAATCCCTGTACCACCAGGTTGAGGATGTGAGCCATGCAATGCACGTGTGTGAGCATGCCTCGGTATCGGGCCACCACCAGGTTTGCACAGTTATTGCACATGGTCTTTTTTGGCTCAGGTTCAGTGGAGACAGCCATTGCTCAAACTCTGCCTGGATAGCTGTCCACAACTCTTCAGCTGTATGACTGCTGTGAAGACCCTGGGTCTTCCGTGCGCATAACACTACTCAGACAACACAGAGTGAGGGTAAAACAGTGTGGCAGTGCTTTATTGAACCACAAAGTGGACAATAAACAGATAGAACAGTCCCAGCAAGGACCTAAGATGGTACAACATTACACAGTCCTCATCCTTCCGCTGGCCCGCCTGGGAGAGAACAGCTACGACTTTGGGACTTCCAGGGCCAACTACCTCAACCAGTGGCCCCCCGCTTCTGACTGTCCCCCACAGAGATAAGGTAGCAGCAAGCTTAGGAAGCTAGCAGTCCATCAAGGTAGTTTGTCCTCCTGTTTTGTGAGTCAATAAGCCACAGGGTCCCCACAATGGTTAATCAACATAATTAGCAAACATTCATTGTTCCACAGACCAATAGAAGTCAAAATTCAGGGTTATACAAATACTGGTCTGTCCATCCCCGACCACAGAAATACACATATATTCATAAGTCAACAGAAACACAATAGTGTATTTCTCTTGGCTTAACAAATCTAATCATCTGGCTGATTAAGATTATAGGCTGAATCGTCACAACTGCGATCTCCAAGGCATATTAATTTTAAGACTGCCTGATTGCGGTGAGCCCTGGCTGCGCAGTACGGAGGTGGTGGAGATTCGCTCTGCACTGTTGGAACCCGTGTCTCATTAAGGCAGAGTTTGAAGGCGCAGGTGGAGGCCCTAGATGAGGTGGAGGAGGCAGAAGCAGTGGAGAAAGTGTGAAATGTAGAGGTTTATCCTGCAAGCCTTGGAGATTCCAAGACTTGTGGAGCAGCCCCTTAACCGCCTGCCCCCACAGCCACCAGAGTTACCCATTGCCCAGTCAGCGACATGTAATACCCCTGGCCATGCTTACTCGTCCAGGTGTCTGTGGTGAAATGCACCCTGGCAAACAAGATTTAGTCAAGGAACGAGTGATAATGTCTGCGACATCCTAGTGTAGAGCAGGCACAGCTTTCTTAGAGAAGTTATGGCGACTGGGCAACTGGTACTGGGGAATTGCGACGGCCATCAGCTTTCGGGAACCATCTGTATCTACCATTTGGAAAGGCAGCATTTCTGTGGCCAACAGATTGGAGATGGTGGAGTTCAACCTCTTTGCTTTGTCATGTGTAGGAGGAAACAATCTTTTACGTGACCACAACTGCAGGGTCGATGCCTGGCTGCAGTGCTGAGAGAGGGCGGAGTAAGGTGACCCGGACAAACTGCTGGACTGTGAGAGAGGTGCAGATGGAGATGTTACGGTGGATTGAGAAAGATATGGTGTGCTCATTCTCTGAGATCAGTCAAAACCAGTAGGCATCTCCACTTCCGTTACAGCTGACCGGCTCTCAGCCTTACTGAAGCGGGTAAACAAGTGGAGATTCTGTGGTGGGAGACCTGCGTGACAACATGTGGCACGGTAACAGGGAGGAGAAAGAAGCAGCAGATGTGGTTGATGGGGCGGCTGATGGTTGTTGAGGTCCGCTGGTCCACATTTTATCGCAGTGAGATTGTCAGAGCAACATATGTTGAGTGCGCATGTGAAGATTCATGCATGTAGTAGTCAAATTATTGCACCTTTTCCCTCTACTAAGTTTATTTTTGCAAAGTTGGCAGATAAAGTGAGTTGGCGCCCCTGTGAGCTGCAGACCTGCATCTGCTGCTGGCCACAGCCACAGTTGTGGCTAAGGATGCAGTGCTCATCGTCGTTGCATCACTCTGTGTCTGTGCCGTAGGGCGCAATGTAACCTCCTCGTCTTCCTCCTCCACCTTCTCAGATAACCTACTCAGTTGCTCACCTCTGGGATCACACCAAGTGGGATCTGCAACCTCATCATCATCCTCTCTGTTCTCCCATTCCTTGCCCTGAGAGTCACCCTCCTCCTCTTACTGCCCTGACAGCACAGTACAGTTCACGTGAGCCTCAGGTATCTGAGTCTCATCAGGATCACCTTACCCCCGGGGGTTAACGTCTGGTGCCGAGGGTCAGGATACTGCTCGGACTTTACTTCGTCCTGCTGTAGAGAGATGGACAAGAGAGACTAAGTAACTGTAAGCAAACACCACCCTCTAATGGAACAAACTGAAAGTGCAACAAAGAATTGTGTTAGCAGGAACCAAATGTTGCTAGCAGATTTGCAGGGGGAGAGACTTTGTGTGCTGAACCCGATCATGTGACCCAGAGGGTTTCCTGGGTATAAAGGCCCTGTGTGTAAGATTGCAAGGGGCTTTAGGCACAAAGAGAGCGCAAGGTGCGGATGTACACCGGAGAAGACGCTGCATCCAGATTTGGCACCAGGCTGCAGGGTGGAGCAGACGTGCTCCAGGGGGACAGCAGAGCCCAGCACGACAGGTCTCAGCCAGAGGGCTGCGCTGTACCAGAGTTGGACATCGCCTGAGAGGCTCCGCACTCCTGACAGAAATGCCCTGAGCCCTGCGCATGTTGGTCAGAGTCAGGACCTGTTTCCCACACTGAGTAAGTTCCCGGGATCTGTCAATAGCCGAGGTCTGGACCCCCTTCCCCAAGCGTGAGAGACTACCATCAACGGTCAAGCCGAGATGAGCTGAGAGAGGACTGCGACAGGAGAGATGCGCCAGCAGCAGCGGAGGAACCGTGCAGGTGAACAGAGCCGTCACTTACAACTCTCACCTACTGTACAGGGGACAGTTGGGATTAGGATCTCAGTTTGGGTGGGGGCCGTTTGGTGCGTGGGAGGCTAAACGGGATCTGATAGACTTTATCTGGAAGAGACTTGCGGCCTAGCGGGAAGAACCAGTGACCCCCGCTAGGGCCATATAAAGAGAATTTACGTGTGACTTCCACAACTGGGTGCACCACACTGTTGCAAAGGACTGTATTGTTATTCACTGAAATATGTCTCATTGTTATTCCAAGTTGTTATTTATTTCCCTTGCTATTAACCCCCTTTGTAGAATAGTTGTTATACATATAAAGTGGTTATAACAACCTCTGACTGTTCTCGCCTTGTGTCTCTGTGCGTTGCATTTCGGCACCTGCATTACACTGCCCCGGATGTAACCTAAAAAAAATTTGGGCATCGTTGCAGATGCTTTCCTCTTCTTGAGTCTGTGAATCTTTGGAGCAGACTTCTGATATCCATGGCATAGAACAGCTCTACAGACTCACCCATCTGTGGTTCCCTACAGTCAGTTGAGCGATTGGAGAAACAAGGGTAATTGGGGTGCCACCTGTGTGGACTGTACTGTGTGTGATGTTGAGGTGGAGGAAGAGGAGGAGAGGCCACTTGAAGCAGCGTTTGCCATCCACTGGAGCACCTGCTCTTTCTTGCCCTTATCAACAAGGCGTATCGCTGTGCGGCTGCCAAAGAAAGAGAGTGGAGTTGCCAATCCAGTAACAGAAGTTGTTAGTTGCCTTTGGATAGGACATGATGATGTTGGTTCACTAGTGCTTTCACTAACATTACCACCTACCCCACATATACTGTACCTTGAACACCAAGCCTATTCCCCCTTCCACCACGACCTCGCTTTTTCCCACTCATGTTGCTCAAATAGTGTGGTTGGAGCATGCTATTAGCAACAAAAAATTAGATTTTTTTTACTGTGGATGAGGACTGTATTAAATAGAATATATGCTCCAAACAAGTTCACACTGAGATCTGGCCTACGGTATCTGTAAACAGCCAATGACACAAACCCTTGTGGATGGTTCCTGATTGGCTAGCCACAATTTGCACACATAAAGTTAGGAAAAATAAATAAATTAGATTACAAGCACGCCGCTCCTCTGACCTCTCCCTATCCCCTCCCCTCATCAAACACGTCTTCCCGGATCATCATACAGCACCACTATCCTAGCCAAAGTGATAAAAATACTGTAGTGGAAATGCAATAATTTCCTGCACTTTTACCAAATTTTGCCGATTTTAAGTAAAAATGCTCTTGTGTCTGATCACGAATCCGAATGTGCAATGTTCCTGCCAAATTTGAAATTGGCGATCGTTTTTCGAACATGTTCGCTCATCTCTATTCCTAACCACAGTCTTACCCCTATTCCTAACCATAGACCTATCTCTAAGCCTATTCTTAACCACAGCCCTGATCCTATCCCTCGTCATAGCCCTAACCATATAAAAAAATATATCATTAACCCTATCACTAGCTTTCACCCTATCCTGAACTCCAGTCCTAACTTTATCCTTATTCTTCACTGTAGACTAATCCTAAACCAGTCTGTCACATTAGCCCTATCCTTAACCATTACCATATCCCAAACTCAATTTACTCACCATAGCCCAATCCCTAAGCCAATTCTTAATCTTATGCGTAACCCTATCCCTCATCATAGCACTAACCATAATCGTAGGTCTAAATCTATCCCTAACAATACTTCTCTAATTTCAATCATAACCCTGCTGCTATCACTAATATTAACCCTTATCATTGTCCTAACCATATCATAAACATTTAAGTAACCCAACACGGAACGTTACCCCTAAATTAAACCATAGCCTTAAACCTATCCCTAACCATAGTGTTGAGCACATCCCAAATCCTATCACTAACCCTAGTCCTAACCACTATTCCTCACCAGATCCTTATTGCTAACTTAAATCATAACTCTAATCCAGAGGTGGACATTGACAGTGAAGGGCCTCAGTGCAGGTCATGTGTCTGTCACTCCTCACTTCCCGATCAGGCCCACCCATATAAATACACAAAAATGTATACACTCATGTTCACATTAGGATCAATATAATAAAATGGGCACATTACATTTTATATACAGTTATATGAAAAAGTTTGGGCACCCCTATTAATCTTAAGCTTAATGTTTTATAAAAATTGGTGTTTTTGCAACAGCTATTTCAGTTTGATATATGTAATAACTGTTGGACACAGTAATGTTTCTGCCTTGAAATGAGGTTTATTGTACTAACGGAAAATGTGCAATCTGCATTCAAACAAAAATTGACAGGTGCATAAGTATGGGCACCCTTATCATTTTCTTGTTTTAAATACTCCTACCTACTTTTTACTGACTTACTAAAGCACTTTTTTTGGTTTTGTAACCTCATTGAGCTTTGAACTTCATAGCCAGGTGTAGAAAAGCTACTTAAAGCGGCCACTTGCAAGTTGTTCTCCTGTTTGAATCTCCTCTGAAGAGTGGCATCATGGGCTCCTCAAAACAACTGTCAAATGATCTGAAAACAAAGATTATTCAACATAGTTGTTCAGGGGAAGGATACAAAAAGCTGTCTCAGAGATTTAACCTGTCAGTTTCCACTGTGAGGAACATAGTAAGGAAATGGAAGAACACAGGGACAGTTCTTGTTAAGGCCAGAAGTGGCAGGCCAAGAAAAACATCAGAAAGGCAGAGAAGAAGAATGGTGAGATCAGTCAAGGACAATCCTCAGACCACCTCCAGAGAGCTGCAGCATCAACTTGCTGCAGATGGTGTCACTGTGCATCGGTCAACTATACAACGCACCTTGCACAAGGAGAAGCTGTATGGGAGAGTGATGCGAAAGAAGCCGTTTCTGCAAGCACGCCACAAACAGAGTCGGCTGAGGTATGCAAAAGCACATTTGGAGAAGCCAATTTCTTTTTGGAAGAAGGTCCTGTGGACTGATGAAACCAAGATTGAGTTGTTTGGTCATACAAAAAGGCGTTATGCATGGCGGCAAAAAAACACAGCATTCCAAGAAAAACACTTGCTACCCACAGTAAAATTTGGTGGAGGTTCCATCATGCTTTGGGGCTGTGTGGCCAATGCCGGCACCGGGAATCTTGTTAAGGTTGAGGGACGCATGGATTCCACTCAGTACCAGCAGATTCTTGACAATAATGTTCAAGAATCTGTGACAAAGTTGAAGTTACGCAGGGGATGGATCTTTCAGCAAGACAATGATCCAAAACACCGCTCCAAATCTACTCAGGCATTCATGCAGAGGAACAATTACATTGTTCTGGAATGGCCATTCCAGTCCCCAGACCTGAATATCATTGAACATCTGTGGGATCATTTGAAGAGGGCTGTCCATGCTCGGCGACCATCAAACTTAACTGAACTGGAATTGTTTTGTAAAGAGGAATGGTCAAAAATACCTTCATCCAGGATCCAGGAACTCATTAAAAGCTACAGGAAGCGACTAGAGGCTGTTATTTTTGCTAAAGGAGGATCTACTAAATATTAATGTCACTTTTCTGGTGAGGTGCCCATACTTATGCACCTGTCAAATTTTGTTTGAATGCAGATTGCACATTTTCTGTTAGTACAATAAACCTCATTTCAAGGCAGAAACATTACTGTGTCCAACAGTTATTACATATATCAAACTGAAATAGCTGTTGCAAAAACACCAATTTTTATAAAACATTAAGCTTAAGATTAATAGGGGTACCCAGACTTTTTCATATAACTGTAGATAGATACATACATACACACATACAGTGGGGAAAATAAGTATTTGATATACTGCCGATTTTGCAATTTTTCCCACCTACACAGAATGGAGAGGTCTGTAATTTTTTTATCTTAGGTACACTTCAACTGTGAGAGACAGAATCTTTGGTAAAAAATACAGAAAATCACATTGTATGATTTTTACATAATTAAATTGCATTTTATTGCATGAAATAAGTATTTGATACAATAGAAAACAGAAACCTTTGTTACAATTACAGAGGTCAGACGTTTTCTGTAGTTCTTGACCCGGTTTGCACACACTGCAACAGGGATTTTGGCCCCCTCCTCCATACAGATCTTCTCCAGATCTTTCAGGTTTTGAGGCTGACGCTGCACAACATTTAGTTTCAGCTCCGTCCAAATATTTTGTATTGAGTAGAGGTCGGGAGACTGGCTAGGCCACTCCAGGACCTTGAAATGCTTCTTACGAAGCCACGCCTTAGTTGGGAATGGAGGTTGTTGGTCAAAATCTCACGATACATGAGCCCATCTATCCTCCCTTCAATATGGTGCAGTCGTCCTGTCCCCTGTCAGAAAAGAACCCTCAAAGTATGATGTTTCCTCCACCATTCTTCACGATTGGGGCAGTGTTCTTGAGGTTGTACTCATCCTTCTTACTCCAAACATGGAAAGTGGAGTTGATACCAAAAAGTTTTATTTTAGTCTCATCTGAGCACATGACCTTCTCCCATGCCTCCTCTAGATCATCCGGATGGTCATTGGTGAACTTCAAATGGGCCTGGACATGTTCTGGTGTGACTGCAGGATTTTAATCCATGACGGCGTAGTGTGTTAATAACAGTAATGTTTAAGACTGTGGTCCCAACTCTCTTCAGGTCATTGACCAGGTCCTCCCATGTAGTTCTGGGCTGATTCCTGAACTTTCTCAGAATCATCCTTACCCCACTAGGCGAGATCTTGTATGGAGCCCCAGACCGAGGAAAATTGACATTCATCTTGTGTTTCTTCTATTTTCTAATAATTGCACCATCAGTTGTTGACTTATCACCAAGCTGCTTGCCTATTGGCCTGTAGCCCATCCCAGTCTTGTGCAGGTCTTCAATTTTGTCGCTGGTGTCCTTAGACAGCTCTTTGGCCTTGGCCATGGTAGAGAGGTTGGAGTGAGATTGAGTGTGTGGACAGGTGTCTTTTATACAGGTAACGAGTAGTGTTGAGCCACCCCCGTAGTGTTCGAGTTCGGTTCGGTTCGTCGAACACCCGTGTGTTCGCCGAACTGTTCGTCGAACTGTTCGTCGAACACCTTCGAACACCGTTAAAACCAATGGCAGGCAAACAAAAACACATAGAAACACATAGAAAACACCTTCAAAGGTGTCCAAAAGCTGACAAACTGCTCAAAAGACATAACTAACACATGGAAAAGTGACAAGTACATATAGTCATGCGAAAATAAAAGAGGTGGAGGAGTAAAAGGAGGGGGAGACACAGATATAGGCATGTCATGCCCTTCTAAAATCCAAAAAGTGAGAAGCCGACACGGCCAGTCCGCTCCTGCCCGTGCCACCTCCGTGTCGCCGGGTTTGTGCCAGAGCCGCGGTGAACCCTGACGGCCAGCCCCCCTCTCCCAATACTGGTGCCTGTCCGCTGGTGGGTCGAGCGAGCCCCCCTGTGGTGGAGGCAGCTCTAAGCTTTTTAATTTAAATTGTCTCTCTAATTTGAATGAATACACTTTAAATCCATTTACAAGGATCTATTGGAGGGCAAGTCTCATGCCAGCAGCCGCGGTAATTCCAGCTCCAGTAGCGTCCACTAAAGCTGCTGCAGTTAAAAAGCTTTTATAAGGATCGAGCTCGGCTGTCCACCGCAAGGCATCCTACTGCCAGTCCCAGCCCCTATGCCTTGGGGTGCCTCCTGATGCTCTTCACTAAGTATCCCATGGTCCCGAAGCATTTCCTTTGAAAAAATTAAGTGTCTAAACTACAGGTGGTGTAGCTTGCTTAACAGCCGGGATAATCCGCTGACTAGCAGACACTGCTGCTAGGCACAAAGTATTTCCTGGGCTAGATGCAGTTAAAAATTTGTAATTAGATACTCTCGTTGGATGCTGAGAAAGCATTCCATAGAGTCTCCTGGCACGCCATATATGATTCTCTTAAAAAGCTTGGGGTAGGGGTCTAGGGGACCCTTTTATAGCCAAAATCACGGCCCTGTATCGCAATACGTCACCTAGGCTGAAGATAAATGGAACTGTAGCACCCTGAGGGCTCGGTTGCTACAGACGTATTGCACCTCACCCAGAGGTGTGATATCTCACTCTCAGGTAAGGATGGAGTGTGGATCAGGACCCGACACCTGCATGCATTACACCACATTGCCGTGGGGCAGGGCGACCAATATGCCCCTGAGATGGGCACGACAGTCCCTGTCCCTGGCTGGAGTGGGGGGAGGGAACACTGAGGAAGGGGAACCCTGTAGTGCAGGAGCAGGGAGGAAGCAGTTCCTGGGTGCATTGAGAAGGGAGTATAAAAGGTGGGCACCATCTTAGTTCAGTGCAGAGAAGTCTGAGCAGAAGTGGCAGGGAGCAGGGGCTCTGCATGAGCTCTGCTCCGGAGGCGGGCCTAGTAACAGAGGCCCAGGCCTGGAAGAGGGAGAAGGAAGGAAGAGGAGCGGAGAAGGCTCCAGGAACGAGGAATGAAGGGATCCCAGGGGTGCGGACGGGCGAGTCGCCACCGCACGCCCGAATCCACCTGCGTGGAGGGGTCAGGCCAAAGGGGGAGACCGGTCCCCGAACTAGTGGAGGCAGGAAACGACCCTCAGCTAGAAACCGGAGGCTCTGACATTTTATGTGGCGCAGCCCCTCGCTACACCCGCTAGGAAGGCACCACATAGGGTCAGGGAAACTGGCGCCAAGTTTACCAAGAGGAGGCCCGAGGCAGCCGGACAGAAGTGTTGGTAAGAAAGGCCAGACAAAGGACACACAAAGGGGGTCCTGTGAAGTGCTCCAAAGTTATCTGGGAGTTGTCTGAGCACCTCACCTGGTGAGCACAGTACGACGTGGGCAGCCGTTACCTGCAGACGTGGTCTGGATAATAAGAACTGTGAGTAAAGACCCTGGACTGCATCACTGACTCCGTGTCATTACTGCTGCTGCCCTGCACCATCACCCCCATCCTCCGCATACACTGCCCTGAGGCTATACTCCTCCCGTGGGGAGTTATGCTACGCTCTGCTGCACCCACAACACCAGCCTCAGCGGTCTGCCCTGCAGCGGCGGTTCACTCTGACCGCAATCCACGGGTGGCGTAGTCGGACATTTAAACATCAAAACCACATAAATAGTTCTGCCACTGGTTTGACCGCCCTGAGCCACGGAACCGGGTCGCCGCCACGAAGACTACAACCACCAGCATCCACCAAAAAGGGTCCGGCTCCGGGTGTCCCAAGGCCCAGGGGGCGCGTCAGAACATTTTCATCACCTTTCACAATCACCAATGGGACAAGGCAGGGATGTCCTCTGTCCCCTCTCTTATACATCCTAGTGACGGAGCACCTGCTCTCATCAATTCGCCATAACCCCAATATTAGGTGGATTGAGGTGGGAGGCACCGAGTACAAGTGCTCTCTATTTGCTGATGATGTCCTAGTATATATCACTCAATCACATATATCCATCCCTGCTGTTATGGCTGAAATAGATCACTTTGTTACATGGTAAAATTTTAAAATCAATGCAGCGAAGTCTGAGGCCCTCGATGTCTCCCTCCCCAAATCCATATAGGATTCCATCCAGTCCAACTTTCCCTTTGCCTGGCCCTCACAGGGTATCAAATACTTAGGAATTCCTATTCATAGAGACCTCTCCCATCTATGTTATCTTAATTTTGGGCCCTTTATTGAACAATTCCATACAGACCACGGTTGGCAAGTTAGAACTGTAAGATTCACTACGTGAACCACTGGTGTTTTGTGGAAAAGCACATGTACACTGCGTTCCAAATTATTATGCAAAAAGTGTTTAGGAGTGATAAGGGAAGAATTTGTTTGTTTGTCAGTTAAACTCATTGATGGTGATGTGTGTCAGGGCTCTTTATATCACTGTAAGCAATTGCAGACACCTGTGCTAATTAGTTTGGCAGGTGTGTCCAACGAAAGGCAAGACTACTTAAGAAGGCTCTCTCACATTATTAAGCAGCCTACATTTTCTGCCAAAATGGGAAAGAAAAAGGATGTGTCGGCTGCTGAGAAGCAACAAATTGTGGAGTGTTTAGGTCAAGGCATGACTACAATCAACATTGTGCGATGATCAGGATGAAGTGTCTTGGCAATCAAGAAGTATGTAGCTGATTCACAGTACACACGTGTGCATGCTGATAAGGGCAAATTGAGGACTCTTTCCTACAGGCAATTACGTCAGGTTAAAAGAGCAGCGGCAAGAAAGCCTTGTCATAGCAGCAGACAAGTTTTTGAAGCTGCTGGTGCCTCCAACGTCCCCCGAACAACAAGATGCAGGGTCCTTCAGAGGTTTGCAGCTGTGCATACGCCATCCTGTCGACCTCCTCTATCCACTTCACACAAGCAGAAACGGCTCCAGTGGGCCAAACATTACATGAAGACTGATTTCAAAACTGTTTTGTTCACGGATGAGTGCCGTGCAGCGCTCGATGGTCCCGATGGATGGAGTGGAGGATGGCTGGTTGATGGACACCCCACGCAAACACGGCTATAGCGCCAACAAGGAGGAGGTGGAGTAATGTTTTGGGCTGGAATCATGGGGAGAGAGATTGTCGGCCCCTTTAGGATCCCTGAAGGCGCTAAAGATGAACTCCATAATGTATGTGGATTTTCTCAAACAGCACTTCCTGCCATGGTTCAAGAAGAACCGTGTATTTCACAGCAAGATCATTTTTCTGCATGATAATGCACCATCTCATGCTGCACATAAAACATCTGCATCTCTGGCTGATATGGGCATAAAAGGGGACAAACTTATGGTGTGACCCCCATGCTCCCCTGACCTCTACCCCATTCAGAACCTTTGGAGCATCATTAAAAGGAGTGTCTATGATGGCGGGAGGCAGTTCACATCTAAGCAACAGCTCTGGGAGGGTATTCTGTCCTCATGCAAAACAATTGAAGCAGAAACCATCCAAAACCTGACAAATTCAATGGACGAGAGAGTTCAGAAGCTCCTTTCGAACAAGGGGTCCTATGTGAAAATGTAACATCACCTACAATAAAGTTTTGAGTTGAAAACTGTTTGATTTCAGTTTCTAACAACCTGCTAATTCTTATAATTTCAAAAATGACCATTTTTTTGGTCTTTATTATAATGAAAAGGTTGATCGAAAAGTTTGGGGGATCTAAGAGTGTGGCAACCCAGTAGTCATGATTACTTCGAATTCTGACAATATGAGGGTCATGCTGCAGGTAGTGCAGCAAAAAGGCACTTATGTGTCTTGCGCATCTCGGAGCCCCAAAATTATTTTCCGGGCTAGATGCAGCTAAAAATTATTTTTAATTTTAAATCTGGTGGAGCTTATTATAGATGGCCTAATAGGATCAGTGCTGCACACTGCTACAAAGCCCAAATTATTTTCCAGTCAAGATACAGATAAACATGATTAGTAATTTGAAAGCTTAAAACGGTTGGTAGGGTGATTTTAACCAATCATCAAGCTTTTACTCTCCCCAGGATGACACAGGGGTAGAAAAGTCGTTTCGGATCCATGATTTGTTCATCTTTATGAACGTGAGTCTGTCTACATTATCAGTGGAGAGCCGCGTGCGCTTATCTGTCAGCACACCACCAGCAGCACTGAACACACGTTCAGACAGAACGCTGGCTGCGGGGCATGACAAGATCTCCAAGGCGTAAGTGGCTAGCTCCGGCCATTTATCCAGATTGGAAGCCCAAAAAGAGCAAGGGTCCAGTGACACAGTCGTGGCTTCAATGTTTACTTGGAGATACTCCTGTACCATCGTCTCTAGGCGTTGACTATGTGTCAGACTTCTTGTCTCCTGTGGCCTTGCAAAGGATGGGCTAAAAAAGTGGTGAAATGATTCCGCAAAATTGATGTTACCAGCAGATACTGTGGTTCTGTTACGGTTTGAGTGCTGAACACTTGACGGTCCCACGGTTGGCAAGTTGGAACTGTGAGATTCACTACGTGCACCACTGGTATTTTGTGGAAAAGCACATGTAAGATTCTGCAACAGTCTCTGCTGATACTCCTGCATGCGTGCATCCCTTTCTATGGCAGGAATAATTTCTGCAAATTTACTTTTGTACCGGGGATCTAACAGTGTGGCAACCCAGTAGTCAGGATTATTTCTAATTCTCACAATTCGAGGGTCATGTTGCAGGTAGTGCAGCAAGAAGGCACTCATGTGTGTTGCGCATCCAGGAGCACCAAGTCCCTGTTGTGTTGGTGGCGAGGTAACAATCATGCTTCCTTCCTCTGTCCTCTCCCCCCAACCTCGCACAACAGAAATGTGATCAAGGTCTCCCTCATCTGATGAGTCTTCCATCAGTTCGTCCTCCACTTCTTCCTGGGCTCCTGCACCTTCCTCACTAGTTTGGCTGCTACCATGCGCCCTGGTAAAACCATCTCCCCCACCCTCACATGCCTGCCGCCTTGGTGCTGCCGACCGTCTGGACCTTGCAGATGTTAGCCCTTCCGCATACAACTCCTCCTCCTCTACTTCCTCCACCTCCTCTTGTGCCACCACCTGACTCCGAATTCTGTTTAACATGTGCTCCAGCATGTAAATCACCGGAATAGTCATGCTGATAATGGCATCGTCAGCACTAAACATCTTCGTCGCCATTTCAAAACTGTGCAGAAGGGTGCATAGGTCCCTGATCTGAGACCACTCCTCCAGCGTGATTTGCCCCACCTCTGAATCTCGTTGGCCCAGGCTATACGTCAGAACGTATTGCACCAGGGCTTGTCGGTGCTGCCACAGTCGCTGCAACATGTGCAGAGTTGAATTCCACCGGGTAGGCACATCGCATTTTAGCCGGTGAAGTGGCAGGCCCAACGACTTCTGTAGAGATGTAAGTCGCTGAGCTGCGGGATGCGAACGGCGGAAGTGAGCACACAGCGACCGTGCCCTCTGCAGAAGGCCATCTAGTCTGGGATAGTGGGCTAAAAATTGCTGGACAACCAGGTTCAACACGTGAGCCATACAAGGCACGTGTGTGACATTGCCCCGGCGAAGGGCCGCACCCAGGTTTGCAGCATTGTCGCACACGGCCTACCCTGGTTTCAGGTCCAGTGGAGACAACCATTCATGAAATTGGTTCTCCAGAGCTGACCACAACTCCTCAGCTGTGTGACTCACATTTCCCAGACATTTCAAAGTAAAAACCGCCTGATGACGTTGAGCCCTACTGCCAGCATAGTAAGGAGGTGTGCAGGATCCCTTCTGCGCAGTTAGAAAGCTTGTGGCATGACCAGACAGGCTTTGGGTGCAGGTGGAAGACCGAGAGGAGGTTGAGGAGGCAGAAGCAGTGGAGGAACTTTGACATAAAGAGGATTGATGCACAACTCGTGGGGACGGCAAGACTTGGACAGCAGCCCCTTGTCCTGCTGTCACCATAGTTACCCAGTGCCCAGTCAGCGACATGTAACGCCCCTGTCCATGCCTACTCGTCCAAGTGTCTGTGGTGAAATGCACCCTGTCACACACAGAGTTTCTCAAAGAAGCGGTGATGTTGTGTGCGACATGCTGGTGGAGCGCAGGCACACCTTTCTTTGAGAAGTAGTGCCGACTGGGCATCTGGTACTGGGGCACTGCGACGGACATAAGGTCTCGAAAATCCTCTGTGTCCACCAGGCGGAAAGGCAGCATTTCTGTAGCCAAGAGCTTGCAGATGGTGAAATTCAACCTCTTAGCTTTCTCATGGCTAGGAGGAAATGGTCTTTTACTTGTCCACATCTGAGGGACCGAGGGCTGGCTATTGTGCTTAGACGGGGTTGATAAGGGTGTCCCCGGCAAACTGCCGGTCTGAGAGGAAGATGCAGGCGGACATGTTAGGTTGCCTTGATCCAAAGGTGGTGCTATCGATGTCGGACAGCGCTCAACACCAGCTGGTGTTACCACCTCCAAAGAAAATGATGACCTGCCAATCACGCTGGCTGTTGCGGGTAAAGAGGTGGCAGGTCTGCGCCCCAAAACAGGTGTGACTGCTGTCCCCCCAGTCACAGAGGATGAAGAGGCCGCGGATGCACAAGATATGGCAGACGGTGGTTGGCCCGGCCGGCTAGGCCGCATTGTAGCACACTGAGCTTCCCACTGCAACTTATGCTTCATGTCCATGTGCCAGTTCATGCATGAAGTACTCAAACTATGTATTTTTTGGCCTCTACTTAGCTTTTGCTGACAAATGTTACAGATAACACGAGTTGGGTCATTTTTATCGATCTGAAAAAATGCCCAGGCTATGCAAGGCTTAGCACCCATGCGACCTGAAGAGCCACCACGACTTGTGGTGAGAGGCAGAGTTGTGTTTGAGGATGCAGTTGTTGACGTGCTTCCAGTACTACGTCTCTGTCCAGGAAGGCGCAACCTGACCTCGTCGTCACTAGCATCTTCCTCCACCTCCTCTGCTGACCTCATCTCTTGGCTGACTGTGGGTTGACAGTAAGTGGGATCTGCAACCTCATCATCATCACCCTGTGTGTTATCACACCCGTCGTCCTCAGAGCCAACCTGTTCCTGCCCTGACAAAAAACTAAAGTTGTCACTCCAATCAGGTATTTGAGTCTTATCATCGTCTTCCTCATTGTCTCCACCAACAGGAGTTACAGTTTGGGAATGAGGGTCTACATTATGGTCAGAACCTTCTGCGTCTGGTCCTGGATCCGACTCATAAAGATTCTGGGCATCAGTGCAGATCATTTCCTCGTCTGGATTCACAGAAGCGCTGGAGTCGACCTCTGATTCCCAGGCTATAGTATGAGTAAACAGCTCTGCAGACTCAACCATCTGTTCTACCTCATACTCAGACGGGCAGCTGGAGATTTGGGAGCTGTGAGGAAGCAAGTGCGATTTGGGTGACACCTTTGAGGACTGGAGTATTTGTGATGTTGAAGTTGATGTGGAGGAGAGCCCACTTAAAGGAGCACTTGATATCCGTTGAAGCACCTGCTGTTTTTGTGCCTCATCTGGAATTTGTAGCGATTGGCGTGGCCGTAAGAAAGGGATCTTATCACATTGTCCGCTAAAAGAAGTAGACATTTTAGTTTGGCTGGAAGATGGTCTTTCTTCTGCAGATGTTACTGTTGCTTTAACACCTACCCCACGGACACAACCTTTTTTCCCCTTCCCAACACGCCTATTCCCCTTTCCACCAGCAGCAGGCCTTTTTCCACTCATTTTGGTGGTTAACTAATTCACAACTCTGGAGTTGTTTGCACAAAAAAACAATGGATGGGAACCGAGCAGAGCTGAGTGGCCAAACTGTGGTATTAGGCCAAAACTATTGGCTGGGTTAGATGCAGAAAAAAATTATATTCAATTTGCAACCTGATGGAGGTCAGTATAGATGGACTAATACAACAAGACCCACACACAGCTAGAAGCCCAATATTTTTTCAGAGGTAGATGCAGAAAAAAATATATTCAGTTTGCAACCTGATGGAGGTCAGTATAGATGGACTAATACAACAAGTCCCACACACAGCTAGAAGCCCAATATTTTTTCAGAGGTAGATGCAGAAAAAAATATATTCAGTTTGCAACCTGATGGAGGTCAGCATAGATGGACTAATACAACAAGTCCCACACACAGCTAGAAGCCCAATATTTTTTCAGAGGTAGATGCAGAAAAAAATATATTCAGTTTGCAACCTGATGGAGGTCAGTATAGATGGACTAATACAACAAGTCCCACACACAGCTAGAAGCCCAATATTTTTTCAGAGGTAGATGCAGAAAAAAATATATTCAGTTTGCAACCTGATGGAGGTCAGTATAGATGGACTAATACAACAAGTCCCACACACAGCTAGAAGCCCAAATATTTTTTCAGAGGTAGATGCAGATAAAAATTATTTTGAATTTGCAACCTGATGGAGGTCAGTATAGATGGACTAATAGAGAAAGTCCGACACACTGCTAGAAGGCCAAATATTTTTTCAGAGCTAGATGCAGAAAAAAATATATTCAGTTTGCAACCTGATGGAGGTCTGTATAGATGGATTAATAGAACAAGTCCCACACACAGCTAGAAGCCCAAATATTTTTTCA
This sequence comes from Phyllobates terribilis, assembly GCF_046119375.1. Taxonomy (NCBI): domain Eukaryota; kingdom Metazoa; phylum Chordata; class Amphibia; order Anura; family Dendrobatidae; genus Phyllobates; species Phyllobates terribilis. Next base: position 152,430,083 of record NW_027362767.1, read on the forward strand.
GAGGTAGATGCAGAAAAAAATATATTCAGTTTGCAACCTGATGGAGGTCAGTATAGATGGATTAATAGAACAAGTCCCACACACAGCTAGAAGCCCAAATATTTTTTCAGAGGTAGATGCAGAAAAAAATATATTCAGTTTGCAACCTGATGGAGGTCAGTATAGATGGACTAATAGAGAAAGTCCCACACACTGCTAGAAGCCAAATATTTTTTCAGAGCTAGATGCAGAAAAAAATTAGATTCAGTTTGCAACCTGATGGAGGTCAGTATAGATGGACTAATAGAATGATGCTATGCCCAAAAGATTTTACTTCACTAGGTGCAGTAAATAAATTGGTATTCTATACACAGGTGGTATATCTTGCAACACAGATAGGCTACTCCACTGACTAACACACTCTGCAATAGGCCAAAAAGGATTAGCTTTGCTAGATTCAGCCAAATGCTGTGAAAAAAACTTGCACAGCACTGGCACAGACCTGCCTGGCAAAAACTGATAGGAACTGATGTAACCTAGTCCTGAAAAGGACTGCAATTACAATTAGTCTTTACTCCCACAATCTATCTATTTAAGAGCACAGACCTGCCTGATAAAAGTCGTAGGAAATGCTGTAACCTAGTCCTTAAAAGGACTGCAATCACAACTATTCCCTACTCCCAAGCTATCTGTATATTTGTGCGAAAATTGGCTTGAAATTAACAAGGTATAGCGCACACAGCAACAGCGGTGCCGTCTAACACGCAGCTGCAGCAGTGAGAAAATGGTGGCGACGGGGAAAATGGCTTGGTCTTATAGGGCAAGGACATGTGACATACACTGCCAATGACACATGCCCTTGCTTGTGTGAAAAAAAGCACTTCGCTCCGTGTGTGCGCTGCTGATAGGCTGACAGATTGCACCTCCCCACTGTAAATGCGGGAAAGAGAAAAAAAAATGGAGATCTTCATTGTTCCTGCAGAGATCCATCCCCTGCCCCTCCCCCCACCCCGCTGTACACTCAAACTGCGTATTAACATTAATTTTCATCATTACTGAGAAAAAATCCCGTTATGATTTTGGTGCACGAACAGTTATCGAACATAACCTCGAACAGCCGAATTTTTCTCAAATTGTTCGTGTTTGCCGAACGGCTCGAACACCGCCCAAAACAGCTCGAATTTGAGATTGGCGAACAGTTCGAGTAGAACAACGCTCATCTCTAGTAACGAGTTCAAACAGGTGCAATTAATACAGGTAATGAGTGCAGAGTAGGAGGGCTTCTTAAAGAAAAACTAACAGGTCTGTGAGAGCCAGAATTCTTGCTGGTTGGTAGGTGAAATACTTATTTCATGCAAAAAAATGCAATTTAATTTTGTAAAAATCATACAATGTTATTTTCTGTATTTTATATTTAGATTCTGTGTCTCACAGGTGAAGTGTACCTACGATAAAAGTTACAGACCTCTCTTTTCTTTGCAGGTGGGAAAACTTGTAAAATTTGCAGAGTATCAAATACTTATTTTCCTCACTGTATGTGTGTGTGTGTATATATATATATACAGTGAAGGAAATAATTATTTGATCCTTTGCTGTCTTTGTAAGTTTGCCCACTGACAAAGACATGAACAGTCTATAATTTTAAGGGTAGGTTAATTTTAACATTGAGAGATAGAATATCCAGAAAAAAATGAAGAAAATCACATGGTATAAATTAGCTAAATTTATTTGATTGAGTAATTCATCCAAAAGGAGCCCTGACCAAGTATTGAGGCATTTACTGAACAGACATTTCAGTAGGACTTTTCAGATTTTAAAATAATTTTTCCAGCTGTTGTTATAAAGTATTCTAATTTACTGAGATAATGACTTTTGTGTTTTCATTGGCTGTAAGCCATAATCATCAACATTAACAGAAATAAACATTTGAAATAGATCACTCTGTGTGTAATGACTCTATATAATAGATCCCTCTGTGTGTAATGACTCTATATAATAGATCCCTCTGTGTGTAGTGACTCTATATAATAGATCCCTCTGTGTGTAATGACTCTATATAATAGATCCCTCTGCGTGTAATGACTCTATATAATAGATCCCTCTGTGTGTAATGACTCTATATAATAGATCCCTCTGTGTGTAATGACTCTATATAATAGATCCCTCTGTGTGTAATGACTCTATATAATAGATCCCTCTGTGTGTAATGATTCTATATAATAGATCCCTCTGTGTGTAATGACTCTATATAATAGATCCCTCTGTGTGTAATGACTCTATATAATAGATCCCTCTGTGTGTAATGACTCTATATAATATATGAGTTTCACTTTTTGTATTGAAGAACTGAAATAAATTAACTTTTTGATGATATTCTAATTTAGTGAGATGCACCTGTAAATATGTGACAGACAAAAGTTGTGCTGGTGTTTAAAAGTATCCAGCAACTAGAGGGGTTAACACAGCCACAGGAGACAGGGAGTGGTTAGCACAGCTCCAGGGGGATTCTGGGGAAGTGATAGTGATGGGCAGTCTGGCTTTTTTTTGTGATCTGGCTCTTCTGGCTTCGCTCACCAAAAAGAGCCTGCTCTTTTGAATCCTAAATGGATCCCTATTAATCATGTGCTCACCATAGGTGAACACATATTTAAGACTATGTTAATGCATCCGAAACTCCGCCCACCCATGACTGAAACTCCACCCATTTGTAAGTAACTAATTAAATTGGTAAGTGAGAGGAGTTTGGCTCAGATGGGCGGAGTTATGACCGACGAACACCGCGATTTTACGCCTAGTGACAGCCATTTAGACAATTTAGTGTCTCTCACTGGGGTGCCGGCTCCCATCAGTCACAGCAGGGAGCCGGCTTTTTATGTCGGTTCGTTAGCAACCAAGACATCACTAGTCTGGGAGCTGCAGGAAGAAGCTGTGTGCAGGATCTCAGGATAAACTAAGGCAAGTGAGAGTATCTTGATCAGATTGTTGAGAGAAGCTACTGCTGGAATCAGAAATGCAGTACTGAGCACTGACAGCTAGGAGTCAAATCTGTGCATCAAGATAAAAGATTGACAGAATCACCGCACAGGACTCACTCCCCTCACCAACCCCCCTCTACCTCACTGCAGGAAAAAGGTACAGAGATATCCTATGTAAACACTGTGCATCTGTGAAGAGACTTTCATAATTGTACTGGAAGTATTGTACAGAGAGTAATGATTCTGTTTGATGAAGATAAGCCTAATTATACCCCTGTGATTGACTTCAACTGGAAACCGTGTCGCAGCGGTGTGTGCCTGGAGGCTGTTATACCTCAAGACTGTGGAAGCTCTGATTAATGGTTGCCCTGAGTGATATTCCCCCAGGATTTCAAAGAATTCATGTTCATTTGTATTGCCTCTATATACCTAGTGGTGTGCATGCAACATATATACACAAAGCATATATAAAATACACACATAGACATATCACATACACACAATGACATTTTTGTGATGCATTTGTTCACACAACTATGAATGAATAAACAAAAAACTGTTTCCCTACTGCTAATAGCTATACTTTTTTTTTACGTAAGAGTCATATGAGGTCTTGCTTTTTTTGCGAGATGAAATGTAATTTTATGAAGTTGCCTTAGTTGTATTATCTTTTGTAATGGAGTAAAAAAATAGTCATTTTTTTTACGCTAGTTACAGATCACCATAAATATACTGTTCATTGTATTGTACGGGTTTTTACAATTGCAGGGTTACCAAATATGTTTAAACTTCACAAATCAGTAAATAATATTTTTAAAAAGTATATAAAGAAATGTGATTATTCTAGTTGTTTTTCATTAGTTTTATTTTCTACAAAATAATTAAAAAAATATGTTACTGGTATATAAAAATGAAATGGTCTGAGCAACTAATAACGGAGAAAACCATTTAGCTCTTTAGTCAGAAAAAAAATCTTCTCTTTTCAGCTGTCTAGTCTATAGCTCACAGCTAAATCTCCTGACTGCTGTGCTGCAGGTTGTGAGTTTGAGCCAAGTGTTAGACCACTTTTCCATAAAACTACATATTCAAGCTTCTTTTGGGTATATTGCTCCCAGAGTTGGAGAAGGAGAATCTATAGAGGGAGAAAGTGGCCCAATTACAGCCACATCTGTGCAACACTGCAGCTGCCCCTTCAATACAGACCTCTGCCCTAACCATCCTACTTTATCCTAACTATGCTTTATTCCTAACCCTAACAGTAGTCATGTAAACTAGATAGCTTTAGTGAAAGAGGTTTGAGAATTTTCTTTTTTCCATAGGTAACACTTTGAACCCAATAATTATGTGTTAAAATATGAGTCAAAGAATCTTATTTTCAGACATTAAGGATAGTGATTTTATTAACTTTTTTTCAAACAGAAGTCGATGTAGAAGATTTATATATTATTTACAGATGGCCCCTCCCCAACTCCGTAGCTCAGTGGTTAGACTGTACCTTTTCTGCACTCATGTCCTGGGTTCTAATCCCATGTGGGCTGGATTTTCCTTTGCTATCCCCAGGATCCGAGAAACTCTTCAAAAAGATCAGTGTCCTTCTTTAGTGAAAGAGGATTGAGAATCGCATTTTTTCATTCTGTGAAGCTTCACCAAAAAGGCTTTTCTCAACAAATCACTGGTGAATGAACCCAATAATTGTGTTAAAATATTTATTTTTTGCAGACACTAATGATGGTTGCTTTATTAACTAGCCCATATAGAAGATTAATCTATTATGTGCACACAGTGACTCAATAGCTCAGTGGTTAGCACTTTTGCTTTGGAGTATTTTGGGTCCAGGGTTCAAATCCCACAAAGAGCAGATTTGACTCCTTTTCTTCTTCCCTTATCCATGGGATCAGATGAACTGTGCAAAAAGGTCAGTGCCCCAGATTCCTCGTCTGTGGAATTTACCGTTGCAGCCGGGTCTCCTTCTCACGTCTCTGACTTTATTCCAGACGCAGTGATTTGGGGCTTCATTGTGCAAAAAAGTCACATTTTTCAATTTCCACCACATTCATTATGCCACATATATACAATGTGATAAGAAAGACTAAACACACTTGGGGCTGATTCATCATTTTAGAGTTTTGGGGTTTTTTTGTCCAGATTTATTTTTTAGCTTAAGTAATTTGACCCAAAATCATCAATATGGCGCACGCAGCGTGATAAATTTAGCACAAATTCAAAAATATGATCTTTTTTGGGGACTAGAAAGCCCCAAAACTATCTGCTAGGTCCAGGATTTGGGAGAGGCTTTGGAGCTTGATTGGGTAGGTCAATGCTGTCCTCCATTCACATGGCCCCTTCCGGACTAATCCTGACCAGAAAACCCAGGTGAGGCTGAGAACATTAATTGAAAAGCAAACCCAAATCTTCCAGAGAGCAGTGAGCCTGCGCCTGCCGGTGAGAGAGGTAGGTCAGCTGCAGAGGGAAGACTCCTGACCCAACCATGTGCTCAGGGAGAGACCTTGAACCTCCTGAGCTTGGTGAGTAACACGGATTCTGAATTATACTCTTAAAGCCTGAGAGTAAGGAGATTTCATGTCTAATTTTCTGTGGAAATAAGTTTTTTTTGCTTCATATTTTCTTAGAAATGTGCAATGAACCCTGAAAACTTGACCTGCTATGGTGCCTTCACCCTGATGTATGCGGAGCTGGAACTCTCCAAGTCCTCCAGTTTTGAGAAGGATTTGGACAGTTTCTTCTCAAACTCACCGACTATATCCTTACTTTTACCGGTTTGCCTGGCAATGTTGAGGGTCACATTTCACACAATGAGAACTTACAATGGACACTCCACAACATATGAGGGCAGCAGTATCTAAAGTAAAGGCATTGCACCCCAAAAGTATCAGGTATACAAATTACACATCTACAGCAATGGTCGGCACTAAGACTTGTCAGCTGCCCTCTTCTGAATCTACATAAATTAGGAAAAGATGTGCAAATGCCTCAGGAGCCACCACAAAATGCCAGGCTTCGGGAATTGGGGCCAAAGCATTAGATGTGTTTTAAATAAAGGTTTTGTGTCATCCAAATGGTGTCCTACGTACTTTTGGGTGTGGCATACAGCAAAAGTCAGAAAAATGTAGACCAACTATATCAGACTAAATACAGATAGGGAAAATACAAAAAATGTGCAATGATGAAACTGATCCAAAAGCAGCCTAATTAAGACCGTGAGGATTTGTGGCCTTTAGGCTCCCGGTGCTCTGACTCCAGTTGGGTGCGGTTACTTGTAATCTCCCCACCAAAAAGCCCAACGTTGATGCCGTCCAAATGTGTAGGATTGCGTGTATTTAAAGTTTCTTGGGGATTAGGTTTCAGATTTAACATATTACACATATAATACATGTATAAAAGCCAAACGCCTATTAAAGCAACCACAAATAAAAAGAAAACAAGAAAACACACAAAACCACAAATACAAACTATTAACATTAATGCACATATGTCAGTTTCCCCATATTTGCCAGCTACACCCATAATTACCAATCAGTAGCCCCCTCCCCCACTGCCACAATTGTCAGCCATTAGTCATATAATAGTCAGTCCCCGCACAGCGGCCATTGCACTTGGTGGTCTGTTAGACGAGAACAGTCTCCGCTTACTGGTAAATCATGGGGTAAAGCTGCGGGTACGGTATGTAACAACTATACAAGTCTCATCTATGTCTATTACATGTATTAAAACTTTAATCAATAGAAGAAATAGCAATTGACAGCACAAGCACTGAAAATACAAAAGCTTTACTTCTTTATTAGAAAGTCTTTCTTCCATCTTCTTGGAGCAGACTGTGGGGCTCCAGCGATTACCCTTTATTACAAGTGCAAAATATACTTTGACAAGAATCAAACTAATCTCATCGAGTTCACATTTAGACATCAAATTTGTGTTTCTTCAATTATGGTGGTGAAAATTATAAGAATGTTGTGGGTATTTGGGTCTATGTGTTTATTCCCTAGATGTTGGTTTATTAATAAAACTGCGGTGTTGGCTCTAGTTTGTGGTTAGCTGCTGGTCCGTGCTGGGTGATCACCTGTATGAGGATATTAATCAAGTACAAACATTGTGTGAATATTCCCTAAGGGAAACCCCATTCACGTGCTCATTAAGGCGGAAGTGTGAGAAGGGGAAGCTTCTTCCACCTCAGCACAGAAGCTGCAGTAACCGAGGATTCAGATACATTGTGGATAATGCTGGTCAGTGCTGCGGCCCGTGTGCTGGTCCGCGCTGCAGACCGTGCCGGAGCCGCCTTTCACTGCATGCATTATTTTTATCCCTAAAACAGATCAAAGTACAAAAGTAATGCATGCTATGATATATTTTTTTTTTTTTACATTTTACTGCATTCTTTGTAAAATAAACCCAGATGGCAATCACAATCTATGATTTTCCAAAATCACGGGAGGGGGGGGGGTGCAGCCAGTGACATTGTATGAATATAAAGCAAGGATACTGCATGTATGCTCACACCATGCGATTGCACTTTTTTTTTTTTTTTTGCTAATTTTCAATTATGTAGTAAAACAAAAAAAAAGCGTTGTTATGATGGTGCTAACATTTTTACCACAATTTTGGAATATCGTTGCAAAAAAAAGAGCTTTCTTTCTATATTTTCTGAATGTCTTAAATGGAAATCAAGGCAAAAAAAAAGTAAAACTGCATTGTAGGAATATTATGGCATGTATAAAAGCCCAGGCAGGGAATGCAGCAGCTGCTGTGTAGCTAATCTGGATAGTAAGATTTCACTGCTCACAACTCAGCAATAGAGATGGGAAGGCAACCACTGGCCAAATCCTCCAGGCTCTGCTGTACCCTGTAGTAGTGAAGGATGGTTGCCATCTGTTGATCTGTAGCCAACTATGTTGGGGTCACTTTGACATTATTATTTTTGTGTTTGAGTTGGAGATTGAAAGGGATACAGTCCTAGGAGACCTCCAAGTTGCACACATTTTCAGGCAAATTGCAATCTTCAGTGTTTACAATTTACTGCAAATTGAGAAGTAAAACTTGCAGATGCTGAGAAATAGAAGTTTCACAGGATTTTTGAGGGGTGAGCAAGCAGGTGGTAAGGTGTATGTAATTGATTGGCCACCATGATGCACCTGTACTTGGTTTGAACAGTGCCTTTAAGAGCTTGCTACTCCTATAGTGTAGAGGCAAAGTGACCTCTGCTAGCACCATGGGAGAGCGCACCGCCCGTACCAGTCACGTCACCATCCTGCTGTTCAAACTGTCAATCTTCAGCAGAAGAAAAGCAGGGAATGGCGGGCTAGGAACAGTGCGCTCCTGACAAGACAACATTAGAACAACCCTTTTGAATACTAAGTAAGTTGCTGCATATTGATGATGGGGTCTTTACAAGGGGGGTTGTTGCTCACAGGATCCTCTGGGGCGTGTCTTTAAGCTGCTCCGCATAGTTGTGCTTTAAGCACCACTCCTTTGGAAAAGACCAGGACTGCATGGCGGATTAGAAAAATACAAAAGGGAGCGGCTTAAGCAAAAACTGTCCATTTCATCTGGTGTAATTCACATGTTGCAGTATATGGGGTGAAGTATTCTAATAATCAGAAGATATAATGCAGGTTGTAACCTTTCCATTATGACCCACAATTCTCTGCAGACACACAGCATTAATGTCGGGGGGCTGAGGTGGGTGTGCGCAACTCCTTCTTCTTCACCTGCTGGCCAGCAATCTCTCCTCTGTCCACTATTATTTCTACACCTGCATGTGACTACACCTGAGAGCAGCGTGTGAGGGGTTAATATAGCATGCCCCTGACTAATACCAGGGAGGCTGAGCTGTAGCCATACAGTCTGGCTTATGAGCCTTTTGTATGACTTGTAAAATCTTTATTCAAACCAGAAAAATAAACACTCGTCTCTTCTCTTTGATTGTAGACTTATTGGTCACTTATGTTCATGTTATATGATGTAATCACGTCTATGTGCCTTTAAGAATGGGATTCTGGGTAATAGAATCTTGTGAATTTAAACTGTAACTGTCATTTCTGGAGAACCTGCAGTAGAATGTCTGTATCTGGCTCCTCCCCCTCCATAGGTGACAGTTATAACATGGCATTATACTGCATATTAACCATACTTTCAAAAACCTATTATATACCACACTCTAAAAATGACATACGCAGATTTGGTTGGAAAAATTTATGGCCACGGCCTTTATTAAAAATCTTTATACTTAAACCATAACTCTAATAAAACTCTTATAACACCGCAGCTTAGGCATAAGCTCAAGCCCGTTTACCTTACCAACCTGCTGTCCATTCAGTCTCCTGAACGACTAACCCCAAATGGCCATCGTGACTAAAAGGCACGCATGGCCCCGCCCCACCAAGGGCCAACTCAACCATTGCTTGTAAATTTAGGTTGAATATGTCAAGACCTACATCAGATAGGTGAACAATCAACCAGAAAAAGGCCTGGCAATCCTCCTTCCAAATCCACGTGTCTAAATGAAATCCCACCAATTAGTGGCATGAATTTACTCAGTGACCTGTTTAACCTTTTGCGTATTTTCTCACAAAACTTCAGCTCCACTGACCTAACCCACAAAAGCCTGGAAATAACCTCAGAAAATATACTCTAAACATTATAAAATTACTTTTTTTTAACTCTAACAGACTCTTCTTCATCTGGAATAACAGGTCAATAGTGCCCAATGTCGTTTCCTGCTAGGTGTACGATAATGATGTCAGGGGCTGGAGCTCGAATACCCATTAGGGTCACTTGATCCCAAAGACCATCAAATCTTTGTCCACCAATTCCAAACCAAAAAATTCTCACTTTATCAGAAGACAATGATAAATTTTGCTGTTGCGCCCTCCATTCAGCCCATCGGATAAATTAATGGCCCAAAATCCACACTGTGATACCTAGAAAAACTATAACAGAGAAAACAATAGTGTTAATTATCTCCTAATGTACAACTTATAACATTTCGAATGCCACCTTCCCAATCTCTTAATGACTTCCTCACTCCATCACCAATCCTAAAGGAATAGGTAGAAAATATCTCTCCCAACTGCATCACCGACAAACACTTTTTAAGAATACTCCTAAACTGGAATTGCGTCAGAAGCTCGCCAGACCGATGAAGCAGGAACTTCCCGCCATTTGCCGGGCGAATATCCAAGTAGCTCCTCACCCTGCAGACTGGACAGATAGCTGCATCAGAAAAACATTGTAAATGAACACCACAACCTTTACCGGACTGATCTGTCTTTGACCTAGCTATAAAAAGCATTAATGATTTTTCTTTCAACTTCATGTGCTGCCATGACAATCCTTCTGTGCCAGTCTTACTTCTGGGTAACAGCTCACCTATACAAAGAGCTCCAAAAACATTAAAATGGCTGCTGTGGAAAATAAAATGGCTTCAAATTCATCATAACAACAAGCTAATGCCACTTCACACAGATTTCTTAGCATAGTTCGGGAAATTGGGCACCTTCCATCACGAACAAAACGCCTCCTCTTGTACCCCTTCAATACCTGCTTAATTAAAAAAATCATTAATTGGACGCTGTCCCAGAATATTAAGAAAGAAAGAAATACCGGATAAATTTTTCGATATTATTGAATATGCAAACCCTTTATCAATACATGTCAACACAAAAGTTAAAGCAGCCGGCTCCGAACACCTGTCAGCTCTTAACCTGCCACTCGCACAGAATTCTGACCACCGCTCCCAAGCCGCCAGGTATCCCTTCCAGGTTGAACCCGCTAGTGACCTCTGCAACAATTCAATTATTAGGCCCAAATGATTCCCCACAAATATCCTGGACAATCCTCTCCTATCCGTTGAGCGCGGGGTGCGAGCCTGAAGAAATCCGAGAACTGTAAATGAGAAAGTGATTCAGCAACTGCACTATATTTATTATCAACTTCTACCGCCTTCAGCCAAATGTTCCTCTTGAGACACAACAGAACTAAATGCCTGAGCAGTCTAACTACTAATTTACATTTACTTGACAAGCAATTCACAGCAAGCACTACTCCTTTCCTACTGGAATGAATGAGAATATTCCTATTAGAAAACTGCTCTCCCCAAATCGCTATTGACACCAAAATGGGAAAAACTTCTAACAAAATTATATTATTTAAAACACCATTTTTTGTAACCAGGCAGGGTGCCATTTCTCTGCACACCACTTACCACCCAGATAGACACCAAAACCTAAGGAAGAATTTACATCCATATACCACTCCAATTCAACCTCAGCAACAAAGGCAGACCGCCAGATTGATAGGCCATTAAAATACTGCAAAAACTCTAACCAGACTCCTAAATCCTCCTTGGTTATGCGTCTACTGAAAACTCTACCCATAGGCATAACTCTAGACGCAAAGGCTAGCAAACCCAACACAGACTCAACCTCTTTGACCATTGCTTTCTTCTTACTGAATAATGCTAGCAATGCATTCCTACATTTGTCAATCTTAACTAAAGGTAATCGACACTCGCCCCTAACTGTATTTACTACAATACCTAAATATTCAATACAACTAACCGGATGAATAGTTTTCCCTCTAGCTAGCGGGATACCAAACTCCACACAAATTGATTGAAAGATAGCTAACAGCTCACTACAAACATCAGAATCAGCTGGGCCTACAAAAAGAAAATCGTCCAAGTAGTGCGCTATACCGCCCTTCATGGACCTGACTGCTATCACCCACTCCATAAATGAAGCAAACGCCTCAAAATAAAAACACGATACTGAACAACCCATAGGCAGGCATTTATCCACGTAGAGAGAACCATTAAACTGAAAACCAAGAGAATTAAACCCACTAGGGTGTATAGGCAGCAGCCTAAAGGCAGATTCTATGTCTGCCTTGGCCATTAAAGCCCCAGGCCCAAAACTTTTAATTATCTCCACTGCCGTATCAAATTATGTATAGCTAACAGAAATAACGCTATTGTCAATGCTGTCATTTAAAGAAATCCCGTATGGATATAAGTGGTGAATAAGCCTAAACGAACTTGGGCCCCTTCTTAGGGACTACACCCAGAGGTGATAGCGGAAAATTTTTAAACGGACGCACCCTAAAGGGGCCTGCTACTCTCCCTTCCACTATTTCTTCACTTATTTTCTTCTCTGGGTGTAGATCCACAGATTTTAAAATATTCACCCATATGCAGCCTTCCCCCAGGAATTGGGGAATATAGAAACCCTCTACAAAACTATTAGTTAGTAAGCTGGCTCTTGCGGTCTGGGTACCGCTCTAACCAGGGGCACATTTTCTCCAGATTTATTGGAGTCAATGCCCTTGTTAAGGTGCTCCTTTGTGGAGGGCTGTCCTGACAGGCTCGCTTTTTTTAAAACACCTGGACATAGGATGTGACCCTCCACAAAAGGAGCACTCGTGTTCGTATTTGCAGGTATTGGGCCATTTACACTGTGTTTCATTGAAAGCGAAGCACGTACCTTTCCTCATTGTAGTTTGAGCCGGTATTTGGCGCTGAACATTAGCAGGTTTGGAGGGCAACATAAGGTTCAGCCACAAACCTACTTCCTTCACCCCCCATCTAAGGGATGGGTATACCGATAGTTTGTCTAAAATTCTCATCATAGAAATACCAGCTCAAATTACAAAAGTGTTTGTATGCTTCCAATACTATTTCCACATGTTGGAAAAGCCCTGAACACTTGCTGGGAAACCTCTCACCCATAATACTGGCGTAAATACAAAAGGCTTGCAGCCAATTATTAAAAGACCGTGGAATCGGTCTGCATCCATCATAGTCTTTCTCCAGCCGCGACAAAAAGTCCTTAGAAGCTGGCAGCAAAGACAAGATATCCAGATATTCATTACGCCAAATTTTTTCTTTCACTGTTATGGGTAAGTTATAACCTAGGGGGGAGACAGTGCATACTAACGCTTCCTTATAACAATCCTCCCCTACCCCTCTAACCCCTGAAGCTACAGGAGTTAACATGGATTCCTGCTACACCTGAGGCCCTGGAGGACAGACTAGCTGGCCTAGAAGGCACAGCAGGGGGCTGTAATAAGTCCCTCAATGAGGACAATACATGTGACAATTGTTCCAGTGTGTATCAGGATGGCTATACTCGCCGCACTCAGGCAACCCATCCTGACTGTCCTCACGCCTGAAGACCTCGTTCTCTGCGGGCTCTCCAGCTTGTGGACCGGCAGCCTCAGAAATCCCTGATGCATGAGAAAATAGAGTGATAGTTGGTGGTTTTGGATTTCTCTGCTGCTGTTAACCACTTACATTCTGCTGTAAATCTGTAACGTAGGCATTTAAAGCACGGACACCAGATGGGTGTCACTGGATTGTCATGGCAGCTATGGGCCTGGTGAAGACCAGATAACTGAATTAACACAAGTAGAAGCACAAGCAAAATAAAAATATTCAGATATTGAGGTAATTGACAGACTGCTGTATCTCATCTTTTTAGACTCTCTTGTAACAGAGTTGGTGCCACAGAACTGGAGGGTGACTGACATGGTGCCGATAATTAAAATAAAAAAGGCAAAGTGGATCCAGGCAACTATCGTCCAGTAAGTCTGACATCATCTCTTATGATGCCCTCAAGAACTGACCTGAAGAATTATATTGCAGAGAATAATATAATAACTTACAATCAGCATGGATTCATGAAAGAGAAGTTGTCTCACCAACATTTTGGGTTCTATGAGAAGGAAAATGCAAATCTGGATGTTGGTAATGCGGCTGATGGGATTTATCTGGACTTTATAAAGGCATTTGATACTGTACCACATAGCAGCCTTATACTGAAGCTACAGAAGCAAGGACTTGGGGGAACTATATGCAGATGGTAAGGATCTGGCTAAAGACAGGTAAGTTGTAAATGGAACGTTATCCCATATAGAGAAAGGGAGCAGTGAGGGCACAACAAGGAGCTGTACTGGGAGCAGTGGGGGGGGGGGGTGCAACAAGGAGCTGTACTGAGAGCAGTGGGGAGGGGAGGGCGCAACAAGGAGCTGTACTGGGAGCAGTGGGGGGGGGCTACACAACAAGGAGCTGTACTGGGAGCAGTGGGGGGGGGCGCCACAACAAGGAGCTGTACTGGGAGCAGTGGGGGGGGCACCACAACAAGGAGCTGTACTGGGAGCAGTGGGGGGGGGGGCGCCACAACAAGGAGCTGTACTGGGAGCAGTGGGGGGCCACAAGGAGCTGTACTGGGAGCAGTGGGGGGGCCACAAGGAGCTGTGTTAGGAACAATTCATTTTAATCTTTTATTAATCACTTTGTGGATTGGATTGAGAGTAGAGTCTTTGCTGACAAGCTAAGTAGGAAACTACAGGGCTTGCTAGTATGTTAGCGACCGATCTGGATAAGATGACTTAATGGGCAAACACTTGGTGGATGAGGTTTAATGTAGAGTAATGCACCTAGGATGTAATAATCCTATTGGTGCATATACTGTACATTAGATGGGAGTATACTCAGGACTACAGAACAGGAGAAGGATGGGGATTACTGGTTACAAGTAAGATGAGCAGCAGTACTCGATGTCAGGCAGCAGCCGCAAAAGCAAACAAAATTTTAGGATGTATAAAAAGAGAAAATCCCATGATAAAGAAGGGGGGGGGGGGATTAAAAGAGAATCAATTTGGTATCGCTCTGGCCATAAGTCCAATCTATCAAATTAACCCAATTGGAGAACGCCATAATGAGAAAAGGAATTGAATGGACAGGATTGCAAGCTCTTTGGTTGCTGCAGCTCAGCCTATTGTATCTATCCCAAAAAATGTGATCAATAAAATTGTCAGTGAGTCACGCAAAAGGCAATCTCTCACAGCACTCTATTGAAAAAGGAGACTTTAGCATTTTTATTTTCCAGTATATTAAACCCCTTCCCAACAGGGTATTTTTTCGCCCCCTTTTCCCAAGAGCTATAACTTTTTTAATTTTTCCATCCACATAGACGTATGTTTTTTTTTTTTTTTTCCCCCTATTACAACATTTACCAATTGTGTTTAATTTATATTTTGATCAGTCTTTACGGACATGGAGAGAACACATGTCACCATGTCAGAAAGGAGTTTATCTTCATTGCCAATGCGGCTGATGGCTGTAATAAGCGGGTTGCTCTACCAGTATAATGAATAATGGGGATGGTAGACCAGTGACCGGCCATTATTACACTGCTAATCAATGACTTATGGCCCATAGCGGCAGACTGCAGCCATTATAGACCACCTGATCCGGGGGTACCGCTCCCCTTTCCACCGGGTATTTCTATTCCAGTGTTGCCTGCGTCACGTACAACTGCACACAATGGTGATAAAGCTGAGGGTCTCAGCAGGCACCATGACGTCCCCCGCACCGACCAGAGTAGAACAATGGGAGTATATATAAAATGTAACTTTCATTATCTGTTGGTGGAAGTGGGGGACTATTTGACCAATGGGATAATTTATAAATAAATCAGCAAATACACTGTGCTTGGGGTCTCTTTAGGGCACATGAGGGAGGTACTGAAGGGGCACCATGCGGGGTGTGGGAGGAGGGCTTCAGGGGACATCATACTGTATATGGGGGGGCTGTGTGGCATCATACTGTGTGTGGTAGGTGAGGACAGATTTTATGTGCATCATTGAGGGGGGGTTAGGGGCATCAGCAGAGTGGTTGGATATACTGTAAGGAGAATAGGACACTTCTTTCAGTACCAGACCAGCTGTATAGTATGGGCTGCAGGTAGGACCTCCAAGGAGTAAATACATTCTAGGACCCCATGCATTGTTGGTGCTTCTGCTGGCCAGACTGTATGGACTGCAGATGGTAGAACCTAGAAGCCCGTACATTGTAGGTGCTCCAGTACTGTATTGTTCAGATTGTATGTACTCCAGGGAGGACCTCTTAGGAGCCCATAAATTCGAATAGTTGCTGCAAATGATACACAGGGCCACATAGTGTAATAAACCCAATACAGGGTGCATATGTGTAAATTAGTGGGGGATGCGCTCACCTTCTGGAGCTGTGGCATTACTGGCACAACCTGGTGAAGGCTTGTAGGATTGTGCTCCGTCAGCTGCTGCTCCTCTCCTGAGTGATGGTGGACAAACAAGACCGCAGGAGCCACAACACCATATAAAAGTGCAGGACCGGGCGCTGCTGATACTATGTAACATGATTTTTGTTCCCAGGGAATAAATGTCACTACTTAATTGGTTAGATCCTAAAAGCATGGAAAAATGTATTAGCCTGCAAAAACTTTGATTTTGCCATCAACCAAATGCAATGTTTCAAACCAATAGTATATCTTAATCAAAATGCTGTAAATTGAGAGAGAACCTAGAAATGTTTACTTTGGTGAGGGCATGTGAGTAGTGTTGAGCCACCCCCGTAGTGTTCAAGTTCGGTTCGGTTCATCGAACACCCGTGTGTTCGCCGAACTGTTCGTCGAACACCTTCGAACACCGTTAAAACCAATGGCAGGCAAACAAAAACACATAGAAACACATAGAAAACACCTTCAAAGGTGTCCAAAAGCTGACAAACTGCTCAGAAGACACAACTAACACATGGAAAAGTGACAAGTACATATAGTCATGCGAAAAGAAAAGAGGTGGAAGAGTAAAAGGAGGGGGAGACACAGATATAGGCATGTCATGCCCTTCTAAAATCCAAAAAGTGAGAAGCCGACACGTTCAGTCCGCTCCTGCCCGTGCCACCTCCGTGTCGCCGGGTTTGTGCCAGAGCCGCGGTGAACCCTGACGGCCAGCCCCCCTCTCCCAATACTGGTGCCTGTCCGCTGGTGGGTCGAGCGAGCCCCCCTGTGGTGGAGGCAGCTCTAAGCTTTTTAATTTAAATTGTCCCTCTAATTTGAATGAATACACTTTAAATCCATTTACAAGGATCTATTGGAGGGCAAGTCTCATGCCAGCAACCGCGTAATTCCAGCTCCAGTAGCGTCCACTAAAGCTGCTGCAGTTAAAAAGCTTTTATAACGATCGAGCTCTGCGGTCCACCGCAAGGCATCCTACCGCCAGTCCCAGCCCCTATGCCTTGGGGTGCCTCCTGATGCTCTTCACTGAGTATCCCGTGGTCCCGAAGCATTTCCTTTGAAAAAATTAAGTGTCCAAACTACAGGTGGTGTAGCTTGCTTAACAGCCGGGATAATCCGCTGACTAGCAGACACTGCTACTAGGCACAAAGTATTTCCTGGGCTAGATGCAGTTAAAAATTTGTAATTAGATACACTCGGATGCTGAGAAAGCATTCCATAGAGTCTCCTGGCACGCCATATATGATTCTCTTAAAAAGCTTGGGGTAGGGGTCTAGGAGACCCTTTTATAGCCAAAATCACGGCCCTGTATTGCAATACGTCACCTAGGCTGAAGATAAATGGAACTGTAGCACCCTGAGGGCTCGGTTGCTACAGAGGTATTGCACCTCACCCAGAGGTGTGATATCTCACTCTCAGGTAAGGATGGAGTGTGGATCAGGACCCGACACCTGCATGCATTACACCACATTGCCGTGGGGCAGGGCGACCAATATGCCCCTGAGATGGGCACGACAGTCCCTGTCCCTGGCTGGAGTGGGGGGAGGGAACACTGAGGAAGGGGAACCCTGTAGTGCAGGAGCAGGGAGGAAGCAGTTCCTGGGTGCATTGAGAAGGGAGTATAAAAGGTGGGCACCATCTTAGTTCAGTGCAGAGAAGTCTGAGCAGAAGTGACAGGGAGCAGGGGCTCTGCATGAGCTCTGCTCCGGAGGCGGGCCTAGTAACAGAGGCCCAGGCCTGGAAGAGGGGGAAGGAAGGAAGGAAGAGGAGCGGAGAAGGCTCCAGGAACGAGGAACGAAGGGATCCCAGGGGTGCGGACGGGCGAGTCGCCACCGCACGCCCGAATCCACCTGCGTGGAGGGGTCAGGCCAAAGGGGGAGACCGGTCCCCGAAACTAGTGGAGGCAGGAAACGACCCTCAGCTAGAAACCGGAGGCTCTGACATTTTATGTGGCGCAGCCCCTCACTACACCCGCTAGGAAGGCACCACATAGGGTCAGGGAAACTGGCGCCAAGTTTACCAAGAGGAGGCCCGAGGCAGCCGGACAGAAGGGTTGGTAAGAAAGGCCAGACAAAGGACACACAAAGGGGGTCCTGTGAAGTGCTCCAAAGTTATCTGGGAGTTGTCTGAGCCCCTCACCTGGTGAGCACAGTACGACGTGAGCAGCCGTTACCTGCAGACGTGGTCTGGATAATAAGAACTGTGAGTAAAGGCCCTGGACTGCATCACTGACTCCGTGTCGTTACTGCTGCTGCCCTGCACCATCACCCCCATCCTCCGCATACACTGCCCTGAGGCTATACTCCTCCCGTGGGGAGTTATGCTACGCTCTGCTGCACCCACAACACCAGCCTCAGCGGTCTGCCCTGGAGCGGCGGTTCACTCTGACCGCAATCCACGGGTGGCGTAGTCGGACATTTAAACATCAAAACCACATAAATAGTTCCGCCACTGGTTTGACCGCCCTGAGCCACGGAACCGGATCGCCGCCACGAAGACTACAACCACCAGCATCCACCAAAAAGGGTCCGGCTCCGGGTGTCCCAAGGCCCAGGGGGTGCGTCAGAACATTTTCATCACCTTTCACAATCACCAATGGGACAAGGCAGGGATGTCCTCTGTCCCCTCTCTTATACATCCTAGTGACGGAGCACCTGCTCTCATCAATTCGCCATAACCCCAATATTAGGTGGATTGAGGTGGGAGGCACCGAGTACAAGTGCTCTCTATTTGCTGATGATGTCCTAGTATATATCACTCAATCACATATATCAATCCATGCTGTTATGGCTGAAATAGATCACTTTGTTACATGGTCAAATTTTAAAATCAATGCAGCGAAGTCTGAGGCCCTCGATGTCTCCCTCCCTATATCCATATAGGATTCCATCCAGTCCAACTTTCCCTTTGCCTGGCCCTCACAGGGTATCAAATACTTAGGAATTCCTATTCATAGAGACCTCTCCCATCTATGTTATCTTAATTTTGGGCCCTTTATTGAACAACTCCATACAGACCACGGTTGGCAAGTTAGAACTGTAAGATTCACTACGTGAACCACTGGTGTTTTGTGGAAAAGCACATGTACACTGTGTTCCAAATTATTATGCAAAAAGTGTTTAGGAGTGATAAGGGAAGAATTTGTTTGTTTGTCAGTTAAACTCATTGATGGTGATGTGTGTCAGGGCTCTTTATATCACTGTAAGCAATTGCAGACACCTGTGCTAATTCGTTTGGCAGGTGTGTCCAATGAAAGGCAAGACTACTTAAGAAGGCTCTCCCACATTATTAAGCAGCCTACATTTTCTGCCAAAATGGGAAAGAAAAAGGATGTGTCGGCTGCTGAGAAGCAACAAATTGTGGAGTGTTTAGGTCAAGGCATGACTACAATCAACATTGTGCGATGATCAGGATGAAGTGTCTTGGCAATCAAGAAGTATGTAGCTGATTCACAGTACACACGTGTGCGTGCTAAGGGCAAATTGAGGACTCTTTCCTACAGGCAATTACGTCAGGTTAAAAGAGCAGCGGCAAAAAAGGCTTGTCATAGCAGCAGACAAGTTTTTGAAGCTGCTGGTGCCTCCAACGTCCCCCGAACAACAAGATGCAGGGTCCTTCAGAGGTTTGCAGCTGTGCATACGCCATCCTGTCGACCTCCTCTATCCACTTCACACAAGCAGAAACGGCTCCAGTGGGCCAAACATTACATGAAGACTGATTTCAAAACTGTTTTGTTCACGGATGAGTGCCGTGCAATGCTCGATGGTCCAGATGGATGGAGTGGAGGATGGCTGGTTGATGGACACCCCACGCAAACACGGCTACAGCGCCAACAAGGAGGAGGTGGAGTAATGTTTTGGGCTGGAATCATGGGGAGAGAGATTGTCGGCCCCTTTAGGATCCCTGAAGGGGTAAAGATGAACTCCATAATGTATGTGGAGTTTCTCAAACAGCACTTCCTGCCATGGTTCAAGAAGAAGAACCGTGTATTCCACAGCAAGATCATTTTTTTGCATGATAATGCACCATCTCATGCTGCACATAAAACATCTGCATCTCTGGCTGATATGGGCATAAAAGGGGACAAACTTATGGTGTGACCCCCATGCTCCCCTGACCTCTACCCCATTCAGAACCTCTGGAGCATCATCAAAAGGAGTGTCTATGATGGCAGGAGGCAGTTCACATCTAAGCAACAGCTCTGGGAGGGTATTCTGTCCTCATGCAAAACAATTGAAGCAGAAACCATCCAAAACCTGACAAATTCAATGGACGAGAGAGTTCAGAAGCTCCTTTCGAACAAGGGGTCCTATGTGAAAATGTAACATCACCTAGAATAAAGTTTTGAGTTGAAAACTGTTTGATTTCAGTTTCTAATAACCTGCTAATGCTTATAATTTCAAAAATGACCATTTTTTTGGTCTTTATTAAAATGAAAAGGTTGATCGAAAAGTTTGGGGGATCTAAGAGTGTGGCAACCCAGTAGTCATGATTACTTCGAATTCTGACAATATGAGGGTCATGTTGCAGGTAGTGCAGCAAGAAGGCACTTATGTGTCTTGCGCATCTCGGAGCCCCAAAATTATTTTCCGGGCTAGATGCAGCTAAAAATGATTATTAATTTTAAATCTGGTGGAGCTTAGTATAGATGGCCTAATAGGATCAGTGCTGCACACTGCTACAAAGCCCAAATTATTTTCCAGCCAAGAAACTGATAAACATGATTAGTAATTTGAAAGCTTAAAACGGTTGGTAGGGTGATTTTAACCAATCATCAAGCTATTACTCTCCCCAGGATGACACAGGGGTAGAAAAGTCGTTTTGGATCCATGATTTGTTCATCTTTATAAACGTGAGTCTGTCTACATTATCAGTGGAGAGCCGCGTGCGCTTATCTGTCAGCACACCACCAGCAGCGCTGAACACACATTCAGACAGAACGCTGGCTGCGGGGCATGACAAGATCTCCAAGGCGTAAGTGGCGAGCTCCGGCCATTTATCCACATTGGAAGCCCAAAAAGAGCAAGGGTCCAGTGACACAGTCATGGCTTCAATGTTTACTTGGAGATACTCCTGTACCATCGTCTCTAGGCGTTGACTATGTGTCAGACTTCTTGTCTCCTGTGGCCTTGCAAAGGATGGGCTAAAAAAGTGGTGAAATGATTCCGCAAAATTGATGTTACCAGCAGATACTGTGGTTCTGTTACGGTTTGAGTGCTGAACACTTGACGGTCCCACGGTTGGCAAGTTGGAACTGTGAGATTCACTACGTGCACCACTGGTGTTTTGTGGAAAAGCACATGTAAGATTTTGCAACAGTCTCTGCTGATACTCCTGCATGCGTGCATCCCTTTCTATGGCAGGAATAATTTCTGCAAATTTACTTTTGTACCGGGGATCTAACAGTGTGGCAACCCAGTAGTCAGGATTATTTCTAATTCTCACAATTCGAGGGTCATGTTGCAGGTAGTGCAGCAAGAAGGCACTCATGTGTGTTGCGCATCCAGGAGCACCAAGTCCCTGTTGTGTTGGTGGCGAGGTAACAATCATGCTTCCTTCCTCTGTCCTCTCCCCCCAACCTCGCACAACAGAAATGTGATCAAGGTCTCCCTCATCTGATGAGTCTTCCATCAGTTCGTCCTCCACTTCTTCCTGGGCTCCTGCACCTTCCTCACTAGTTTGGCTGCTACCATGCGCCCTGGTAAAACCATCTCCCCCACCCTCACATGCCTGCCGCCTTGGTGCTGCCGACCGTCTGGACCTTGCAGATGTTAGCCCTTCCGCATACAACTCCTCCTCCTCTACTTCCTCCATCTCCTCTTGTGCCACCACCTGACTCCGAATTCTGTTTAACATGTGCTCCAGCATGTAAATCACCGGAATAGTCATGCTGATAATGGCATCGTCAGCACTAAACATCTTTGTCGCCATTTCAAAACTGTGCAGAAGGGTGCATAGGTCCCTGATCTGAGACCACTCCTCCAGCGTGATTTGCCCCACCTCTGGATCTCGTTGGCCCAGGCTATACGTCAGAACGTATTGCACCAGGGCTTGTCGGTGCTGCCACAGTCGCTGCAACATGTGCAGAGTTGAATTCCACCGGGTAGGCACATCGCATTTTAGCCGGTGAAGTGGCAGGCCCAACGACTTCTGTAGAGATGTAAGTCGCTGAGCTGCGGGATGCGAACGGCGGAAGTGAGCACACAGCGACCGTGCCCTCTGCAGAAGGCCATCTAGTCTGGGATAGT
The DNA here is from genome assembly GCF_046119375.1 of Phyllobates terribilis. Lineage (NCBI taxonomy): Eukaryota > Metazoa > Chordata > Amphibia > Anura > Dendrobatidae > Phyllobates > Phyllobates terribilis. The sequence goes on from NW_027362767.1 coordinate 152,452,352, forward strand.
GGGCTAAAAATTGCTGGACAACCAGGTTCAACACGTGAGCCATACAAGGCACGTGTGTGACATTGCCCCGGCGAAGGGCCGCACCCAGGTTTGCAGCATTGTCGCACACGGCCTTCCCTGGTTTCAGGTCCAGTGGAGACAACCATTCATGAAATTGGTTCTCCAGAGCTGACCACAACTCCTCAGCTGTGTGACTCACATTTCCCAGACATTTCAAAGTAAAAACCGCCTGATGACGTTGAGCCCTACTGCCAGCATAGTAAGGAGGTGTGCAGGATCCCTTCTGCGCAGTTAGAAAGCTTGTGGCATGACCAGACAGGCTTTGGGTGCAGGTGGAGGACCGAGAGGAGGTTGAGGAGGCAGTAGCAGTGGAGGAACTTTGAGATAAAGAGGATTGACGCACAACTCGTGGGGACGGCAAGACTTGGACAGCAGCCCCTTGTCCTGCTGTCACCATAGTTACCCAGTGCCCAGTCAGTGACATGTAACGCCCCTGTCCATGCCTACTCGTCCAAGTGTCTGTGGTGAAATGCACCCTGTCACACAGAGTTTCTCAAAGAAGCGGTGATGTTGTGTGCGACATGCTGGTGGAGCGCAGGCACACCTTTCTTTGAGAAGTAGTGCCGACTGGGCATCTGGTACTGGGGCACTGCGACGGACATAAGGTCTCGAAAATCCTCTGTGTCCACCAGGCGGAAAGGCAGCATTTCTGTAGCCAAGAGCTTGCAGATGGTGAAATTCAACCTCTTAGCTTTCTCATGGCTAGGAGGAAATGGTCTTTTACTTGTCCACATCTGAGGGACCGAGGGCTGGCTATTGTGCTTAGACGGGGTTGATAAGGGTGTCCCCGGCAAACTGCCGGTCTGTAAGGAAGATGCAGGCGGACATGTTAGGTTGCCTTGATCCAAAGGTGGTGCTATCGATGTCGGACAGCGCTCAACACCAGCTGGTGTTACCACCTCCAAAGAAAATGATGACCTGCCAATCACGCTGGCTGTTGCGGGTAAAGAGGTGGCAGGTCTGCACCCCAAAACAGGTGTGACTGCTGTCCCCCCAGTCACAGAGGATGAAGAGGCCGCGGATGCACAAGATATGGCAGACGGTGGTTGGCCCGGCCGGCTAGGCCGCATTGTAGCACACTGAGCTTCCCACTGCAACTTATGCTTCATGTCCATGTGCCGGTTCATGCATGAAGTACTCAAACTATGTATTTTTTGGCCTCTACTTAGCTTTTGCTGACAAATGTTACAGATAACACGAGTTGGGTCATCTTTATCGATCTGAAAAAATGCCCAGGCTATGCAAGGCTTAGCACCCATGCGACCTGAAGAGCCACCACGACTTGTGGTGAGAGGCAGAGTTGTGTTTGAGGATGCAGTTGTTGACGTGCTTCCAGTACTACGTCTCTGTCCAGGAAGGCGCAACCTGACCTCGTCGTCACTAGCATCTTCCTCCACCTCCTCTGCTGACCTCATCTCTTGGCTGACTGTGGGTTGACAGTAAGTGGGATCTCCAACCTCATCATCATCACCCTGTGCGTTATCACACCAGTCGTCCTCAGAGCCAACCTGTTCCTGGCCTGACAAAAAACTAAAGTTGTCGCTCCAATCAGGTATTTGAGTCTCATCATCGTCTTCCTCATTGTCTCCACCAACAGGAGTTACAGTTTGGGAATGAGGGTCTACATTATGGTCAGAACCTTCTGCGTCTGGTCCTGTATCCGACTCCTAAAGATTCTGGGCATCAGTGCAGATCATTTCCTCGTCTGGATTCACAGAAGCGCTGGAGTCGACCTCTGATTCCCAGGCTATAGTATGAGTAAACAGCTCTGCAGACTCAACCATCTGTTCTACCTCATACTCAGACGGGCAGCTGAAGATTTGGGAGCTGTGAGGAAGCAAGTGCGATTGGGGTGACACCTTTGAGGACTGGAGTATTTGTGATGTTGAAGTTGATGTGGAGGAGAGCCCACTTAAAGGAGCACTTGATATCCGTTGAAGCACCTGCTGTTTTTGTGCCTCATCTGGTATTTGTAGCGATTGGCATGGCCGTAAGAAAGGGATCTTATCACATTGTCCGCTAAAAGAAGTAGACATTTTAGTTTGGCTGGAAGATGGTCTTTCTTCTGCAGATGTTACTGTTGCTTTAACACCTACCCCACGGACACAACCTTTTTTCCCCTTCCCAACACGCCTATTCCCCTTTCCACCAGCAGCAGGCCTTTTTCCACTCATTTTGGTGGTTAATTCACAACTCTGGAGTTGTTTGCACAAAAAATCAATGGATGGGAACCGAGCAGAGCTGAGTGGCCAAACTGTGGTATTAGGCCAAAACTATTGGCTGGGTTAGATGCAGAAAAAAATTTATATTCAATTTGCAACCTGATGGAGGTCAGTATAGATGGACTAATAGAACAAGTCCCACACACTGCTAGAAGCCCAAATATTTTTTCAGAGGTAGATGCAGAAAAAAATTATATTCAATTTGCAACCTGATGGAGGTCAGTATAGATGGACTAATAGAATGATGCTATGCCCAAAAGGTTTTACTTCACTAGGTGCAGTAAAAAAATTGGTATTCTATACACAGGTGGTATATCTTGCAACACAGATAGGTTACTCCACTGACTAACACACTCTGCAATAGGCCAAAAAGGATTAGCTTTGCTAGATTCAGCCAAATGCTGTGAAAAAAACTTGCACAGCACTGGCACAGACCTGCCTGGCAAAAACTGATAGGAACTGATGTAACCTAGTCCTGAAAAGGACTCCAATTACAATTAGTCTTTACTCCCACAATCTATCTATTTAAGAGCACAGACCTGCCTGATAAAAGTCTTAGGAAATGCTGTAACCTAGTCCTTAAAAGGACTGCAATCACAACTATTCCCTACTCCCAAGCTATCTGTAGATTTGTGCGAAAATTGGCTTGAAATTAACAAGGTATAGCGCACACAGCAACAGCGGTGCCGTCTAACACGCAGCTGCAGCAGTGAGAAAATGGTGGCGACGGGGAAAATGGCTTGGTCTTATAGGGCAAGGACATGTGACATACACTGCTAATCACACATGCCCTTGCTTGTGTGAAAAAAAGCACTTCGCTCCGTGTGTGCGCTGCTGATAGGCTGACAGATTGCACCTCCCCACTGCAAATGCGGGAAAGAGAAAAAAAAATGGAGATCTTCATTGTTCCTGCAGAGATCCATCCCCTGCCCCTCCCCCCACCCCGCTGTACACTCAAACTGCGTATTAACATTAATTACTGAGAAAAAATCCAGTTATGATTTTGGTGCACGAACAGTTATCGAACATAACCTCGAACAGCAAAATTTTTCTCGAATCGTTCGTGTTCGCCGAACGGCTCGAACACCGCCCAAAACAGCTCGAATTTGAGATTGGCGAACAGTTCGAGTCGAACAACGCTCATCTCTACATGTGAGATCACTTTCATTCTTTAATCCCCCATCATGTTTTCATTGTAGCTTCCCTGGTAACTACATTCAAAATGTAGGATATCTTGATGGAAGCGCTCTCCCTGCTCCTCTGAATAGCCGCCCATGTCCTGTTTGACTCAAGATTGGCATCGAGGATATGTACTCTTAGAGACCTCTTGCAGCCCATTTTGCTATGGCTTTTCACCGGCGTCTTAACCAATGTAACAGTTTTGGCGTTGTGATTTCCAAGGAAGCCTGTAACTACTTTAACAACTGATCCATGCTGCTTTCTCTTTTTTGAGGTTGGGAAGCTCTTGACACTAACTTTTTTGATTTGAGGGCCAAAGAAAATGTGTCACCCTGGCCTGGATGCCACAAATATAATAAAGCTGTGTCTGAGAGCAAGGGGGAGGTTCTCAAGTCACGGACCATTAGCATGCAGCACCTCCTGTCTCAGGCCAGTAGGGGGAGCAGACTGCCCCTATAAAAGCTGGAACTGGGGGCAGGGTTAGGGAGAACTGGACGACCTGTCTCTGGATTGAGAGGTGTCCCAGAGCAGTGAGGGACAGTTGTATTACACCCTAAGAGGACGTGTGGCAGTAGGAGAGCCACAAGCCAGGGACAAGAGGTGAAGTACGCCTGTCCTGGCAGATAAAGAACCAAATTTACCAGACTTTGGCGTCTGAGGCTGTGAGGATTCCACGTCCTACAGCAGATAACCAGTCCGCAGGGGACTGTACTTTCCTTGGCCTAAGAAGCCCGGAGGCTCCGCCACAGCAGAAGGGACCAGCAGAGCCGTACCAGGCCGGGAGTAGAAAGGAACCCACGTTGCAAACCATACGGGTGAGAGGACACGGTGAGCTCGGGACCGTGGGCTGTTACCCTACCAGGAGGAGATAGCCAGAAGGAGCGCAGAGAGCACGGTAGACCTACACCCTCACCCTGACCAGGGCCAATTTCCCGTTTGCTCTCAGACGTCCAGGCCCCTTCCTAGCCGGGCCTGTCTGTGGGTCAGTTCACCTGTTCTAGTAAAGACCCTGGACTGCAACCTGTTGTCTGTGTGCTCCTTGCTCCTCCAGCACTAACGGTACTGGGACGCCCTGCACCATCACCCCCATCTTCCATTATACTGCCCTGGGGCCGCACTCTTCCCGTGGGGAGTCACACTATCCCAGTTGCATACATCAGCCCCAGTGGTCTACCTGGCAGCAGCGGTCCGCACTGACCGCAATCCACGGGTGGTGTAGTCGGACACACCAACAGCGCGTCGCAGACTACCAATGGTCTGACCACCCTGAGCCACGGAACCGGGTTGCCACTACTACCCCCATCGTTTCCCGATTGCCCGGCTCAGAGTGCCCCACGGCCCAGGGGGCGAGTCAAAAACGCTATCTTTAAATTTTACTTTGGGAAGAGATCTTTGTAGATACTTGAATGCCATTGATTCCTTGTCCAAAGCTGTGACAAATTGTTTCATGAGGCCTAGTTTGTGCAAAGATGGCATTAGTACCTTTCGCGGGTCTACAAGTGGCTCCAACTTAATGTTGTTCTTCCCGACAGAAACTCGGCGCATTAGGGACAATTTTGTCTATGGTAGTGTCCTTTAGTTTCCCTGCTCCCAAGGACATAGCCTGTAAACTTAGAATACCCTCCCTTGAAGACCCATAAAGAATGCAACCATTTTGAAATCACCAATTGCTTCCCAACAATATTCTTCCATATTTCAAGGCAATCTCTTCACATTTTCATAGTCTTCTTTAAGCTTTGCTGAATGGGCAAGGGGAAGAAAAGGATACTGGTTACCATTATGGAGTAGTACTGCTTTAAGACTCTTCGATGAAGAGGAACCACTCACTAGGATCAGAAGGAATTCCAATATTCTGAAACCAACCAGTTGTATCATGACAATAGCAGAGTTCATCTTCACGGATAAAAAAAAAAAAAAAAAAAAGCTGGAAAAAGTGTGTCTCTTCCTCTGTTCCGACACTTGCACGGTTTCTTCTAACAAGTTCCATTGCTTGAGTCTGGATGTTAAGAGCTCAGCATTAGACTCTGTAAGGCCAAGGTCCCTGATCAAATCATTAAGGTCCTTTTGGTTGGGATAGTGTTTTCTCTCATTGGTTTCATCTGTATCACTGTAATTCTGATCTTCAATCTGCCGAAATCTCTGAGCTACTACTTTTCATCACTAGGTTCATCTCTCTGTGGAGGAACAGGAAGTTCAGGGCCATGTGGTACAGGAGCAATAGATGATGGTAAGTTTGGATAAATTCCTGCTGGTGCATTCTTGCCAGTACGTTATTTAGAAGGGTCCACCATGCAGAAGTATAAGTTTGTGGAATGATCAGTGGGTTCTTGCCATATTCTTGGAACACCAAACTTCATAGGCCTCTTTTCCCCTCTGTATCATCCTTCCAGAGCTTTCTTACACATCTCACAAGTGAAATGTAGAGCTCAGGATATAACACCAGGCATCTTCTGGATGCTGGCAACCTCTTGAAGCCACATCCAAGTTGAATCAACAGTGAGACAGTTGTGGGAAAACTAAACTGAAAGATGATGAACTTGTGTTTCTATCTTTGAACGATGGAAAGTTTGGAATCCTAAGTACTGAACACCATGCACATTGACTACGAAAAGAGACAACCAATCTCATCAGACTAATGAATGACAGTAATGTGTAGTCCACATGAACAATAAAATTCCAATATAGTGGGTTTAGTATTGGACTACATAAGTGTCATAATATCATTGACAGCCAGAAGCGAAGTTTCTGGGGTACATCAAGTTTTTCCTAAAGTAATGCGTATTTAAACTGAAAATAACACTCTTAAACCAGGAACAGTTTTTTTAGTTTTTTTTGTTATAGTGAGCGTCGGGGCTACTTTACTGGGAAAGTATTCAGGCTGTACATTTCCACACCAAGCTAATATCTTCATCAGGACAAGTAGCAGTAACTGTGCAGACATGGGGTGTAAATGGTGAAAAAGCTCCAAATGTGGGGCCCTGGGTGTAATTAGCACAATGGCACAGTCAGTACTCCAATGGAGCTGAAGAAATGAAAGATTTATTGTAATGCAATTTATTATGCAGGACAGTAATGGGGGAAGAGAAGTTTGAGGAGACAGTATGGGAAGTGAGGAAAGAGTAAGCAGACTTGAGGGGAGGTCAGATGTGTGAGGAAACAGAGCAATTATTCACGGACACAGAGTAAAGCAGATATCTTTTTATTCAGGAGAATTATAATGACTTTTTTTTTTTTTTTTTTTTTTTTTAGGGCACCATGTTGGGATGTGCTGCAGAAGATCAGAGAAGTGTCTTCATGGTGTCTGGAACAGAAGGAAAAGAAATGGAGAACGACTTTGACCAGAGAAGATGTCACCTATAATCTATAAGGTACCTGGATGTGAATGTTTATCAGTGATACTGACTACGTCTCAAAAGTGCTGTGGTTCCTGTACAGGCCAGTGTCTGACTGCTAATGACATACTAGGAGTTGTAGGTTCGTGCGATACAATAGTATATGGTGCTGAACTGACATTTCAATTGATCGCTGTAGTAAGTGTGGTGTTTTGATTCCTGTACTGATGGTGGTTCTGGTGATGTCCTCTTGTACTTACAGTGGTTCTGGGAATGTATTTCTGTTCTGGGTGTGTTTTTTTTTTTTTTTTTCTCTGATCCTGTACATATGTAATAATCCATAACTTGTAAGATTTCAAAAGACCCCAGTGTATAAGACTAGCACAAGGGTAACCAATTGCCCATATAGTCTAGTTGTGGAAACAGTCCAAGAATTAGGGCATAAACATCCAGGGCCTCTTACCCACAGGCAGGAGACACCCACACCGTAAAAGGGGTGCAATTGTCGCTTCCCGATGTGCGTTGACCGTGCACTGCTTTTTCAAGGGAAGGTACTGGTATCGCCCCTCCAGGACCTTAAGTAACCGATCACATGGCTAATCATGTTATCGGAAGCAGGCCAATGACACTGCTGAAAGCGGCGCATGTGCGTCCAGCCAGTCACACCCCCCCCCCACCCCACCACCGCACACCCGGCTGTCAAGCCCAAGGGAAGCATACACAGCACTAGGAGCAGGTTGTCACCGTGTGTGCGCGGGCATAAAGACACAGAGGGGGGGGGGGTTAACACAAACCCAGGGGGCGCATGCGCTCTACAGCGCCACCAATGATAAATGAGCATAAAGACCGAGATGACATAATCGGCGCTGACAAAGTAAACATAACTCCCATTAATGTTAAGGGTAAAAAAAAAACAAAAAACATCTTTATTCATTCCCATAATAAGGGAAATGGGAGCAAATATTGAAGCATAGTATATCTGGAGTAGATCCTCTTAAGAGTTGATATGTATCCTGCACCAGATAAGTCATCCCAAAGACTATGTAAAGGGGTTATAAGTGGCCCATAGGTACACCAGATGAATCATCCCAAAGAAGATGTAAAGGATTGTAAATGGCCTATAGGTGCAACAAAAAGCCAATAACTGGGAACGGAAAAAGATCCTGTGCAAATAAACAATGAAGGTAAAGTCCAAACCATATACAACAAAGGTAAAATAGGGGAAGTAAAGGGACAATAAATGGAGAAATGACAACCACAAGAAACAGTAACATAAAAGGTAATTAAATGGAAGGAGGAGAGGGGACATTTAAAAAGGGGGGGGGGGGGAGAGAACAGCACCAAAAGAGGGGGAGTGGTGTGGGGGGGGGGGGATAATGAGTATTCAGAAGACCATTAATTATACTAGAAGGAGAAAAGCGAAGGGACTGAGTCTTTTAGGGGCCACGGTGTCAAGTGTAACTATCCACCGCACCTCACGTTGTGCAAGGAGTTTTTATGTCACCACCTCTCGTCCCCAAATACACCAAATCAATGCTTCTAATCATGAGGGATCTAGAATCACAATTGTGAAATTCTCTGAAATGTTGGGGAATTGTTTTCAGTTCTGAGGTCAGCCACATGCCTGGCTGCATCAATGTCCCTAACATGCTCACGGACCCTCACTCTGAACTCCCTGGAGGTAAGTCCAGATGAGTGGGCACCCACGCGTAGCGTAGTAGATGACATTGGTGATGATGCATCAGATCCAATGTAGGACCCTAAATTGGCAGTCACCTCCAGCAGAGTCAAAGGTCTTACAGCAGAGGACATTCGTGTAGGCCAGGCAGTGGCCGCAAGGGTGACACCCCACTGTAGGTGTGGACGATGATAAAAACATCGTTTTGGGTGGAACATGGTGGCTCCTAACTAGAAGATCTCTAAGGTTACGCAATCTTCTCTGTGTCCTAGATGGTCGTTCACCCAAAAGCGGAACCAGTGACTGTTCTGTACTCAGGATAGGTCAATGTTTCATTAAAATTGACCACATGTGGTTCCATTCGTCATTAAATGTAGAAATGAAACGTATTTTGTCGTTGCCCATGCCGTCTTTTCTGCTGATACAACCGTTCCGCTCTTGGGGTCTTTTTAGCCCTAGTATATCTCCTCTTAATTGACCGCTGGCCATAGCCACATTGTTCGAATTGGATTTAAAGGTCCTTCGCCTGCGCCTCAAACAACTGGTTGATGAGCAAATCCACCTCACCCGTAGAAACTGTCCGACCGGGACGGCCCTGATGGTGACGGGATCATGGGCAGATGAAGCATGAATGAGGGCATTAACTGCTGTTGTTTTTCTAAAGACATCAGTCTGGACAGATGATAGAGAGCCGACTTCCAGGCTGACGTCCAAGAAATAAATTTTGCTTGAATTGTATTTGTTAGACGAATGTTTTTGAGTCTGTCCATGAAAATCCCAAGGTGTTGCGCCTTACCTCTCCACAAAAATAAAATATCATCAATACACCTGTACCAGGACAGCACATGGTCAGCGGCCCACGCCCCCTCATCACAGAAAATGAATCTCTCCCAGGAACCCAACAAAAGATTGACATACAAGGGGGCGTACACTGCACCCATGGCTGCGCCTCTGCAGGTAAAACAGATCTTTAAAAGTAAAAATTTTTTAGGTGAATATAAAGCTCAGCAGCTCCAGGATAAACCCATACGAAGGGCCGTCCACGTCAGAGGCTCCCAGGAATAGGCGGACAGCCTCCAAACCAGCATCATGCTCAATACAGGTATAAAGTGTTTCGACATCAGCTGTGACAAATAGTATTTTCATCCACAAAGATGCCATCAACCCTAGTAAGGATGTCCATCATGTCCTTGATTTACGATGGCAGGGTCTCGACTAAAGGCTTAAGATAGTAATCAACAAATTTGCAAATTGGCTCACAGAGACTCTCGACCCCTGACGCGATCGGACATCCCTGTGGGTTGACTGCATCTTTGTGGATTTTGCACAGCAGGTAGTATGTTGGGACCTTCAGAAACCAAATGGTCAATCCATCCAAAACCTTTTTTATTATATCCGCCTTGAAAGCTCTTGTGACACACCCCCTGGGCCGTGGGGTACTCAGACAGGCCGGTCGATGCTGAGGGATGTCACGGTGGGAGTGACCCAGGGCGGTCAATTAAAGGAAAAGGTAGAAGGGGAATAAAGTTTTTATAGATGATGATCGTGACGCCACCTGTGGTATGCGGCTATATGGGGCCGCCGCTGCGGTGCAGATCTTCTGGAGCTGATGGTGACGCAGCACAGTTGGTTCAGCTCTCCACAGGCGGAGCTTGGCTCCAGGGCAGGATATACACTGTGTTCCAAATTATTATGCAAATAATATTTTCTCAGATTTTCCCAAATTCCCTATATGAATTGCAGTCATTGTAATTTTCCAGTCAAATAACTATTAGAGTACAATTGAAAGGTTTTTGTACAAACTGCCTATAACAGTATATTTTTAAAAAAATAAACTCAAACTGCACTCAAAATGCATGTTCCAAATTATTATGCACAGCAGAGTTTTCAACCTTTTAATTTGAATAAAGAACAAAAAAATGGTAATTTTTAAAATTATAAGCATTAGCAGGTTATTAGAAACTGAAATCAAACAGTTTTCAACTCAAAACTTTATTCTAGGTGATGTTACATTTGCACATAGGACCCCTTGTTCGAAAGGAGCTTCTGAACTCTCTCGTCCATTGAATTTGTCAGGTTTTGGATGGTTTCTGCTTCAATTGTTTTGCATGAGGACAGAATACCCTCCCAGAGCTGTTGCTTAGATGTGAACTGCCTCCCGCCATCATAGACACTCCTTTTGATGATGCTCCAAAGGTTCTCAATGGGGTTGAGGTCAGGAGAGCATGGGGGTCACACCATAAGTTTGTCCCCTTTTATGCCCATATCAGCCAGAGATGCAGATGTGTTATGTGCAGCATGAGACGGGGCATTATCATGCATGAAAATGATCTTGCTGCGGAATACACGGTTCTTCTTGAACCATGGCAGGAAGTGCTGTTTGAGAAACTCAACCTACATTATGGAGTTCATCTTTACCCCTTCAGGGGTCCTAAAGGGGCCGACAATCTCTCTCCCCATGATTCCAGCCCAAAACATTACTCCACCTCCTCCTTGTTGGCGCCGTAGCCATGTTTGCATGGGGTGTCCATCAACCAGCCATCCTCCACTCCATCCATCTGGACTATCGAGTGCTGCACGGCACTCATCGGTGAACAAAACAGTTTAAGTCAGTCTTCATGTATTGTTTGGCCCACTGGAGCAGTTTCTGCTTGTGTGCAGTGGATAGAGGAGGTCGACAGGATGGCTTACGCACAGCTGCAAACCTCTGAAGGACCCTGCATCTAGTTGTTCGGGGGACGTTGGAGGCACCAGAAGCTTCAAAAACTTGTCTGCTGCTATGACAAGGCTTTTTTGCCGCTGCTCTTTTAACCTGACGTAATTGCCTGTAGGAAAGAGTCCTCAGTTTTCCCTTATCAGCACGCACACATGTGTACTGTGAATCAGCTACATACTTCTTGATTGTGCGATGATCAGGATGAAGCGTCTTGGCAATGTTGATTGTAGTCATGCCTTGACCTAAACACTCCACAATTTCCTTGCTTCTCAGCAGCCGACACATCCTTTTTCTTTCCCATTTTGGCAGAAAATGTAGGCTGCTTAAGAAGGCTGTCCCACATTATTAAGTAGTCTTGCCTTTCATTGGACACACCTGCCAAACTAATTAGCACAGGTGTCTGCAATTGCTTACAGTGATCTAAAGAGAGCTGACACACATCACCATCAATGAGTTTAACTGACAAACAAATTCTTCCCTTATCACTCCTAAACACTGATTGCATAATAATTTGGAACACAGTGTAGTGATGCTATGGGGTAGATGTTGTTGGTGCGGTGTAGTGCAGGTGATGGCGCAGATAACATAGTAAAATAGTTTTTAAAGTTGAAGGAAGACTTAAGCCCCCGTCTCACATAGCGCGATCGCTGCTGTGTCACGGTTTTGGTGACTCACCAGTGACCTCACCAGCGATGTCGCTATGTGTGACACTTTGCAACGATCAGGCCCCTGCTGTGAGGTCGCTGATCGCTGCAAAGTGTCCTGGACCATTTTTTGGTTGTTGGCCTCCCGCTGGCCAGCACACATCGCTGTGTGTGACCAGCGGGACCAACGATCAGGCTGGTATCCATGGTAAACATCGGGTTACTAGGAACACACGTGCACTTAGTAACCCGCTGTTTACCATGGATACCACTCTGCTACGGTGCGCGGGAGGTTACCGTTCACCTTAGCAGAGTCGTATCCATGATAAACATCGGGTTACTAAGTGCACGCGTGCCCCTAGTAACCCGATGTTTACCATAGTTACCAGCCTGCTCCTGCTTCAGCAGCAGGCTGGTAACCGGGAGCAAGACATCGTGGACGATGTCGCTGCTTCCCTCATCGCTGGTGAGCCTGCCTGTTTGACAGCTCACCAGCGATGTATTAGCGATGCAGCAACGATCCCTGACAGGTCGTATAGTTGTCGGGATCGCTGCTGCATCGCTTAGTGTGACGGGGCCTTAAGTCCATCTAGTTCAACCCATAGCCTAACATGTTGATCCAGAGGAAGGCAAAAAAAAAAACAACATGTGGCAACACTAAGCTCCACATTGGGGGAAAAAAATTCCTTCCCGACTCCATACGACAATTAGACTAGTTCCCTGGATCAACGCCTTATCAAGGAATCTAGTATATATAACCTGTAATATTATACTTTTCAAGAAAGGCATCCAGGCCCTTCTTAAATTTTAATAGTGAATCACTCATTACAACATCATGCGGCAGAGAGTTCCATAGTCTCACTGCTCTTACAGTAAAGAATCCGCGTCTGTGATTATGATTAAACCTTCTTTCCTCCAGATGTAGAAGATGCCCCCTTGTCCCCGTCTCAGGCCTCAGAGTAAACAGATCAGTAGAAAGTTTTGTACTGTCCCCTCATATGACTCGCCCCCTGGGCCGTGGGGCACGCGGATCCGGGCGATAGGGGAACGATGGGGGTAGTAGTGGCGGCCCGGTCCCGCGGCTCAGGGTGGTCAGACCAATGGTAGTCTGCTACGTGCTTCAGATAATGTCCGACTACGCCACCCGTGGATTGAGGTTATTAGGAACCGCCGCTGCAAGGCAGTCCGCTGGGGCTGATGATGAATGCAGCTGGGATGGTGTGACTTCCCACGGGAAGAGTGCAGCCCCAGGGCAGTGTAGTGAATGGTGGGAGTGATGGTGGTGAGAGTCCCAGTACCGGTAGTGCTGGAGGCGCGAAGGAGCACACAGACAACAAGTTACAGTCCAGGGTCCAGGGTCTTTACTCAGTTCATTTGTGCCGGGTCACTTCTGTCAGCAGTGACCGCCCGAGCCGTGCTGCGTTCACCAAATGTGGGGCTCGGTCACCTCCCAGGCAGTTCAGGAGCATGGCACAGGACCCCCTTTAATCCTTTATCTGGCCTGCCTCACCAGTGACCCACTTTTGTCCAGCTGCCGCGGACTTGTGCGGTTAAATGTGGGCCCCGTCCTCCGCTGTCCTATATGGTGCCTTCCTAGCAGGTTTGATGAGGTGTCGCACCAATAGATGATCACGACGACCGGTCTTTGGCTGAGGGTAGTTTTTCCTCCACCAACTTGTAGCGGCCGAACCCTCGGGGCGCTACACATATACTTAATAATGACCAGTCCACAGCTTAATGGCGGTTTCCTCTTATCTTTACTTGCGGTTCGTTAAGCAGACCAGGGCACGGGTACTAGCTGGTAGTAGAGGTCCGGACCGCCTGGAAGCAAGTTGGTGATCCACCTCGCCAGGTGAAGTTGTAGGCCTTTCCTCTGCGCTAATCTCTTTGGCCCTGCTGCTTCTATCTATGCTGCATCCGTCGTCCCTGAATAAAACGTCTTTTTCCTCACCCGTATGGCAGGCAGCTCGGGCCTTCATTAAGTGTCGCTCCCACGTGGCGGTGCTGGACCCTGCGGTGCTGCTGAGCCTCCGGGCGTCTGGTGGGGCCAGGAGACCTGCAGTCTCCTGCCCTCCGGTTTCTGCTGCTGGGCCTTCAGTGCCCCACAACCTCGGACTCCAGTGTCCGGTTCTTCTGCGCTTCTCTCCTCTGGGGCGAGCTTGCACACAGCTCCCTTCCCCAAGTCTTTCCTCATCGCTGTCCTGTATTCAACTCTTCTCAACTCACTCTTGCTAACTCCGCCTCCAGATTCCAGTTGCTAAGGGGAGGAGCTCCCTTTGCTGATCTAGAGCCAGGAAAGTGTTGTATGCTGGTAAACCTGATTAGGGGACCCCTTCTTGCTTCCAGGCATGGCATCACCCCCTGTGAGGGAGGCAATGCCACTGTGGCAACCGGACCCCTGGGGTGCCACACTTGCGAGTATAGATTGAAGTTCAGCCGAGAATGAGGCCAGGGGGCTACAGGATAACCTTGTGTAAGTGCCTTTGTCTCTCAGCTGATGGAAGGCCTCACGTTCGTATAGATTGCAAAGCCATACTACATTTCCCCTTTGTCTGCCTCTTTAAATATCAGGTCGCGGTAGTATTGTAAGTCCTCAATGGCTGTCCGTTGTGCATGTGTAAGATTGTCATGCTTACGTTTTGTAGACACGTGGTGTGTTTTTGTTTTTTTTTTTTTTTTGGGGGGGGGGGGGTTTGTTTGTTTTTTTTAGAGTCTTCGGACACCAAGTTAGTGAAAATTTCCACCTCGGGACTTAAGGACAAAGGGGATAAACGTGTCGACTTAGGTAGAATGTTCTGAGGGAACACGCTTTGATTGACAGGTGTCTGCATTGAGGAGGTCCTCCAGCACCTGAATGGCCTCCCTCTCGGCCGGACTCGCTAAAGAAGGTGTAGTACAATTTTTATGGTGTAACTTTTTTTAAGGATCAGTTTCCGAGTGAAGAGCTGCAGATCTTTCAGGACTGTAAAATAATGGAAATTGTTAGTTGGTGAAAACGTTAGACCCTTACTTAGTACATCAAGCTCATGTTTAGAGAGGACACTGGTAGACAAATTAATCACCTGAAGCCCTCCTTGTACATCCGTCACTATCTGGCTGTCCACAGGTCCCTTTCGCTTAGCATTCTGTAGTGTTTTAAAACTATTAGTAGTATGAGTAGATCCTTGGGCCACTATATTGGAGACCTTCGTGGTAGGATGAGTTGGAACACCTCCAACAAAAAAAGTTTTACAACTTTGACAGCAATGGAAGACCAACTGTATGATCAGCTTTTGAGATTCTACCCTGCAACAGAACAAAAGTACCCCCAGTGGATCTGCGATCTACCTCCAAAGAAGCGTTCAAATGCCAAGTCCCAGTTTAGACAAACATCTAAGCCATATCGAGCAGAGAAAGGGATTATTTACTATGGAAAAATGGAGGTTCTCACTAAAAGCCGACTGCCAAATATCCTGAAGGCCTCTCACGACAACCCAACTTCTGGTGGCCATTTTGGCAGAGAACATTTGCCAAAATTTCTGACCGTTATTACTGGAAGAGAATGAAGAACTTTGTTCACCAACATGTCAAAGCCTGTCAAAAATGTTTTTGTCAAGTCCCAAAATCAGCAAAGAAGCTCCACCACTCAACAGTATACCAGTGCCTGGAAAAGTTTGGAGCTTAGTTGGGATTGATATGATTGGTCCTCTTCAGGAAACATCGAACGGCAACAAATATATAGTTGCTGTCACTGATCATTTCTCCAAGTGGACTGAAGCAACAGCTGTTCCAGACAAGAGTGCCATGTCAGTAGCAAAATTTTTGTACTCCATTATTTGCCGCTTAGGCTGTATGGACACTATGATTAGCGACCAGGGAAGTGAGTTTGTGAACTCTATCATCGACAACCTGATGGATCATTTTCAAACAGATCATTGCATTTCATCTGCCTACCACCCACAAACAAATTGTCACGTTCCCGCTGGCCATCGAACACTCAAAGAATCTCTTAGCAAGCTTGTCAATGACTAAGCAACCAACTGGGACCAGTTCATCCCCGGTGTTTTGTTTGCCTATTACACATCTGTGCATGCCTCAGCCAAATGCACTCCATTTGAGGTGATGTATGGACGAAAGGCTAAGCTTCCTATTGACCTCAATCCATCAGCAAATGACATGTCTTTCAGATGATGCCAACCCTGATGTGCTAAATATACTCTCAACCATTCATAACAGAATCCACTCAACTGTAAGTACCAATATCGAGGCGCTCATCTCCCAGCCGGTAGCAGCGGAAGGACCGCTGCGGGTCGGGATACTTTTGCTGCGAGTGCCCGCTCATGTCCCGGCTTCTCGCAGCGGAAGTATCCGCACAGGCAGCGCTGCTGACATCCATGCAGCTAGGGTGTGAAGGGAGGACCGGGGAGCGGCGCTGACATCCAATTGGTCGCGGCCGCTATTTAAATATGCCGCACAAATCGGTGATTGGTCGCGGTCTTGGCCCGCGACCAATCACTGATCTTGCCGCAAGAGTTAAACACTACTGTGCTGATTGGTCGCGGACGCTGCCCGCGACCAATCACCGATTTGGGCGCCACATTTAAAAACCGCTGTGCTGATTGGTCGCCGACGCTGGCCGCGACCAATCACCGATTTTGGCGCCACATTTAAATAGCGTCCGCGACCAATCAGCACAGCAGTGTTTAAATGTGGAGCCAAGATCGGTGATTGGTCGCGGCCAATATTTAAATGTGGTGCCCAAATCGATGATTGGTCGCGGGCAGCATCCACGACCAATCAGCACAGTAGTGTTTAACTTTTGCAGCAAGATCAGTGATTGGTCGCGGGCCAAGACCACGACCAATCACCGATTTGTACGGCATATTTAAATAGCGGCCGCGACCAATTGGATGTCAGCGCCGCTACCCGGTCCTCCCTTCACACCCTAGCCGCATGGATGTCAGCGGCGCTGCCTGTGCGGATACTTCCGCTGCGAGAACCTGGGACATGAGCGGGCGCTCGCAGCAGAAGTATCCCGACCCGCAGCGCCGCTCCCCGGTCCTCCCTTGACACGCTAGCCGCTGATGTCCCCACAGTATCCGCATGGAGTTACAAAGGTCTGGACATTTGTGTTAAAAATCGCTGATTGGTCACGGGCACTGCCCGCGACCAATCACCGATTTTGGCGCCAAATTTAAATATCGGCCGCGACCAATCACCGATCTTGCCGCCACATTTAAACACTGCTGTGCTGATTGGTCGCGGACGCCAGCCGCGACCAATCAGCGAGATTAGCGCAAAATTTAAACAACTCTCTATTGATTGGTTGCGGCTGCCAGCCGACCGCGACCAATCAGCGAGATTGGCGCCAAATTTAAACAACGCTCTGCTAATTGGTCGGGGTCGCCGGACGCGAATAATCAGCAGTATTGGCGCCAAATGTAAACCCCGCTCTGCTGATTGGTCGCAACCACTGGCCGTGACAAATCGGCGATATTGGCGCCAAATTTAAACACCGCTTCGCTGATTGGTCACAGTGGCCGGCCTCGACCAATCAGCAATTTTGACGCCAAATGTAAACACCGCTCTGCTGCTTGCGCCCGGTCAGCCGCATACCTATTCTAGAATACCCGATGCGTTAGAATCGGGCCACCATCTAGTAAATATTATACTTACCTTCTGATGGCCCCCGGTGTCTTTATCCCATGCGTCCTGGCTTGCTGGCAGCTCGCAATGGTCTGAAAAGGACCTGCCGTGACGTCATTTAGTCATGTGACGGGTCATGCGACCACTGACGTCGGCAGGCCATCAGAAGGTAAGTATATATTTATTATTTTTTACCATTCTTTTACGGTCACACTATATAAATCTATGCTGGTTGCATGGATTTATATAGTGTAACCAAGTTATCAAGCACTTTCCAAGTGATGCTAAAATCTCTTGGAAAGCGCTTGTCAACCCGCATGCGGAAATGCATGTGAAGAACGCTACACTTCCGCTTGTCCCTGGCAGGAAAAACGAATGTACAATCCGCATGTAAAATCCGCATGTACAATCCGCATGCATTTTTTCTGCCAGGGAGATGCAGAAACGCTCAAAAAAAAATCCGGAACATTTCTGTATCGTGGGCACATAGCCTTACATTAATTGTATGACTCAATATTGAGCACACGTAGCCATCTATACACAGCGGGAGGCCGCACGGCGCCATCTATACACAGCGGGAGGCCGCACGGCGCCATCTATACACAGCGGGAGGCCGCACGCAGTCACACACACAAACATATACAGATATACATACACGCATAAACATATTTGAAACACAAAAATACATATAAACAGACATCACACTATCTGCCTGCACATACATACATACATACATACATACATACATACACTCACCATCCCCTGGCTCTGCTCCAGTCCTCAGGCTCTTCGGTGCAGCAGTGAAGGCCGGGCACAGCTACGAGACACTGCCGCGCACAGGGCCATGTCTACTAGCAGTGACGCGGCCGGGCCAGCACAGGGAATTTAACAGGTGCAGTGCTGGCCCGGCCGATGAAGAAGTAGCGGCCGTGCGCCGCTGCTGAGGGAGCGGTCCGGCCCGGGCCCCCCCCTCCCGCCGCTGCTGCCGGTATGTGCTGCGGCGGTGGCCCGCACATATAATGAGGGCAATCCGGCCATAGACACCCCGCCCGAAGCTGCGGGCCCTCTGGAGGCCGCCCGGATTGCCCTCATTATAATCCGCCTATGGTTGTGACGCCCAGCTGCGCTTGGTATCACAGATCCTAGAAGAGTGCATTGATGGATTCCTCCACAAGAGGCCCCGATAAACATTCACACATCTCCACCTTCCACCTCAGACCAGCAGAGGGAGCCCGTTAGGGATATAAGAAGGGAAGGTGGAGCCAGGCAGTCAGTTCCTGCAGTGGAGCTCAGTGATTCAGCAGTTCCTCTGGAGAGTTCAGCAAGTACAGGTCTGAATGCAGAGTTGAGCTCAGTTGAGTTGTAGGTCAGAATAGTGAGCTTTAGGTGTGCCGGCGCCATAAGATCGGTGAAGCGCGGCAAGCTGCCGTTAGTGTGCATAGCATAGTGAGGGCCCGAGTAGGCCGAAGGCGAGTGGAGAGTTAGTACATAGGGGGGCAGAGGAGCTTAACTAGCTCACCTCGAAGCATTTACCGGACAACGGGTCCGAGCTTACCGGGATCTCTATGACCCAGTAAGGCATAACCGGAATCCCTGGAGAACTACAAGTCCCAGGATCGCTAAGGTGCTGATATGTAACAGAGCCGGGAGACACATAGGCCCCGCAAGCTGAGGAGCGTATACTCCAAGAAAAGGCCCTACTACAAGGTCAGCCAGCGCAGGACAGAAACAAAGTTGGCCTAGCTCCAGGCAGGTCAGAAACTTACTACACAGAGGCAAGTAACAGGAGGCCCTACACCCGCTCATTGGGGAGGATCCTGACATGCACCCTTCACCCTACAGTGCTCCAGGATGTGCCTGAATTTCCATCAGTAAAAGGTACTGAAGTGACTATAGTGTCTGTCCCTGTTCTTGCTCTGACCCAGCTGGGTCTCGCCTGTCCTGCATTCTCCTTTCCGTACGCTGCCCTGAGGCCTAGCTCCACCTGTGGGGAGCTATACCACCCAAGCTGCCTTATCACCGGCCTCAGTGGACTGCGCAGCGCTGGTGATCCTCACCAGAAGCCACAGGTGGCGTCACGAACTTTTATAAAATTAACAACTATCAACGCTTTTAAAGAGTGACCCCAGGGTACGGGCCCGGGAGCCGACCACCGCGACATCCCCTAGGCCAGGCTAAAGGCCCGGGTACCCAAGTAATCCCCATCCCCCCTGGGCTAGTCACAGGCAAACACTAATATATATTTATTAATAAAGTCTACAATTGAAGCTTTTCCTTTATCAAATATAACAAACTTATTCATATGGAAATGTACAGTCTGTACATACTGTGTGTGTAAGAAACGTACTGTGGCGACACCATACTGTGTGTGTGTGGGGGGGATTGCTCTGTGGAGAACACTATACTGTATATGAATATAATGTACTGTCAACAGTATACTGTGTGTGGAGGAAAAGTACTATGAGGACATTATACCGGCTGGATGGAATGTACTGTGGGGAGATTATAGTGTATGGGGCCATTATACTGTAGTGGGGACATTACTGTGTGTGGATAAAATGTACTTAGTATAAATGTTAATAATGTGTAGGAAAAGTATTGTGGGGACATTATACTGTGTGAGGTGGTCATTGTCATGGAGAAAATGAAAATGCTTGCACTCTACAAGTTGTCTCTTTGACTCTATGTATCTGACCCCCTTTCTCTGGAATCGGGTAATTAAGGAAACTCCTAGTAGCTAACAGATGTGAGACAATTTCACCAGGAATGTGGAGAAGCAGATTTACCACAGAGATAAGATTTAGGAAAAATGTAAAGATCTCTGGTCTTTGTCTGCGTATTTAGAAATTAAGAAGGGCTGTTTGTATGAACTGCGTCGCTCTAATACATAGGAAAGTCCTTTTTGGAAACGTGTTGAAGTGGCGAATGCGAAGCATGGTTTCACATCGCTGGGCAATGGCTAGAATACCTCTATTTGAATAACTGCCTGATGGACGAGGCTACACCTGCCATCTTTGGTTTCTATGTAAAGATCAAATCGTAATAGGAAAGATGCTGGTAATATCTCCCGCCTGATACTTCCAGGGCCGGAGATATCCTGGAAATTGGGAATATCCTAACTTGCTGAAACTGAAGCCACATCCCATGACCAGCCCAGTTATGAGTAAAGGAGTTCTGTGGGTGTAACTTGGTAGCTAATAAAAGGTAAATCACAAATTGTGGACCTTTTCAGTCCCAGGAGGTGCAACTAAATGTCGTTCTGTCCGTATCTCTCTGGAGCGCCTCCCTCCATAAATCTGAAGCCATTGCAGTGACGGCAGGTTTAATAATTTTCGTTTGTTAATCCTTTTTTATTTTATGTAATTGTATATGTTGTATTGTTCCCCTTTTGTACATTTTTTTTTTTTTTTTTTATGAACACTGCTTATCTTTCTGAATTAAATATACAATTTAATAGTTTCTTTTTTGTTCTGTAAACTGCACCCCAAAGCCATACTCTACCTGTAAGGGGTGTCCAATCGGCCTATATAAATGATGAGAGAGATAGCGAATTTGTCCCGGGCGCAGCAGAAGGCTGCTCATGACAAACAAGTATCAGCGGGGTGGCCCTGCGCAACGTCCCTGGCTGTGATCCTTGACAGTCATTGTGTGTGTGTAATGTACCGTGGGGACATCATACTGTGGTGAGCATTACATTGTGTTGGGGGGCTCTTTGGGTCACGTGAAGAGGGAGGTAGTGTAGGGGAACCATACAGTGTAATGGATCATACTCTATACGGGGAGCTGTGTGGGGGAGGTGAGGAGATTTTATGGGCATCATACTGTAGGAGGAAGGACCATGTAGGGCATCAGCATTGTGGTTCAATATACTGTAAATGTTACTGTGAATGGTGCTGTGGGGGCCAAAGTGGTACCATACTGTGCGGAAATAATAAAGCACCCCCCCCATTCAGTACTATGCCCAAAGTCACCCCTTATAAACATAAGTTGAGCGCATAGAAAATTAAGGTTCCTACGAGACCCTAGAATTTATGGGCTCCTAAGAGCTCCTCCCTGCAGTATATACAATGTACGGGCCCCTAGATGCTACTAGCTGCAATCCATACAGTCTGGCCAGTAGAAGCATCAGTATATGGGGTCCTGGGGGGTCCTAGAATGTATTTTACTTTTAAAGATCCTACCTGCAGCCCATACTATATAACTGGTCTAGTACTGAAGTGCCCAAAATGTACGGGCTCCTAGGAGGTCCAAAAATGTGAGTTTCTAAGAGATCCTCTACAGACCATACAATATAGTCAGTCCCATACTCCGGTGTACATAACATGGTGCGGCAATTTCTATTTTATGCTATGTACACCATAGTATGGGGCTGTGGGGTGGACCACCCAGGAGTCAATATATTTTAGGACCATAGAGGAGCCCATACATTATATTGCACTACATGGCGCTGTGTCTTTTATATCTTTTGCAGCAACTATTACAAAGTGAGAATGCACATAAATTAGTGGGGGGGCGCGCTCACCTTCTGCGGTCAGGGAATTACTGGCACATCCCGGTAAAGGCTTGTAGGATTGTGCTCCGGCAGCTGCTGCTCCTCTCCCGAGTGATGGTGGACAAACAAGACCCCCAGGAGACACAACATCATAGAAAGTGCAGGACCGGGCGCTGCTGATAATGAGCGTCTGAAGAGAGAATACAGTCGGGGCTCCTTTACTAGGAAAGTATTCAGACTCCACGTTTCCACAACACATTGGTATCTTCATCAGGACAAGAGCAGGAACAGCGCACCGACATGGGAGTAAATGGTAAAGTTACCGCCGTTGTGCTAATAACACCCCGGGGCCCCACATTTGTAATCAGTAAGTGCAATAATAACAATCATACATCATAACTGGTAGAAATATCAAACTGCCTGTAATAGTAATGATGAGGGTGGAGAGGGAAGAAAGGAGCCAGGGAAAGGTGGATGGAAAGGGAAGAAAGGAGCCAGGGAAATAATTTATTTTATAGAAGTATCTCGCACACAACTAATTTTCTCTTCTACCACTAGAGGGAAGAACTTTCACCTCACAACATTCTTGGGCTGTATTCAGACTGACTTATCTGCTGCGGTGCGCGTGGCGACCTACAATCTGTGGGATGGACTGTTCAACCACTGATGTTCAGGGAGAACCAACTGTCTTCTCCAGATGCCGCTTTCTACAATACAACTGTGTCCTCACATGTAATAATGGAGTAGACTTGTCCTATGATTACCGAGCATGGAGTCTTCAGCCCGGTCCGCAGTCACATCACTGATCATCAGTGCAGCTGCTTCTTCCTGTGATTATCCTGTTGTACAATATTCTTGATGGAGAAACCTATATGGAACGTTTTAGGAGAAACTCAAGCTGTTTCACATGTTTACCAGTTTTGATCAAATCAGGGAGTCGATCGATCGGAGACAAGAGAAACACAACAAATTCTGTCTGTGTCCCAGACTTGTCTGCAATCAGATGCCTGGTTTCAAGTTTTTATTACAAACCGGAAAGAAAAGTGGGAGTGGCTTACATCACATTACCTAAAAAGGAAGATAAGTTGGGAAAACCAAAGTCGTAAATTGTGTATTCTGCTGCATTCCTTTAGGGTCTAGTTTAATACGTGGTCAGAAACAAAGGAAAGCTTTAATACATCTCTATCAGAGACAACACCATGTTATTTATGAATAACACTTATAAAGCTAATATTTAAAATACAAAATGATCAGATATATGAATTGTCTATATAATAAAGCGAAGAATAAATATTTACCATAAGGCTATGTGCCCA
Source organism: Phyllobates terribilis (assembly GCF_046119375.1). Taxonomy (NCBI): domain Eukaryota; kingdom Metazoa; phylum Chordata; class Amphibia; order Anura; family Dendrobatidae; genus Phyllobates; species Phyllobates terribilis. Next base: position 152,475,616 of record NW_027362767.1, read on the forward strand.
CGTTGCGGACCTGAAGCATATTTTTTAAGCTTCTCCCTGGCGGGAAAATCGCATGCGGACATTACATGCGGTTTTCCCGCCAGGTAGAAGCGTTTGTGAGGCGTCTTTGCATGCATTTCCGCATGCGGGTTATCAAGCACTTCTCCAAGCATCACTTGGAAAAGTGCTTGACAACTTGTTCAGAATGGTAAAAAATAAAAAAATAAACTTTATACTCACCTTCTGATGCATTCTCTGCCCCGTCCGGAGGCTTGAGCGGCTCACGCTGTTGTGTGCAGGACCTGCGGTGACGTCATTGAGTCATCTGGTGGGTCACATGACTCAATGACGTGGCAGGTCCTTCAGACAACAGCGCGACGGAGGGAAAACATCAGAAGATAAGTATAAACTTTATTTTATTCTTTTTTTTACAGGTTCTTTGGTACCCAGGTCTGGATGAGAGTCTCCTCTCCTCCAGACTTGGGTACCATCCGCACATTGCTTCCGCAAAAATAATGAACATGCTGCGGATTTTTGACCGCAGCATATACGCTGCGGAAAAATCCGCAGCATGGGCATTGACATTGCGGAATGCCATTGGGGACCATGGGGTGCGGATATACATGCGTTTTTCAAGCGTTTACGCTGCGGAAATTCCGCAGCATATACGCTTGAAAAACGCTACGTGGGCACACAGCCTTACACTTTGTATAATTGGGGATTTCTCAGTTATTCTGACTTTTTTTTAAATTTGTAAATAAGTTTTATTATTTTTACTGTATTTTGTTCCTTTTCTTTCTTTGTTATATTTCTGAACACTCCTGGATTTTCATTCCCTTATTTATAAGCTTGTAACATTTGTTTTCAGATTTTCCTTCTACTTTCCCTCTCAACCGGGTTTAAAGGTGCAGAGTTGTTTTTTTGTATTTTTGAAAGCCTAGTTGTGTGTGGTTTTTCTGGGGTAGGAGGATTTAGGGTGCATATTTTTAGGGTGCGCTTTTCTTTCTGAGGTAGGATGATTTTCAGGGTGCACATTTGCTGGATGTGCTTTTTGGGGGGGGTGTAAGGATTTAGGGTGCAGATTTTCAGAGGCAAGTTTTCGGGATGCGTGTGTTTTTTTTTTTTTCTGGATCAGGAGGATTTAGGGTGCACTCTTCTCTGGATGCGCTTTTTCTGGGGTAGGAGGATTTAGGGTGCACTTTTCAGGGGTGTTTTGTTCTTTGGTTTGGATGCAAGTTTTCAGGGTCTTCTTTTTCTGGGGTAGCAGGATTTGGACCATGGCCTCACTATCCGTATTTGGTCAGTATTCGGTAAGTATTTATTTTTCTCAGGAGTGGGAGCCAAAACCAAGTGAGAAACAGAGGAAAGGTATAATAGAAAGAAACAAGTCACCAATTCTGCATTTATCACCCACTCCTAGTTTTGGTTTCCTGAGAAAAATACTGATAGTGGGGCCGTGGCCTTAGGGTGCATTTTTTCGGGGGTTGGGGGAGGTGTTTTGGAGGCATTTTCAGGGTGCACTTTTTTTCTGGGGTAGGAGGATTTAGGGTGCAGATTTTCAGGTTGCATTTTTTGGGGGGGGTTTTGCGGTGCGCTTTTCTGGATGCATTTTTTCTGGGATAGGAGGATTTAGAGTGCACTTTGTTCAGGGTTTTTTTGGAGACACATTTTCAGGATGCATTTTTCTGGGGTAAGGATTTGGGGTGCAAATTTTGAGGGTGCACTTATTTCGGGGGGTTTGGAGGCACTTTCTGGATGCGCTTTTTCTTCTGGTGTAGGAGGATATAAGTTGCACATTTTCAGGGTGCACTCTTTTGGAGGCATGTGTTTGGGTGTGCTTTTATTTCTGGGGTAGGAGGATTTAGTGCAAGTCATAGGAAACCTTGCGGTATCCTGGTATTCAGCTCACCCATGGACAGAGGCTCTCCTCTGCATGGACGGTCTTGTAGTATAGCAAGGAACAATGAAGAGAAAAGGAAGGTGCATCCAGCACTGGGTCCTCATAAAAAATTCTTCTTTATTGCAAATACATAAACTCCAGACATCATCTGAAACGCATATGCGATTACTCTGTAATGTCCTTAGTCATTGCATACAGGAGGATTTAGGGTGCAGATTTTCAGGTTACACTTTTTTTCCAGGGCAGGAGGATTTGGGGTGCACTTTATTCAGGGTTTTTTGAGACATTTTCGGGATCTGGGGTAGGAGGATTTAGGGTGGAGATCTTCAGGGTGCACGTTTTTCAGGTGCACTTTTCAGGATGTGCTTTTTTTGGGGTAGGCATGTTTGGAGAGTACTTTCGGGGGGTTTTTTTGTTTGTTTTTGGAGGCATGTTTTTCAGGTGCACTTTTCTCAGGGGGTTTTGTTGGCACATTTTCAGTGTGCACTTATGTTTTTTGGGGGTGCAAATGTTGAGGGTGCACTTTTTCTGGAGTAGGAAGGTTTTGGAGGCACGTTTTTCTGGTGAGTTTTCCGGATGTGTTTTTTTTTTTAAGCGGGAGTTTGGGATGCACTTTTTTTTTCTGGGGTAGGAGGATTTAGGGAGCAGGTTTTCAATGTGCACTTTTTTGGAGGCATGTTTCTGGGGTGCACTTGTTCTCTGGATTCAATCCCCCCCCCCCCCCCAAATGTTTTCGGGGTGAGCGCTTCTGAGGTAGCAAGATTTAGGGTGCAGATTTTCAGGGTGCATTTCAGTGGTTTGGGGTGTACTTTTCGGGGTCTGCTTTTACTGGGTAGGATTTAGGGTGCAGATTTTCAGGTTGCATTTTTTTGGGGGGGTTGGGAGCACGTTTTTGGGGTGCTTTTCTGGATGCACTTTTTCTGGGGTAGGAGGATTGAAGGTGCACATTTTCAGGTTGCATTTTTTGGGGGGGTTGGGAGCACGTTTTTGGGGTGCTTTTCTGGATGCACTTTTTCTGGGGTAGGAGGATTGAAGGTGCACATTTTCAGGTTGCATTTTTTTGGGAGCACGTTTTCGGGATGCGCTTTTCAGGGTACCGTTTTTGGGGGGTGTTTTGGGAGGCACGTTTTCAGGGTGCACTCTTCTGGGTGTGCTTTTTTTCTGGAGCAGGAGGATTTAGGGTGCACTTTATTCAGGATTTTTTTGGAGGCATGGTTTTGGGATGGTCTCTTCTAGATGTGCATTTTTTTAGAGGGCTTTGGGGGTGCACATTGGATTTTTTTTTTTTTCTTTTTGGCATGCTTTCGGGGTGCGCTTTTTCTGACTGCGCTTTTTTTCTGGGGTAGGAGGATTTAGGGTGCACTTTTTTCAGTGTTTTTTTTTTTTTGGAGCCATGTTTTCCAGGTGTGCTTTTTATGGATGCACTTTTTTCCCCCTGGGATTGGAGGGTTTAGGATGGGTGTTTTTTTTTTTTTTTTTTTAAGGCCTATTTTTCGGGTACACTTTTCTGGATGTGCTTTTTCTGTAGTAAGGGGGTGCACTTTTCAGAGGCATGTTTTTGGGGTGTGCTTTTCTGGGTTAGGCAGATTTAGGAGAGCACCTTTTTGGGGTGCACTTTAATGCATGTGCTTTTTGTAGGGTAGGAGGATTTAGAGTGCAGATCTTCAGGAGGCATGTTTGGGGGGTGTACTTTTCAGGTGTTTTTGTGATGCGCTTTATATTTGAGGCAGGAAGATTTAGGGGGCACATTTTCAGGGTGTGCTTTTTTTTCTGGGTTAGGAGGATTTAGGGTGCACTTTATTCAGGGTTTTTTGGAGGCATGGTTTTGGGATGTTTTCTGGGTGCGTTTGGTTTTTGTTTTTTTTCCCTGGTGTAGGAGGATTTGGGGTGCAGATGTTGAGGGTGCAATTTTTCAGGGTTTTTGGAGGCACGTTTTTCTGTGGTACGGGGATGTACTTTTCAGGGTTTTCTGGAGACATGTTTTTGGGGTAGGAGGATTTATGGTGCAGATTTTCAGGGTGCACTTTTTTTGGAGGTTCTCGGAAGTGTTTTCAGGGTGCGTTTTTCTGGGATAAGAGGATTTAGGGTGCAGATTTTCAGGGTGCATTTTTTTTTCCTAGGGTAGGAAGATTGAAGGTGCACTTTTTTGGAGCACGTTTTCGGGATGCGCTTTTCAGGGTACCAGTTTTTGGGGGGCGTTTTTGGAGGCACAGTTTCGGGGTGCGCTTTTCTGGGATAGGGGGTTTGGGGTGTGCTTTTTGGGGGGGGTAGGAGAATTTGGGGTGCATATTTTCAGGGTTTTTGGAGGCACATTTTTCAGGTGTGCTTTTCTGGATGTGCTTTTTTGGGGGTAAGGGTGTTGGGGGGGGGGGGGGGGAGTTTGAGGCATGTTTAGGTGCACATTTTCAGAGTGTGCTTTTTTTTTTTTCTTTTCTTGATGCACCCTAAATTCTCCTACCCTAGGAAAAAAACACTTTTTTTTTTTTTTTTTGGGAGGCACATTTTCGGGGTGTGTGTTTTTTTTTGTTTTTTTTTCTGGAGCAGATGGATTTAGGGTGCACTTTATTCAGGGTTCTTTTCTTGGTGCGCTTTTTTTTTCTTTTCCCTGGAGTAGGAGGATTTGGGGTGCAGATGTTGAGGGAGCACTTTCCTCTGGAGTAGGAGAGTTTAGGTGGCATGTTTTTCGGGTACACTTTTCTGGATGTGCTTTTTCTGTGGTAAGGGGGTGCATGTTTCAGAGGCATGTTTTTGGGGTGTGCTTTTCTGAGGTAAGCTGATTTAGGAGCACTTTTTGGGAGTTTTTGGAAGCACTTTTTTGGGATGCGCTTTTTCTGGGATAGGAGGATTTAGAGTGCAGATTTTCAGGGTGCATTTTTCTAGGGTAGGAGGATTTGGGGTGCAGATCTTCAGGAAGCATGTTTTTGGGGGTGTACTTTTCAGGGTTTTTTGGGATGCGCTTTATATTTTTGAGGCAGGAAGATTTAGGGTGCACATTTTTAGGGTGTGCTTTTTTTTTCTGGATAGGAGGATTAGGGTGCAGATTTTCAGGGTGCCCTTTTCTGTATGTGCTGTTTTTTTCTGGGGTAGGAGGATTTGGGGTGCACTTTTTCTGGGGGAGTTTGGAGGCACGTTTTCAGGGTGTGCTTTATTTTTGAATACACTTTTTTTTTCTGGGCAGGAGGATTAGGGTGCAGATTTTCAGGGTGCGCTTTTCGGGTGTAGGAGGATTTAGGGGTTGAGATGTTTTCGGGGTGCACTTTTTTTTCTAGGTAGATTTAGAGTGCAGATTTTCAGGGTTTTTGGAGGCACGTTTTTCGGATGTGCCTTTTCTGGGGATGGAGTGTCTGGGGGTGCACTTTTCGGGTTTTTGGAGGCATGTTTTTGGGGTGCACTTTTTCTGAATGTGATTTTTCTGGGGTAGGAGGATTTAGGATGCACCTTCAGTTTTTTTGTTTTTTTTGGGGATGGTCTTTTCTAGATGTGCTTTTTTTAACAGGGTTTTGGGAGTACACTCATTGGGGGGTTTTTTTTTTTTTTTTAGGCATGTTTTCGGGGTGCACTTTTTCTGACTGCGCTTTTTTTCTAGGATAGGAGGATTTAGGGTGCACTTTTATTCTGGATGCACTTTTTTTTTCTGGGGTAGGAGGATTTAGGGTGCACTTTTTTCAGGGATTTTTTGGAGGCATGTTTTCCGGGTACACTTTTCTGGATGCGCTTTTTCCCCCCTGGGATTGGACTGTTTAGGATGGGGTTTTTTTGGAGGCCTATTTTTCGGGTACACTTTTCTGGATGTGTTTTTTCTGCGATAGGAGGATTTAGAGTGCAAACTTTCAGGGTGCATTTTTCTAGGGTAGGAGGATTTAGGGTGCAGATCTTCAGGAGGCATGTTTTGGGGGGTGTATTTTTCAGGTGGTTTTGGGACGCGCTTTATATTTTTGAGGCAGGAAGATTTAGGGGGCATATTTTCAGGGTGTGTTTTTTTTTCTGGGGTAGAAGGATTTAGGGGTTTAGAGGCACTTTTTCAGGTGCACATTTCTGGATGTGCTTTTTCTGGGGTAGGGAGTCTTTGGGGGTGCACTTTCCAGGTTTTTTTTTTGGAGGCATGTTTGGGGTGCGCTTTGTTTCTGGGATAGGAGGATTTATGGTGCAGATTTTCAGGTTGCATTTTTTTTGGAGGCACATTTTCTGGATGCGCTTTTCTGGAATAGAAGGATTTAGGGTGCACTTTATTCAGGTTTTTTTTGGAGGCATGGTTTTGGGATGTAATTTTCTGGGTGCGTTTGTTTTTTTCCCCCCTGGTGTAGGAGGATTTGGGGTGCAGATGTTGAGGGTGCACTTTTTTTCTGGAGTAGGAGGGTTTTGGAGGCACGTTTTTCCTGGTGCGCTTTACTGGATGTGCTTTTTCTGTGGTACAGGGATGTACTTTTCAGGGTTTTCTGGAGACATGTTTTCGGGGTAGGAGGATTTATAGTGAAGATTTTTCAGGGTGCACTTTTTTTGGAGGTTCTTGGAAGTATGTTTTCGGGATACGTTTTTTTTCTAGGATAGAAGGATTTAGGGTGCACTTTTAGAGACATGTTTTCAGGGTGCGTTTTTCTGTGATAAGAGGATTTCGGGTTTGGAGGCACATTTTCAAGGTGCTTTTTTTTTCTGGAGCAGGAGGGTTTAGGGTGCACTTTATTCAGGTTCTTTTCTTGGTGCGCTTTTTTTTTTCTTTTTTCCTGGGGTAGGAGGATTTGGGGTGCAGATGTTGAGGGAGCACTTTCCTCTAGAGTAGGAGAGTTTGTGGCACATTTTTCGGGTACACTTTTCTGGATGTGCTTTTTCTGTGGTAAGGGGGTGCACGTTTCAGAGGCATGTTTTTGGGGTGTGCTTTTCTGGGGTAGGCTGATTTAGGAGACCACTTTTTGGGAGTTTTTTGAAGCACTTTTTTGGGATGCGCTTTTTCTGGGATAGGAGGATTTAGAGTGCAGATTTTCAGGGTGCATTTTTCTAGGGTAGGAGGATTTAGGGTGCACTTTATTCAGAGTTTTTTTGGAGACACATTTTCAGGATGCGCTTTTGGGGGAAGGAGGATTTGGGGTGCAGATCTTCAGGAAGCATGTTTTTGGGGGTGTACTTTTCAGGGGTTTTTGGGATGCGCTTTATATGACGCGCCCCCTGGGCCTGTGCTGTGCAGGGGATACCCGGAGCCGGATCGCTGGGGGTTGTAGTCTTCCGTGGCGGTGACCCGGTCCGTGCCCAGGGTGGTCAAACCAGTGGCAGTCTTAATGTTGTAACAAGTGTCCGACTACGCCACCCGTGGATTGCGGTCAGTGGGGACCGCTGAGGCTGATGTTGTATGCGCAGCCAAGTATGGAATAACTCCCCACGGGAGAAGTATTGCCTCAGGGCAGCTAGTGTGGAAGATGGTGGGAGTGATGGTGTGAGCGACCCAGTACTAATGGTGCTGGTGCGGCGATGAAACACAGAGACTTGTAATTGCAGTTTCCAATGCTTTACTCACAGTTGTTGTTCTGGTCACTTGTGCACATGAGGGACCGCCTGAGCCGTGCTGCGTTCACCAGGCAAGGGGCTCGACCAACTCCCAGGCAATTCCAGAGCGTGGCACAGGGCTCCCTTCCTTTCCTTTCTCTGGCCATCCCCACCAGTGACCCACCTTTGTCCAGCTCCCTCGGGCCTTCTCTTGGCGAAACCTATCTCCGGTTTCCCTGACCCTATGCGGTATGCTTTCCTGGTGGATGTAGTGAGGGGTCGCACCAAGATGTGGTAACAACCTCCGGTCTTTAGCTGAGGAATCTGTTGCCTCCACCAATTTGGGCTCCGGTACCCTGCTCTGCCAACCCTTCACCCACAATCTCCTGGGCATATGGGGTTCCTTCTGTCCTCGTGTCTCTGGGCCTTTCTCTGTGTTCCTTGCTTCCTTTCTCCTCTGTTCCAGTTCCTTTCTTACTCTCCTTTCCGTTCCTTCTCCTCTCTCTTTCTGCTGTTTCTGGCCTCCACTCCAGGCCTGCCTCTGGAGCTGGGCCCAGACTGAGCCACAGCTCCCTGTCAGCCCTCTCTGGCTGAACTCCTCTCTGAACTGAACTACTGACTGTCCTAAGATGGTGCCCACCTTATATACCTCCCTCTATGTGTGAGCCCAGGTGACTAGCAACCAATGGGCTCCTACCTATGCCCAGAGACCCACCCCTATCTGCTCCTACACAACTGGGTGTTCCACCCCCCTCCCCACTCCAGCCAGGGACAGATGCTGTCGTGCCTGCACTTCTGTCTAGTGGGAGCACCGTTGAGCTGTCCCCCGTAAATGGGGTGTGTGTGATGCATGCAGCCTACCGAGCCCTGGTCCACACTCCATCCTTACCCGGGAGTGGAATACCACATCTCTGGTTTGAGGTGCAATACCCCTGTAGCATCCGAGCCCTCGGGGTGCTACATTCCCCCCTGGTAAATCACAGCACGTCCTCGGGCTGGAACAGAATAAAACAATTTTAAAACATACAAAATTTTTAGAATGCATTCGCATATAAGACATTTAACCAAAAACTCATCCCTTTATGGGAGGTACTCTTTTTCCTTTTAACGTTACAGGTATAAAACATTTTACTAATGCCACCGGAACTCTTTTATAAAATACTATATAAAACTTTGGCATTATTATTTTAGCAGCATATTAAACTTTTCAATTTAAGACATTTTCAAGTAAAACATTCTTGAGCTCTGGCCGCCGTGCAACTTGCGACCAGCAAAAGGTGCAACAGTCCAGTTAATCCGCCTTGAGGTAGACGTTGCAGTTCTTTTATAAAACCAGTAGGGGGCGCCTTAAGAAGCGCAACTATTTACAGGGACGGCCGCTCTCAGTCCTCGGCCAGTGGGGATAAGGGAGTGGCTGCTCACAGGCCTCAGCCTGGTTAGGGATAGAGGGGCAATTTTTAAACAGTCAACAGTTCACTATTTGTCCCAACGGGGACCACACTTTCACAAACGGGAACAGTTCCATTTTACCGTTTACTGGTAACGGTGTCCTCCTCATGCTTCCTCCTTGTACTCTTCAGACCCGTCCGGGCCCTCTTGGTACTCGGCCTTGCGACCAGGCCGGTGGTCGCTTGTTGGTCGCGCCCGGGGGTGGCACCGCCAAGGTAGGGGGCGCTGGTGAGGCAGCGGAGCCCGGGTGTGCTGGGTCTTGCGTCCTGGCCTGTGACGTCTCACGCTGTACGGCGCCAGGGTTCAAAGGGCACAGCGCGGGGCGGGGCGTGACGGCGATGCTTGCTGCCTGAGGCCTAGCTGGTGGCGGTGGAGGCGTGGTCTTAGGTACGGTCCCCGGGGCTTCGGGTCCCGCAACGGAGGGTGAGGGCAGGCTGGTGTCCCCCGGGCTTGGGGTGGTGGCGTCCCCATTACCTGCCTCGGTCTCCGTGGCCTCCTCCGCGGCGTCATCTGCAGCTGCCGGTCCCTCTTCTCCGCGCCCAGTGGTAAGCGCGCTGCCCGGTTCCGGCGGGGTCCTCTGCTGGTCACCTCCGTGCTGCCGGGCCATCTCCTCTCTCCACCCGGCAAACACATCCCGCTGCGCCCGGACCATTCTTCTATTCAGATCTTCCAGCGCTGCGCGCGCACGGTCCGGGTCTCTAGGCAGTTGGGCCAGCAGTTCTGTCAGGCTGCAGGGTGGCTCCGCTTGCAGCAGGCTGCGGGCCAGGGTGCTGGTGGAGTTTTCTGCTCCCTCCATCTCCGGGTGCAGCAGGTCCAGACTGATCCAGGCCGCACCCAGCCCCTCAGTTTTCTTTCCTATCCGCCCCCATGGGGGTTGGTCTTGGGGGCATCTGCTGACAATCACCTTCAGGGGCAGCCCCCCCACGTTGATGGACATCTCCATTGCTGCATTCTTTGCTGGTGGGGGCGGGCTCCTCCTTTGGCGCCACTCTGGAACCTGGCCCACAATGGGAGGCGGCTTCCTGCTGTCTTTTGGTGCGCACATAATGGCGTCCGCTCTGCCAGGGCGGGAAAAACTGATGAAGATGGCGGGATCGGTCCAAAATGGCGTCTGATGGCGGAAATCAGCCCCGGATGGCGGGAAACGACTCCGGACAGCGGGAAACTTCTGGAAATGGCGGGAGACTTCTTTTTCAGGTACATGTGCAGTTTTCTTCAGGCACGCAATACCCGCTTGTGGCGGGTTGGTAATGATCCTGCCGACTACGCCAAAGTTGACGCGCCCCCTGGGCCTGTGCTGTGCAGGGTATACCCGGAGCCGGATCGCTGGGGGTTGTAGTCTTCCGTGGCGGTGACCCGGTCCGTGCCCAGGGTGGTCAAACCAGTGGCAGTCTTAATGTTGTAACAAGTGTCCGACTACGCCACCCGTGGATTGCGGTCAGTGGGGACCGCCGCTGCGCTGCAGACCGCTGAGGCTGATGTTGTATGCGCAGCCAAGTATGGAATAACTCCCCACGGGAGAAGTATTGCCTCAGGGCAGCTAGTGTGGAAGATGGTGGGAGTGATGGTGTGAGCGACCCAGTACTAATGGTGCTGGTGCGGCGATGAAACACAGAGACTTGTAATTGCAGTTTCCAATGCTTTACTCACAGTTGTTATTCTGGTCACTTGTGCACATGAGGGACCGCCTGAGCCGTGCTGCGTTCACCAGGCAAGGGGCTCGACCAACTCCCAGGCAATTCCAGAGCGTGGTTCAGAGCTCCCCTCTCTTCCTTTCTCTGGCCGTCCCCACCATTGACCCACCTTTGTCCAGCTCCCTCGGGCCTTCTCTTGGCGAAACCTATCTCCGGTTTCCCTGACCCTATGCGGTATGCTTTCCTGGTGGATGTAGTGAGGGGTCGCACCAAGATGTGGTAACAACCTCTGGTCTTTAGCTGAGGAATCTGTTGCCTCCACCAATTTGGGCTCCGGTACCCTGCTCTGCCAACCCTTCACCCGCAATCTCCTGGGCATATGGGGTTCCTTCTGTCCTCGTGTCTCTGGGCCTTTCTCTGTGTTCCTTGCTTCCTTTCTCCTCTGTTCCAGTTCCTTTCTTACTCTCCTTTCCGTTCCTTCTCCTCTCTCTTTCTGCTGTTTCTGGCCTCCACTCCAGGCCTGCCTCTGGAGCTGGGCCCAGACTGAGCCACAGCTCCCTGTCAGCCCTCTCTGGCTGAACTCCTCTCTGAACTGAACTACTGTAGTGATGGGTAGCTCCTGAACGAGCCGGCTCTAAGAGCCGGCTCTTTATAGTGAATCATATGAGTCGGCTCCTGGCAGGGAGCCAATTGAAATTTAAACGGCTCTTTGCCAGTTCACGTTCCACAGTCAGTCCCCTCTTGCCCCGCCCCTCCTGGCCCCTCCCTCCCGGAAGTAGTCACTCTGATCTTATCCAGGAGACTGAGAATGCCTGCTCCTCCTGCTGCCGCACATAGCACTGACTCACAGCCCCGCCCCCCTCCAATCTGTGACAAGCAAGCAGCAGTCAGGCAGTCGGGCACTTTATTAAAGGAACACTGACATCTGGATTTAGCCTGATTATAGTTATTTACCGCCAGCTTGTAAATCCTCGCTGAGCGAGGGAGAAACAGCGGATGCAAATGTGCGTCCCTTGTTCTCTCTCATTAACTTGAATGGAAGAGAACAAATGATCCAGCGATGCATATGGGCAGGGCAGATAAGGATCTCCTCTGCAAACATACCATCGCTGGATTGAGCATCACTGGATCGCAGGCTCGGGTGCTGCATGGTCCATGTGGTCAGTCAGCGAGCGCTGCCCGACAACATGGTCGCATCCTGTGTGTCTTTTGCTGAATAGGGCTCCGGCACAGGACAACTTCCATGGAAACCCATGTAAACAGTTACATAGGTTTTTATGGAATACCAGCAGGATTGAAGCAGAATTTTTAAAATAAGTATATGGAGAATATACCCATTTTAAAAAGTTCTCTTCAATTAATGGCACTAATGCCCATGTGATCCAACCCCTTTAATGACATTATATTAGTGATGGCAAAAGACATTGGTCCTTGATGGGACACCAAAAAAACAGTCTTTTCCAAAACCGATAATAACAGAAGAAATAAACTGAATCAGTCCATCCAAGCTATGGCACTTAGTTTATCTATCCAATGGGCCCTAAAGACAATTTTAGGCTGCCTTCACACTTTGTGGATTTGCAGCGGAGTTTCCATGCAGATCATCAGCGTGGAAATTCCATGGCATTTACAGAAGCCAACAGTGGCAATGGTTTTTATCCAAAACACATTCTCACTTCGTGGAAAAATTCAGAATCTGACATGAGGTGTGAAATTGGCTTCAGCAGCAGCATGTGAATATGTGCCGAATATCCGAGATGCGGAATTCATTGCAGTCAATGGACGGGTGAATTCCACAGCAAATTCCTTATCTAAATCCGCCTGGATGCAGATGCGACATTTGACACTGCAGTTTTTCTGCAGACTGTTTGCAGCAGACAGCCCACAGCGAACTCGCCAAGTGTGAAGGTAGCTTTAAAATGTGGCACTGATAATTAGGATCTTGTTGGTATTTTGCATGTTCATTTTGTGTTTGTTAAAGTTTTTACAGCAAATAATATAAAATCTGGTTATTCTGGAAACTATTCTGTTTTATGTCATAAATTGGCACATGTGTAGATTTTTACTAAAAGGTATACAATCATGGGTTAAAACATACCAGAATTTGGCTTCAAATTTAAAGCCAAAGGTAATAGGAAATGAAGAGCCATTTTCGGAGCCAAAAGAGCCGGCTCTTTTTGGTGAGCCGATCCAAAAGAGCCGGCTCACCAAAAAATAGCATTTTACCCATCACTAAACTACTGACTGTCCTAAGATGGTGCCCACCTTATATACCTCCCTCTATGTGTGAGCCCAGGTGAATAGCAACCAATGGGCTCCTACCTATGCCCAGAGACCCACCCCTATCTGCTCCTACACCACTGGGTTTTCCTTCCCCTCCCCACTCCAGCCAGGGACAGATGCTGTCGTGCCTGCACTTCTGTCTAGTGGGAGCACCGTTGAGCTGTCCCCCGGAAATGGGGTGTGTGTGATGCATGCAGCCTACCGAGCCCTGGTCCACACTCCATCCTTACCCGGGAGTGGAATACCACATCTCTGGTTTGAGGTGCAATACCCCTGTAGCAGCCGAGCCCTCGGGGTGCTACATATATTTTTGAGGCAGGAAGATTTAGGGGGCACATTTTTAGGGTGTGCTTTTTTCTGGGTAGGAGGATTAGGGTGCAGATTTTGAGGGTACACTTTAGGAGGAACATTTTCAGGGTGCCCTATTCTGGATGTGCAGTTTTTTTCTGGGGTAGGAGGATTTAGGGGTTTGGAGGCACTTTCTCGGGTGCGCATTTCTGGATGTGCTTTATCTGGGGTAGGGTGTCTTTGGGGGTGCACTTTTCAGGGGTTTTTTGGAGGCATGTTTTTGCGGTGCGCTTCGTTTCTGGGATAGGAGGATTTATGGTGCAGATTTTCAGGTTGCGTTTTTTTTTCCTTTTGGAGGCACGTTTTCAGGATGCGCTTTTCTGGGATAGAAGGATTTAGGGTGCATTTTATTCAGGGTTTTTTTTTTTTTGGAGACACATTTTCAGGGTGTGCTTTTTTTTGTCTCCATGCATCTTTAAATCCTCTTACCCTAGAAAAAAAGCAATTTTTTGGGGGTGTGCACTTCTCTGGATGCGCTTTTTCTGGGGTAGGAGGATTTAGGATGCACTTTATTCAGGGTTTTTTTTGCAGATACATTTTTCGGGATTTGGGGTAGGAGGATTTAGGGTGCAGATCTTCAGGGTGCGCTTTAACAGGAGGCACATTTTTAGGGGCGCTTTCTTTCTGGGTAGGAGGATTTGGGGTGCAGATTTTCAAGGTGTACTTTTTTGGGGGGGTTTGGAGACATGTTTCAGGTGTGTTTTTCTGGGATAGGGGTATTTAGGGGTGCACTTTCCGGGGTAGGTGGATTTGGGGTTCACTTCTTTCATGGGTGTTTTTGAGGCATGTTTTCGGTGTGTGCTTTTTGTCCCTGGGATAGAGTTAAGGATGGGAGTTTTTTGGAGGCCCATATTTTGGGTGCACTTTTCTGGATGTGCTTTTTGTGGTAAGAGGATGCACTCTTTGGGGTTTTGTTGGCATATTTTCGGGATGCATTTTTCTGGGGTAAGAGGATGTAGGGTGCAGATTTTCAGGGTGCACTTTCGGGTGGGTTGGAGGCACATTTTCAGGGTGCACTTTTTTTAGGCATGTTTTTGGGGTGCGCTTTTCTGGATGCACTTTTTCTGGGATAGGAGGATTTAGAGTGCACTTTGTTCAGGTTTTTTTTGGAGACACATTTTCGGAATGCATTTTTCTGAGTTAAGAGGATTTAGGGTGCACTTATTTCGGGGGGTTTGGGGGCACTTTCTGGATGCGCTTTTTCTTCTGGTGTAGGAGGATATAAATTGCATTTTTTGGAGGCATGTGTTTCGGTGTGCTTTTTTTTTTTTTCTGGGGTAGGAGGATTTAGTGCAAGTCATAGGAAACCTTGCAGTATCCTGGTATTCAGCTCACCCATGGACCGAGGATCTCCTCTGCATGGACGGTCTTGTAGTATAGCAAGGAACAATGAAGAGAAAAGGAAGGTACATCCAGCACTGGGTCCTCATAAAAAATTCTTCTTTATTGCAAATCCATAAAAACTCCAGACATTGTCTGAAACGCATATGCGATTACTCTGTAATGTCCTTAGTCATTGCATACAGGAGGATTTAGGGTGCAGATTTTCAGGTTGCATTTTTTTTTTCCAGGGTAGGAGGATTTGGGGTGCACTTTATTCAGGGTTTTTTGAGACACATTTTCGGGATCTGGGGTAGGAGGATTTAGGGTGGAGATCTTCAGGGTGCACGTTTTTCAGGTGCACTTTTCTGGATGTGCTTTTTTTGGGGGTAGGGATGTTTGGAGAGTGTACTTTCGGGTGTTTTTTTAGAGGGAGTTTGGGGTACACTTTTTGGGGAGGAGGATTTAGGGTGCACATTTTTGAGGCTTGTATTCAGGGTGCACTTTTCTGGGGTAGAATTTAGGGTGTGCTTTTATTCTGGGTGCACTTTTTTTCTCAGTTAAGAGGAGTTAGGGTGCACTTTTTTCGGGGTTTTTGTGGAGACATTTTCGGGTGCACTTTTTTTCTGAGTAGGAGGATTTAGGATGCACGTTTTTCAGGGCGTTTTGGAGGCACATTTTCATGGTGCGCTTTTTTTCTTGATGTGCTTTTTTACTGGGGTAAGAGGATTTAGGGTGCATATTTTCAGGGTGCGCTTTTCTTCTGGGGTAGGACATTTTAGCAGGCATGTTTTCCGGGTGCGCTTTTTCTGGATGCGCTTTTTCCCCCCCCGGGATTGGAGGGTTTAGGATAGGGTTTTTTTGGAGGCCTATTTTTCTGGTACACTTTTCTGGATGTGCTTTTTCTGTGGTAAGGGGGTGCACTTTTCAGAGGCATGTTTTTGGGGTGTGCTTTTCTGGGGTAGGCGAATTTAGGAGAGCACTTTTTGGGGGGTTTTGGAAGCACTTTTGGGGTGCACTTTTCTGGATGTGCTTTTTCTTGGATAGGAGGATTTAGAGTGCAGATTTTCAGGGTGCATTTTTCTAGGGTAGGAAGCATGTTTTGGGGGGTGTACTTTTCAGGTGTTTTTGGGATGCGCTTTATATTTTTGAGGCAGGAAGATTTAGGGTGCACATTTTCAGGGTGTGCTTTTTTTTCTGGGGTAGGAGGATTAGGGTGCAGATTTTCACGGTGCACTTTTGGAGGAACGTTTTCAGGGTGCCCTTTTCTGGATGTGCTTTTTCTGGGGTAGTGGGTCTTTGGGGGTGCACTTTTCAGGTTTTTTTTTTTTTGGAGGCATGTGTTTGCAGTGCGCTTTTTTTCTGGGATAGGAGGATTTATGGTGCAGATTTTCAGGTTGCGTTTTTTTGGAGGCACATTTTCTGGATGCGCTTTTCTGGGATAGAAGGATTTAGGGTGCACTTTAATCAGGGTGTTTTTTTTTTTTCAGGGGTAGGAGGTTTTGGAGGCACGTTTTTGGGGTGCATTTTATTTTTTAATGCACTTTTTTTTCTGGGCAGGAGGATTAGGGTGCAGATTTTCAGTGTGCGCTTTTTCTAGGATAGGAAGATTTAAGGTGCACTTTACTCAGTTTTTTTGTGGAGACCTTTTTGAGAAGCGCTTTTCAGGGTACCATTTTTTTGGGGGGGGGGTTTTGGAGGCACATTTTTGGGTTGCGCTTTTCTGGACGTTCTGGGGTAGGGAGGTTTGGAGTGTACTTTTTCAGGGGGGGGGGGGTTCGAGGTGCACTTTTTAATAGGGTAGGAGAATTTAGGTGCACTTTTTTCGGGGGGTTTGAGACACTTTTTCAAAATGCGCTTTTTTTTTTTCTTGATGCACCCTAAATCCTCCTACCCTAGAAAAAAGGAGGCATATTTTCGGGGTGCACTTTTCTGGGAGCGCTTTCTTTCTGGGGTAGGAGGGTTTTGGAGGCACGTTTTTTCTGGTGCACTTTTCTGGCTATGCTTTTTTTGTTTTTTTTCTTCTTGAGCCATGTTTTCGTGGTGCGCTTTTTTGAATGTTCTTTTTTTGAGGTAGGAGGATTTAAGGTGCACTTTTTTGGAGGCATGTTTTTGGGGTGTGCTGTTTTTCTGGGGTAGGAGGATTTAGGGTGCAGATTTTCAGGGTGCACTTATTTCGAGGGGGTTGGAGGCACACATTTTATGGATGCGCTTTTTTTCTAGGGTAGGAGGATTGAAGGTGCACATTTTTAGGTTGCACTTTTTTGGGAGCATGTTTTCGGGATGCACTTTTCACGGTACCGTTTTTTGGGGGGTGTTTTTGGAGGCACACTTTTGGGGTGCGCTTTTCTGGACCTTCTGGGGGTTTGGGGTGTGCTTTTTGCTTTTTTTGGGTAGGAGAATTTGGGGTGCAGATTTTCAGGGTTTTCGGAGGCACGTTTTTCAGGTGTGCTTTTCTGGATGTGCTTTTTTGGGGGGGGGTAAGGGTGTTCACTTAAGATTTTTTTTTGAGGCATGTTTAGGTGCACTTTTTCAGGGTGGGGGTTTGGAGGCACATTTTCAGAGTGTGCTTTTTTTTTCTTGATGCACCCTAAATCCTCCTACCTTAGAAAAAACACTTTTTTGGGAGGCACGTTTTTGGGGTGTGCTTTTTCTGGGGTAGGAGGATTAAGGGTGCAAATTTTCAGGGTGCATTTTTTCTAGGGTAGGAGGAGTTAGATGGCACTTTATTCAGGGTTTTTTTGAAACCATATTTTCGGGATGCTTTTTTCTGGGGTAGGAGGATTTGGGGTGCAGATTCTCAGGTTGCATTTTTTGGGGGAGTTTTGGAAGCACATTTTCGGGGTGCACTTTGCAGGATGCGCTTTTTCTAAGATAGGAAGATTTAAGGTGCACTTTATTCAGGTTTTTTTGGAGACCTTTTTGAGAAGCGCTTTTCAGGGTACCGCTTTTTGGGGGGGTGTTTTTGGAGGCACATTTTTGGGTTGTGCTTTTTCTGGACGTTCTGGGGTAGGGAGGTTTGGGGTGTACTTTTCAGGGGGGTTTCGAGGTGCGCTTTTTAATGGGGTAGGAGGATTTAGGTGCACTTTTCGGGGGGGGTTTGGAGGCACATTTTCGGGGTGCACTTTTCTGGGGTAGGAGGATTTATCGTATAGATTATTGGGGTGCACTTTTCTGGGTGCCCATTCTTTCTGGGGTAGGAGGGTTTTGGAGGCGCATCTTTCTGGTGCACTTTTCTGGATGTGCTTTTCTTTCTTTTTTTTAGAGGGGTTTGGGGGTACACTTTTTGGGTTGTTTAAGCCATGTTTTCGGTGTGCGCTTTTTTGAATGTCTTTTTTTTCTGAGGTAGGAGGATTTAAGTTGCACGTTTTCTGGGTGCACCTTTTTGGAGGCATGTTTTTGGGGTGTGCTTTTTTTTCTGGGGTAGGAGGACTTGGGGTGCAGAATTTCAGGTTGCATTTTTTGGGGGGTGTTTTTGGGAGCACGTTTTGGGGTGCTTTTCTGGATGCACTTTTTTCTGGGATAGGATTTAGAGTGCACTTATTTTGGGGGGTTTGGAGGCACATTTTCTGGATGCGCTTTTTTTTTTCTGGGGTAGGAGGATTGAAGGTGCACATTTTCAGGTTGCACTTTTTTGGGAGCACGTTTTCGGGATGCGCTTTTCAGGGTACAGTTTTTTTGGGGGGTGTTTTGAGAGGCATGTTTTCAGGGTGCACTCTTCTGGGTGTGCTTTTTTTTCTGGAGTAGGAGGATTTGGGGTGCACTTTTATTCGGAGTGTGCTTTTATTCTGGATACACTTTTTCTGGAGTAGGAGGATTTAGGGTGCACTTTCTTCAAGGTTTTTTGGAGGCATGTTTCCCAGGTGCGCTTTTTCTGGATGCGCTTTCCCCCCCCCCCCCCCCTGGGATTCGAGGGTTTAGGATGGAGTTTTTTTGGAGGCCTGTTTTTTCGGGTACACTTTTCTGGATTTGCTTTTTCTGTGGAAAGGGGGTGCACTTTTCAGAGGCATGTTTTTGGGGTGTGCTTTTCTGGAGTAAGTAGTTTTAGGAGCACTTTTGGGGTGCACTTTTCTGGATGTGCTTTTTCTTGGATAGGAGGATTTAGAGTGCAGATTTTCAGGGTGCATTTTTCTAGGGTAGGAGGATTTAGGGTGCAAATTTTCAGGAGGCATGTTTTTGGGGGTGTACTTTTCAGGTGTTTTTGGGATGCGCTTTATATTTTTGAGGCAGGAAGATTTAGGGGGCACATTTTCAGGGTGTGCTTTTTTTTTCCTGGAGTAGGAGGATTTAGGGTGCACTTTTTTCGGTGTGCGCTTTAATTTTCAATGTTTTTTCAGGGTAGGAGGATTAGGGTACAGATTTTCAGGGTGCACTTTTGGAGGAATGTTTTCAGGGTGCCCTTTTCTCGGGTAGGAGGATTTAGGGGTTTGGAGGCACTTTTTCGGGTGCGCATTTCTGGATGTGCTTTTTCTGGGGTAGTGGGTCTTTGGGGTTGCACTTTTCAGGTTTTTTTTTGGAGGCATGTGTTTGCAGTGCACTTTTTTTCTGGGATAGGAGGATTTATGGTGCAGATTTTCAGGTTGCGTTTTTTTGGAGGCACATTTTCTGGATGCGCTTTTCTGGGATAGAAGGATTTAGGGTGCACTTTATTCAGGGGTTTTTTTTTGGAGACACATTTTCAGGGTGTGTTTTTTTTTCTGGGGTAGGAGGTTTTGGAGGCACGTTTTTGGGGTGCACTTTATTTTTTAAGGGAGGTTTGGGGTGTACTTTAAAGGGGGGGGTTCGAGGTGCACTTTTTAATGGGGTAGGAGGATTTAGGTTCACTTTTTTCGGGGAGTTTGAGACACATTTTCAAAATGCGCTTTTTTTTTTTTTTTTTTCTTGATGCACCCTAAATCCTCCTACCCTAGAAAAAAGGAGGCACATTTTCGGGGTGCACTTTTCTGGGAGTGCTTTCTTTCTGGAGTAGGAGGGTTTTGGAGGCACGTTTTTTCTGGTGCACTTTTCTGGCTATGCTTTTTTTTTTTTTTGAGCCATGTTTTTGGGGTGTGCTTTTTTTCTGGGGTAGGAGGATTTAGGGTGCAAATTTTCAGGGTGCACTTATTTCGGGGGGTTTGGAGGCACACTTTTTCTGGATGCGCTTTTTTTTTAGGGTAGGAGGATGGAAGGTGCACATTTTCAGGTTGCACTTTTTTGGGAGCACGTTTTCGGGAAGCGCTTTTCAGGGTACCGTTTTTTGGGAGGTGTTTTTGGAGGCACACTTTTGGGGTGCGCTTTTCTGGACCTTCTGGGGTAGGGGGTTTGGGGTGTGCTTTTTGCTTTTTTGGGATAGGAGAATTTGGGGTGCAGATTTTCAGGGGTTTTGGAGGCACGTTTTTCAGGTGTGTTTTTCTTGGGGTAAGGGTGTTCACTCAATATTTTTTTTGGAGGCATGTTTAGGTGCACTTTTTCAGGGTGGGCGTTTGGAGGCACTTTTTCGGGTGCGCATTTCTGGATGTGCTTTTTCTGGGGTAGTGGGTCTTTGGGGGTGCACTTTTCAGGGGTTTTTTGGAGGCATGTTTTTGCGGTGCGCTTTGTTTCTGGGATAGGAGGATTTATGGTGCAGATTTTCAGGTTGCGTTTTTTTGGAGGCACAGTTTCTGGATGCGCTTTTCTGGGATAGAAGGATTTAGGGTGCACTTTATTCAGAGGTTTGTTTTTTTTTTTTGAGACATTTTCAGGGTGTGTGTTTTTTTCTGGGTTAGGAGGTTTTGGAGGCATGTTTTCGGGGTGCGCTTTATTTTTTAATGCACTTTTTTCTGGGCAGGAGGATTGGGGTGCAGATTTTCGAGGTGCGCTTTTCTGGAGTAGGAGGATTTAGGGGTTGAGTTGTTTTCGGGGTGTGCTTTTTTTAATAGGTTGCAGATTTTCAGGGTTTTTGGAGGTGCACTTTTTCTGAATGTGATTTTTCTGGGGTAGGAGGATTTAGGGTGCACTTTTTTCAGGGTTTTGGAGGTACGTTTTCAGGGTGTGCTTTATTTCTGAATGCACTTTTTTCTAGGTGGGAGGATTTAGGGTGCACGTTATTCAGGGTTTTTGTGGAGACATTTTCGGGTGCACTTTTCTGGACGTTCTGAGGTAGGGGGTTTTGAGGTGCACATTTTTTCTGGGTAGGAGGATTTGGGGTACAGATTTTCAGGGTGCAATTTCAGGGTTTTTGGAGGCACGTTTTTCAGGTGCACTTTTCTGGATGTGCTTTTTCTGGGGTAGGGGTGTTTGGGGGTGCACTTTTCGGGGTGCATTTTTCTGGGGTAGGAGGATTGGAAGTGCGCTTTTATTCTAGATTCACTTTCTTCTGGATGCGCCTTTTTCTGGGGTAAGGATTTAGGTTGTACGTTATTCAGGGTTTTTGTGCAGACACATTTTCGGGTGCACTTTTCTGGACGTTCTGAGGTTTCGAGGTGCGCTTTTTAATGGGGTAGGAGGATTTAGGTGTACTTTTCGGGGAGGGTTTGGAGGCACATTTTCAGGGTGCACTTTTCTGGGGTAGGAGGATTTATTGTACAGATTATTGGGGCGCACTTTTCTGGGTGCCCATTCTTTCTGGGGTAGGAGGGTTTTGGAGGCACATTTTTCTGGTGCACTTTTCTGGATGTAGGGGGGTAGGGGTGTTTGGGGGTGCACTTTTCGGGTTTCTTTGGAGGCATGTTTTTGGGGTGCATTTTTCTGGGGTAAGAGGATTGGAGGTGCGCTTTTATTCTAGATTCACTTTTTCTGAATGCGCCTTTTTTCTGGGGTAAGGATTTAGGGTGCACGTTTTCGGGGTGCACTCTTCTGGGTGTGTTTTCTGGAGCAGGAGGATTTAGGGTGCACTTTATTCAGGTTTTTTTGGAGGCATGGTTTTGTATGTTCTTTTCTGGGTGCCTTTGTTTATTTTTTTTCCCTGGTGTAGGAGGATTTGGGGTGCAGATGTTGAGGGTGCACTTTTTTTCTGGAGTAGGAGGGTTTTGGAGGCACGCTTTACTGGATGTGCTTTTTCTGTGGTACGGGGGGATGTACTTTTCAGGGTTTCTGGAGACATGTTTTTGGGGTAGGAGGATTTATAGTGAAGATTTTCAGGGTGCACTTTTTTTGGAGGTTCTTGGAAGTATGTTTTCGGGGTGCGCTTTTTTTTCTGGGGTAGGAGGATTGAAGGTACACATTTTCAGGTTGCACTTTTTGGAGCACGTTTTCGGGATGCGCTTTTCAGGGTACAGTTTTTGGGGGGTGTTTTGGGAGGCACGTTTTCAGGGTGCACTGTTCTGGGTGTGCTTTTTTTTCTGGAGCAGGAGGATTTAGGGTGCACTTTATTCAGGTTTTTTTTTTGGCATGGTCTTTTCTAGATGTGCTTTTTTTTTTAGAGGGTTTTGGGGGTACACTGGTTTTTTTGGAGGCATGCTTTCGGGGTGCACTTCTTCTGACTGCACTTTTTTTCTGGGGTAGGAGGATTTAGGGTGCACTTTTATTCTGGATGCATTTTTTTTCTGGGGTAGGAGGATTTAGGGTGCACTTTTTTCAGGGTTTTTTGGAGGCATGTTTTCCGGATGTGCTTTTTCCCCCCTGGGATTGAGGGTTTAGGATGGGTTTTTTTTGGAGGCCTATTTTTCGGGTACACTTTTCTGGATGTGCTTTTTCTGTGGTAAGGGGGTGCACTTTTCAGAGGCATGTTTTTGGGGTGTGCTTTTCTGGGGTAGGCGGATGTAAGAGAGCACTTTTTGGGGGTGCACTTTTCTGGATGTGCTTTTTCTGGGATAGGAGGATTTAGAGTGCAGATTTTCAGAGTGCATTTTTCTAGGGTAGGAGGATTTAGGGTGCAGATCTTCAGGAGGCATGTTTTTGGGGGTGTACTTTTAAGGTGTTTTTGGGATGCGCTTTATATTTTTGAGGCAGAAAGATTTAGGGGGTACATTTTCAGGGTGTGCTTTTTTTCTGGGGTAGGAGGATTTAGGGTGCAGATCTTCAGGAGGCATGTTTTTGGGGGTGTACTTTTAAGGTGTTTTTGGGATGCGCTTTATATTTTTGAGGCAGAAAGATTTAGGGGGTACATATTCAGGGCGTGCTTTTTTTCTGGGGTAGGAGGATTTAGGGTGCACTTTTTTCAGTGTGCACTTTATTTTTCAATGCGCTTTTTTCAGGGTAGGGGGATTAGAGTGCATATTTTCAGGGTGCACTTTTGGAGGAACGTTTTCAGGGTGCCCTTTTCTGTATGTGCTGGTTTTTTCTCGGGTAGGAGGATTTAGGGGTTTGGAGGCACTTTTTCAAGTGCGCATTTCTGGATGTGTTTTTTTTGGGGGGAGGCATATTTTTGCGGTGCGCTTTGCTTCTGGGATAGGAGGATTTCTGGTGCAGATTTTCAGGTTGCGTTTTTTTGGAGGCACAGTTTCTGGATGCGCTTTTCTGGGATAGAAGGATTTAGGGTGCACTTTATTCAGGGTTTTTGTGGTTTTTTTGGAGACATTTTCAGTTTTTTTTTTTCTGGGGTAGGAAGTTTTGGAGACACGTTTTCGGGGTGCGTTTTATTTTTTAATGCACTTTTTTCTGGGCAGGAGGACTTGGGTGCAGATTTTCGGGGTGCGCTTTTCTGGAGTAGGAGGATTTAGGGGTTGAGATGTTTTCGGGGTGTGCTTTTTTTTTCTAGGTAGGTGGATTTAGAGTGCAGATTTTAAGGGTTTTTGGAGGCATGTTTTTGGGGTGCACTTTTTCTGAATGATTTTTCTGGGGTAGGAGGATTTAGGGTGCACTTTATTCAGGGTTTTGGAGATATGTTTTCAGGGTGTGCTTTATTTCTGAATGCACTTTTTTCTAGGGTAGGAGGATTTAGAGTGCACGTTATTCAGGGTTTTTGTGCAGACACATTTTCGTGTGCTCTTTTCTGGACGTTCTGAGGTTTCGAGGTGCACTTTTTAATGGGGTAGGAGGATTTAGGTGTACTTTTCGGGGGGGGTTGGAGGCACATTTTCGGGGTGCACTTTTCTGGGGTAGGAGGATTTATTGTACAGATTATTGGGGTGCACTTTTCAGGGTGCCCATTCTTTCTGGGGTAGGAGGGTTTTGGAGGCACATTTTTCTGGTGCACTTTTCTGGATGTAGGGGGTAGGGGTGTTTGGGGGTGCACTTCGGGTTTCTTTGGAGGCATGTTTTTGGGGGTGCATTTTTCTGGGGTAGGAGGATTGGAGGTGCGCTTTTATTCTAGATTCACTTTTTCTTCATGCGCCTTTTTTCTGGGGTAAGGATTTAGAGTGCACGTTTTCGGGGTGCACTCTTCTGGGTGTTTTCTGGAGCAGGAGGATTTAGGGTGCACTTTATTCAGGGTTTTTTGGACGCATGGTTTTGTATGTTCTTTTCTGGGTGCCTTTGTTTATTTTTTTTTCCCTGGTGTAGGAGGATTTGGGGTGCAGATGTTGAGGGTGCACTTTTCTTCTGGAGTAGGAGGGTTTTGGAGGCACGCTTTACTGGATGTGCTTTTTCTGTAGTACGGGGATGTACTTTTCAGGGTTTCTGGAAACATGTTTTCGGGGTAGGAGGATTTATAGTGAAGATTTTCACGGTGCACTTTTTTTGGAAGTTCTTGGAAGTATGTTTTCGGGATGCGCTTTTTTTTCTGGGGTAGGAGGATTGAAGGTGCACATTTTCAGGTTGCACTTTTTGGAGCACGTTTTTGGGATGCGCTTTTCAAGGTACCGTTTTTGGGGAGTGTTTTGGGAGGCACGTTTTCAGGGTGCACTCTTCTGGGTGTGCTTTTTTTTCTGGAGCAGGAGGATTTAGGGTGCACTTTATTCAGGTTTTTTTTTTAGGCATGGTTTTGGGATGGTCTTTTCTATATGTGCTTTTTTTTAGAGGGTTTTGGGGGTACTGTTTTTTTTGGGAGGCATGCTTTCGGGATGCACTTTTTCTGACTGCACTTTTTTTCTGGGGTAGGAGGATTTAGGGTGCACTTTTATTCTGGATGCATTTTTTTTCTGGGGTAGGAGGATTTAGGGTGCACTTGTTTCAGGGTTTTTTAGAGGCATGTTTTCTGGATGCGCTTTTTCCCCCCTGCGATTGAGGGTTTAGGATGCGTTTTTTTTGGAGGCCTATTTTTCGGGTACACTTTTCTGGATGTGCTTTTTCTGTGGTAAGGGGGAGCACTTTTCAGAGGCATGTTTTTGGGGTGTGCTTTTCTTGGGTAGGCGGATGTAAGAGAGCACTTTTTGGGGGTGCACTTTTCTGGATGTGCTTTTTCTGGGATAGGAGGATTTAGAGTGCAGATTTTCAGGGTGCATTTTTCTAGGGTAGGAGGATTTAGGGTGCAGATCTTCAGGAGACATGTTTTTGGGATGCGATTTATATTTTTGAGGCAGAAAGATTTAGGGAGTACATTTTCAGGGTGCGCTTTTGGAGGAACGTTTTCAGGGTGCGCTTTATTTTTGAATGCACTTTTTTTCTGGGCAGGAGGATTTGGGGTGCAGATTTTCAGGGTTTTTGGAGGCACGTTTTTCAGGTGCACTTTTCTGGATGTGCTTTTTCTGGGGTAGGGGTGTTTGGGGGTGCACTTTTCGGGGTGCATTTTTCTGGGGTAGGAGGATTGGAGGCGCGCTTTTATTCTAGATTCACTTTTTTCTGGATGCGCCTTTTTCTGGGGTAAGGATTTAGGGTGCACGTTTTCGGGATGCGCTTTTTCTGGGTGTGGTTTTTTTTTCTGGAGCAGGAGGATTTAGGATGCACTTTATTCAGGGTTTTTTGGAGGCATGGTTTTGGGATGTTCTTTTCTGGGTGCGTTTGTTTTGTTTGTTTTTTTTCCCTGGTGTAGGAGGATTTGCGGTGCAGATGTTGAGGGTGCACTTTTCTTCTGGAGTAGGAGGGTTTTGGAGGCACGTTTTTCCTGGTGCGCTTTACTGGATGTGCTTTTTCTGTGGTACGGGGATGTACTTTTCAGGGTTTTCTGGAGACATGTTTTCGGGGTAGGAGGATTTATGGAGAAGATTTTCAGGGTGCACTTCTTTTGGAGGTTCTTGGAAGTATGTTTTCGGGATGCGTTTTTTCTAGGATACAAGGATTTAGGGTGCATGTTTTCGGGGTGTGTTTTTTTAGGGTAAGAGGATTTAGGGTGCACTTTTTCTGGGGTAGGAGGATTAAGGGTGCAGATTTTCAGGGTGCACTTTGGGAACACGTTTTCAGGGTACCATTTTTGGGGGGGTGTTTTTGGAGGCACACTTTCAGGGTGCGCTTTTCTGGACCTTCTGAGGTAAGGAGTTTGAGGTGCAGATTTTCTGAGTGTTTGGAGGCATGTTTTCGGGGTGCGCTTTTTTTTCTAGGTAGAGGGATTTAGAGTGCAGATTTTCAGGGTTTTTGGAGGCACGTTTTTCGGGTGCGCTTTTCGGATGTGCCTTTTCTGGGGATGGAGTGTCGGGGGTGCACTTTTTCTGAATGTGATTTTTCTAGGGTAGGAGGATTTAGGATGCACTTTTTTTTCAGGGTTTTGGAGGTACGTTTTCAGGGTGTGCTTTATTTCTGAATGCAGTTTTTTCTGGGTGGGAGGATTTAGGGTGCACCTTTTCAGGATGCGCTTTTCAGGCTTTTTTGGAGGCAAGTTTTCGGGGTACACCTTTTCCTGAGGCAGGAGAATTTAGGGTGCACTTTATTCAGGGTTTTTGGAGGCACGTTTTTCAGGTGCGCTTTTTTGGATGTGCTTTTTCTGGGGTAGGGGTGTTTGGGGGTGCACTTTTCGGGTTTTTTTGGAGGCATGTTTTCAGGGTACACTTTTTTGGAGGCATGTTTTTGGGGTGTATTTTTCTCGGGTAGGAGGATTGGAGGTGCGCTTTTATTCTTGATTAACTTTTTTCTGGATGCGCCTTTTTTTCTGGGGTAAGAGGATTTAGGGCGCACATCTTCAGGATGCGCTTTTTCTGGGTGTGCTTTTTTTCTGGAGCAGGAGGATTTAGGGTGCACTTTATTCAGGGTTTTTCTGCGGACACATTTTCGGGATCTGGAGTAGGAGGATTCAGGGTGCACTTTAACAGGAAGCACATTTTCAGGGGTGCTTGCTTTCTGGGTAGGAGGATTTGGGGTGCAGATTTTCAAGGTGCACTTTTTTTCGGGGGGTTTTAGAGGCACATTTTCAGGGTGTGTTTTTTTTGTTTGTTTGTTTTTTTTCCATGCACCTTTAAATCCTCTTACCCTAGAAAAAAAAGCAAATTTTTTTGGTGTGTACTTCTCGAGATGCGCTTTTTCTGGGGTAGGAGGATTTAGGGTGCAGATTTCCAGGGTGCACTTTTCAGGGGTGTTTTTGTTTTTTGGTTTGGATGCAAGTTTTCAGGGTTTTCTTTTTTCTGGGGTAGGAGGATTTGGACCACGGCCGCACTATCAGTATTTGGCCAGTATTCTGTAAGTTTTTTTTCTCAGGAGTGGGAGCCAAAACCAGGTGAGGAACAGAGGAAAGGTATAATAGAACCACTCCTGGTTTTCAGGGATTGCTTTATTTCTGGGGTAGGAGGATTTGGGGTGCAGGTTTCCAGGGTCCACTTCTTTTGGGGTGTTTTGAGGCAAATTTTCAGTGTTTTCTGGATGTGCTTTTTTTCTGGGGTAGGCGGATTTAGGGTGCAGGTTTTTCAATGTGCACTCTTTTGGGGGCATGTTTCTGGGGTGCACTTGTTCTCAGGATTCAATCCCCCCCCCCGAATGCTTTCAGAGCTTGCTTTTTTTCTGAGTAGGAGGAATAGGGTGCAGATTTTAAGAGTGCACTTTTGATAGCATGTTTTCAGGGTGAATGCTTCTGAAGTAGCAGGATTTAGGGTGCAGATTTTCAGGGTGCATTTCAGGGGTTTGGGGTGTACTTCCCAGGGTGCACTTTTTCTGGGTAGGAGGATTTAGGGTGCACTTTTTTCAGGGTTTTTGGAGGCACTGTTTCAGGTGTGCTTTTCTGGATGTGCTTTTTCTGGGATAGGGGTATTTGGGGGTGCACTTTCCAGGGTAGGATGATTTGGGGTGCACTTTTTCATGGGGGTTTTTGAGGCATGTTTTCGGTGTGTGCTTTTTGTCCCTGGGATAGAGTTTAGGATGGGAGTTTTTGGAGGCCCATTTTTTGGGTGCACTTTTCTGGATGTGCTTTTTGTGGTAAGAGGATGCACTCTTTGGGGTTTTGGTGGCATATTTTCGGGATGCATTTTTCTTGGGTAAGAGGATTTATGGTGCAAATTTTCAGGGTGCACTTATTTCGGGGGTTTGGAGGCACACTTTCTAGATGCGCTTTTTTTTCTGGGGTAGGAGGATTGAAGGTGCAGATTTCCAGGGTGCACTTTTCAGGGGTGTTTTTGTTTTTTTGTTTGCATGCAAGTTTTCAGGGTTTTCTTTTTCTGGGGTAGCAGGATTTGGACCATGGCCTCACTATCAGTATTTGGTCAGTATTCTGTAAGTATTTTTTTTTATCAGGAGCGGGAGCAAAACCAGGTGAGGAACAGAGGAAAGGTATAATAGAAACAAGTCACCAATTCTGCATTTATCACCAACTCCTGGTTTTGGTTTCCACTCCTGAGAAAAAATACTGACCAAATACTGATAGTGGGGCCGTGGCCTTGGGGTGCATTTTTTTGGGGGGTTGGGGGAGGTGTTTTTGGAGGCATTTTGAGGGTGCACTTTTTTCTGGGGCAGGAGGATTTAGGGTGCTGGTTTTCAATGTGCACTTTTTTGGGGGTTTTGGAGATATGCTTCTGGGGTGCACTTGTTCTCTGGTTTCAATCACCCCCACCCCCAAATATTTTCGGGGTGAACGCTTCTGAGGTAGCAGGATTTAGGGTGCATTTCAGCGGTTTGGGTTGTACTTTTCGGGGTGCACATTTTCTGGGTAGGAGGATTTAGGGTGCACTTTTTTCAGGGTTTTTGGAGGCACTGTTTCAGGTGTGCTTTTCTGAATGTGCTTTTTCTGCAATGCACTTTTCTGGGGTAGGAGGATTTGGGGTGCATTTTTTCATGGGGGTTTGTGAGCCATGTTTTCGGTGTGCTTTTTGTCCCTGGGATAGAGTTAAGGATGGGAGTTTTTGGAGGCCCATTTTTTGGGTGCACTTCTGGATGTGCTTTTTGTGGTAAGAGGATGCACTCTTTGGGGTTTTGGTGGCATGTTTTCGGGGTGCACTTTTTCTGGGGTAGGAGGATTAAGGGTGCAGATTTTCAGGGTGCATTTTTTTTGCTAGGGTAGGAGGATTTAGATGGCACTTTATTCAGGGTTTTTTTGAAACCATATTTTCGGGATGCATTTTTCTGGGGTAGGAGGATTTGGGGTGCAGATTCTCAGGTTGCACATTTTCGGGGTGCACTTTGCAGGATGCGCTTTTTCTAGGATAGGAAGATTTAAGGTGCGGGTTTTTTTGGAGACCTTTTTGAGAAGCGCTTTTCAGGGTACCGTTTTTTGGGGGGGTGTTTTTGGAGGCACATTTTTGGGTTGTACTTTTCAGGACGTTCTGGGGTAGGGAGGTTTCAGGTGTACTTTCAGGGGGGTTTCAAGGTGCGATTTATAATGGGGTAGGAGGATTTAGGTGCACTTTTTTTCAGGGGGGTTTTGGAGGCACATTTTCAGGGTTCACTTTTCTGGGGTAGGAAGATTTATTGTATAGATTATTGGGGTGCACTTGTATGGGTGTGCATTCTTTCTGGTGTAGGAGGGTTTTGGAGGCATGTTTTTCTGGTGCACTTTTCTGGATGCGCTTTTTTCTGGGGTAGGAGGATTGAAGGTGCACATTTTCAGGTTGCACTTTTTTGGGAGCACGTTTTCAGGATGCGCTTTTCAGGGTACCGTTTTTGGGGGGTGTTTTGGGAGGCACGTTTTCAGGGTGCACTCTTCTGGGTGTGCTTTTTTTTTTCTAGAGCAGGAGGATTTAGGGTGCACTTTATTCTGTTTTTTTTTGGAGGCATGGTTTTGGATGGTCTTTTCTAGATGTGCTTTTTTAGAGGGTTTTGGGGGTACACTCATTGGGGTTTTTTTTAGGCATGCTTTCAGGGTGCGCTTTTTCTGACTGCGCATTTTTTCTAGGATAGGAGGATTTAGGGTGCACTCTTATTCTGAGTGGGCTTTTATTCTGGATGCACTTTTTTTCTGGAGTAGGAGGATTTAGGGTGCACTTTATTCAGGATTTTTTGAGACACATTTTCTGTATCAGGGGTAGGAGGATTTAGGGTGGAGATCTTCAGGGTGCACGTTTTTCAAGTGCACTTTTCTGGATGTGCTTTTGGGGGGGTAGGGATGTTTGGAAAGTGTACTTTAGTTTTTTGTTTTTTTTTTGAGGCATGTTTTCCAGGTGCACCTTTAAATCCTCTTACCATAGAAAAGAAAAAAAAAAGCTATTTCTTTTTTTTCGGGGTGCGCTTTATTTTCTGGGGTAGGAGAATTTGGGGTGCAAATGTTGAGGGTGCACTTTCTTCTGGAGTAGAAAGGTTTTGGAGGCACGCTTTCCCGGATGTGCTTTTTTTTTTTAGAGGGAGTTTGGGGTGCACTTTTTCTGGGGTAGGAGGATTTAGGGTGCAAGTTTTCAATGTGCACTTTTTTGGGGTTTTTGGAGGCATGTTTCTGGGGTGCACTTGTTCTCTGGATTCAATTCCCCCCCACCCCCTAATGTTTTCGGGGTGAGCGCTTCTGAGGTAGCAGGATTTAGGGTGCAGATTTTCAGGGTGCATTTCAGTGGTTTGGGATGTACTTTTCGGGGTGGGCTTTTTCTGGGTAGGAAGATTTAGGGTGCACTTTTTTTTCAGGGATTTTGGAGGCACTGTTTCAGGTGTGCTGTTCTGGATGTGCTTTTTCTGGGGTAGGGGTGTTTGGGGGTGCACTTTTCTGGGGTAGGAGGATTTGGGGTGCATTTTTCATGGGGGGTTTTGAGGCATGTTTTCGGTGTGTGCTTTATTTTGTCCCTGGGATAGTTTAGGATGGGAGTTTTTGGAGGCCCATTTTTGGGTGCACTTTTCTGGATGTGCTTTTTGTGGTAAGAGGATGCACTCTTTGGGGTTTTGGTGGCATATTTTCGGGGTGCACTTTGCAGGATGCGCTTTTTCTAGGATAGAAAGATTTAAGGTGCACTTCAGGTTTTTTTGGAGACCTTTTTGAGAAGCGCTTTTCAGGGTACCATTTTTTGGGGGGGTGTTTTAGTAGGCACATTTTTGGGTTGTGCTTTTCTGGACATTCTGGGGTAGGGAGGTTTGGGGTGTACTTTTCAGGGGGGTTTCGAGGTGCGCTTTTTAATGGGGTAGGAGGATTTAGGTGCACTCTTTTTCGAGGGGGGGTTGGAGGCACTTTTTTGGGGTGCACTTTTCTGGAGTAGGAGGATTTATTGTACAGATTATTGGGGTGCGCATTCTTTCTGGGGTAGGAGGCACGTTTTTCTGGTGCACTTTTCTGGATGTGCTTTATATATATATATATATATATATATATATATATATATATATATATATATATATATATATATATATATATATATATATATATATATATATATATATATATATATATATATATAATTAGAGGGGTTTGGGAGTTCACTTTTTGGGTTGTTGTTTTTTTTAAGCCATGTTTTCGGGTGCACTTTTTTGAATGTCCTTTTTTTTCTGAGGTAGGAGTATTTAAGGTATTCTGGGTGCACTTTTTGGGGTGTGCTTTTTTTCTGGAGCAGGAGGAATTAGGGTGCACTTCACCCTATTCAGTTTTTTTTTTTTTTTTTGAGGCATGGTTTTGGGATGGTCTTTTCTAGATGTGCTTTTTTTTTTAGAGGGTTTTGGGGGTACACTGGTTTTTTTTTTTTGTTTTGTTTTGTTTTTTTTAGGGCATGCTTTCGGGGTGCGCCTTTTCTGACTGCGCTTTTTTTCTAGGATAGGAGGATTAAGGATGCTTTTTTTTTCTGGGGTAGGAGGATTTAGGGTGCACTTTTCTCAGGGTTATTTAGAGGCATGTTTTCCGGATGCGCTTCCCCACCCTATTTTTCGGGTACACTTTTCTGGATGTGCTTTTTCTGTGGTAAGGGGGTGCACTTTTCAGAGGCATGTTTTTGGGGTGTGCTTTTCTGGGGTAGGCTGTTTTAGGAGAGCACTTTTTGGGGTTTTTGGAAGCACTTTTTTGGGGTGCACTTTTCTGGATGTGCTTTTTCTGGGATAGGAGGATTTAGAGTGCAGATTTTCAGGGTGCATTTTTCTAGGGTACGAGAATTTAGGGTGCAGATCTTCAGGAGGCATGTTTTGGGGGGGTGTACTTTTCAGGTGTTTTTGGGATGCGCTTTATATTTTTAAGGCAGGAAGATTTAGGGGGCACATTTTCAGGGTGTGCTTTTTTTTTCCTGGGGTAGGAGGATTTAGTGTGCACTTTTTTCGGTGTGCGCTTTATTTTTCAATGCGCTTTTTTCATGGTAGGAGGATTAGGGTGCAGATTTTCAGGGTGCACTCTTGGAGGAACGTTTTCAGGGTGCCCTTTTCTGGATGTGCTGTTTTTTTCTTCGGTAGGAGGATTTAGGGGTTTGGAGGCACTTTTTCGAGTGCGCATTTCTGGATGTGTTTTTTTTTTTTTTTTGGAGGCATGTTTTTGCGGTGCGCTTTGTTTCTGGGATAGGAGGATTTCTGGTGCAGATTTTCAGGTTGCGTTTTTTTGGAGGCACATTTTCTGGACGCGCTTTTCTGGGATAGAAGGATTTAGGGTGCACTTTATTCAAGTTTTTTTTTTTGGAGGCACGTTTTCAGGGTGCGCTTTATTTTTGAATGCACTTTTTTTCTGGGCAGGAGGATTTGGGGTGCAGATTTTCAGGGTTTTTGGAGGCACGTTTTTCAGGTGCACTTTTCTGGATGTGCATTTTCTGGGGTAGGGGTTTTTGGGGGTGCATTTTTCTCGGGTAGGAGGATTGGAGGCGCTTTTATTCTAGATTCACTTTTTTCTGGGGTAAGGATTTAGGGTGCACGTTTTCGGGATGCACTTTTTCTGGGTGTGCTTTTTCTGGAGCAGGAGGATTTAGGGTGCACTTTATTCAGGGTTTTTTTGCGGACACATTTTCGGGATCTGGAGTAGGAGGATCCAGGCTGCACTTTAACAGGAGGCACATTTTCAGGGACGCTTGCTTTCTGGGTGGGAGGATTTGGGGTGCAGATTTTCAAGGTGCACTTTTTTCGGGGGGTTTTGGAGGCACATTTTCAGGGTGCACTCTTCTGGGTGTGCTTTTTTTCTGGAGCAGGAGGATTTAGGGCGCACTTTATTCAGGTTTTTTTTTTTTTTGAGGCATGGTTTTGGGATGGTCTTTTCTAGATGTACTTTTTTTTAGAGGGTTTTGGGGGTACACTCATTGTTTTTTTTTTGGAGGCATGCTTTCGGGGTGCGCTTTTTCTGACTGCGCATTTTTTTCTAGGATAGGATGATTTAGGGTGCACTTTTATTCTGAGTGCGCTTTAATTCTGGATGCACTTTTTTTTCTGGAGTAGGAGGATTTAGGGTGCACCTTATTTTTCAGGGTTTTATGGAGGCATGTTTTCCGGGTGCACTTTTTCTAGATTGCCCCCTCCCCCATTGGAGGGCTTAGGATGTTTTTTTTTTTTCAAGGCCTATTTTTCAGGTACCCTTTTCTGGATGTGCTTTTTCTGTGGTAAGGGGGTGCACTTTTCAGAGGCATGTTTTGGGGGTGTGCTTTTCTGGGGTAGGCGCATTTAGGAGAGCACTTTTTGGGGGGTTTTGGAAGCACTTTTGGGGTGCACTCTTCTGGATGTGCTTTTTCTTGGATAGGAGGATTTAGAGTGCAGATTTTCAGGGTGCAAATCTTCAGGAGGCATGTTTTTGGGGGTGTACTTTTCAGGTGTTTGGGATGCGCTTTATATTTTTGAGACAGGAAGATTTAGGGGGCATATTTTCAGGGTGTTTTTTTTCTGGGGTAGGAGGATTTAGGGTGCACTTTTTTCGGTGTGCGCTTTAATTTTCAATGTGCTTTTTTCAGGGTAGGAGGATTTAGGGGTTTGGAGACACTTTTTCGGGTGTGCATTTCTGGATGTGCTTTTTCTGGGGTAGTGGGTCTTTGGGGGTGCACTTTTCAGGTTTTTTTTGGAGGAATGTGTTTGCGGTGCGCTTTTTTTCTGGGATAGGAGGATTTAGGGTGCACTTTATTCAGGGTTTTTTTTTTTATGGAGACATTTTCAGTTTTTTTTTCTGGGGTAGGAGGTTTTGGAGGCACGTTTTCGGGGTGCACTTTATTTTTTAATGCACTTTTTTTTCTGGGCGGGAGGATTAGGGTGCAGATTTTCAGGGTGCGCTTTTTCTGGGATAGGACAATTTAGGGTACAGATTTTCATGGTGCATTTTTTTTTCTAGGATAGGAAGATTTAAGATGCACTTTATTCAGGTTTTTTTGGAGACATTTTTGAGAAGCGCTTTTCAGGGTACCTTTTTTTTGGGGGGGGGTGTTTTTGGAGGCACATTTTTGGGTTGTGCTTTTCTGGACGTTCTGGGGTAGGAAGGTTTGGGGTGTACTTTTCAGGGGGGGTTCGAGGTGCACTTTTTAATAGGGTAGGAGGATTTAGGTGCACTTTTTTCGGGGGGGTTGAGACATTTTCAAAATGCGCTTTTTTTTTTTTTTTTTTTCTTGATGCATCCTAAATCCTAAATCCTCCTACCCTAGAAAAAAGGAGGCACATTTTCGGGTTGCACTTTTTGGGGTAGAAGGACTTATTGTACAGATTATTGGAGTTCACTTTTCTGGGAGCGCTTTCTTTCTGGGGTAGGAGGGTTTTGGAGGCACGTTTTTTCTGGTGCACTTTTCTGGCTATGCTTTTTTTTTGTTTTCTTTTTGAGCCATGTTTTCGGGGTGCGCATTTTTGAATGTCCATTTTTTGAGGTAGGAGGATTTAAGGTGCACTTTTTTCGGAGGCATGTTATTGGGGTGTGCTTTTTTTTCTGGGGTAGGAGGATTTAGGGTGCAGATTTTCAGGGTGCACTTATTTCGGGGGGTTTGGAGGCACACTTTCTGGGTGCGCTTTTTTTTCTAGGGTAGGAGGATTGAAGGTGCACATTTCCAGGTTGCACTTTTTTGGGAGCACGTTTTCGGGATGCGCTTTTCAGGGCACCGGTTTTTGGGGGGTGTTTTTGGAGGCACACTCACTCTTGGGGTGCGCTTTTCTGGACCTTCTGGGGTAGGGGGTTTGGGGTGTGCTTTTTTTGGGGGTAGGAGAATTTGGGGTGCAGATTTTCAGGGTTTTTGGAGGCACGTTTATCAGGTGTGCTTTTCTGGATGTGCTTTTTTGGGCGGTAAGGGTGTTCACTTAAGATTTTTTTTGGGAGGCATGTTTAGGTGCACTTTTTCAGGGTGGGTGTTTGCAGGCACATTTTCAGGGTTCCCTACCTTAGAAAAAAAACACATTTTTTGGGGGAGGCACGTTTTCGGGGCGTGCTTTTTTTTTTTTCTGGAGCGGGAGGATTTAGGGTGCACGGTTTTGGGATGTTCTTTTCTGGTTGCACTTTTTTTTCCTGGGGTGGAAGGATTTGGGGTGCAGATGTTGAGGGAGCACTTTCCTCTGGAGTAGTAGAGTTTTGAAGGCACGTTTTTCTGGTGCGCTTTTCTGGATGTACTTTTTTTTTTTTTTTTAGATGGGTTTGGGGGTACACTTGGTTTTTTTTTTTTTTTTTTTTGGAGGCATGTTTTCGGGGTGCGCTTTTTCTACATGCGCTTTTTTTGTAGGATAGGAGGATTCAGGGTGCGCTTCTATTCTGGATGCATTTTTTTTTCTGGGGTAGGAATTTTTTCGAGGATTTTTGGAGGCATGTTTGCCGGGTGCACTTTTTTCCCCCTGGGATAGGAGGGTTTAGGATGGGGGTTTTTGGAGGCCTATTTTTCGGGTACACTTTTCTGGATGTGCTTTTTCTGTGGTAAGGGGGTGCAATTCTCAGAGGCATGTTTTTGGGGTGTGCTTTTCTGTGGTAGGCGGATTAAGGAGAGCACTTTTGGGGGGTTTTTGGAAGCACTTTTTTGGGATGCGCTTTTTCTGGGATAGGAGGATTTAGAGTGCAGATTTTCAGGGTGCATTTTTCTAGGGTAGGAGGATTTGGGGTGTACTTTCCAGGTGTTTTTGGGATGCGCTTTATATTTTTGAGGCAGGAAGATTTAGGGTGCATATTTTCAGGGTGTGCTTTTTTTCTGGGTAGGAGGATTAGGGTGCAGATTTTCAGCGTGCACTTTTGGAGGAACGTTTTCAGGGTACCCTTTTCTGGATGTGCTGTTTTTTTTTCTGGGGTAGGAGGATTTAGGGGTTTGGTTGCACTTTTTCAGGTGCGCATTTCTGGATGTGCATTTTCTGGGGTAGGGGGTCTTTGGGGGTGCAGATTTCAGGTTTTTTTTGGAGGCATGTTTTTGCGGTGCACCTTATTTCTGGGATAGGAGGATTTATGGTGCAGATTTTCAAGTTGCTTTTTTTTTTTTTTTTTTTGGAGGCACGTTCTCGGGATGCGCTTTTCTGGGATAGAAGGATTTAGGGTGCATTTTATTCAGAGGTTTTTTTTGGAGACATTTTCAGGTTGTGCTTTTTCTGGGGTAGGAGGATTTGGGGTGCACTTTTTCTGGGGGGTTTTGGAGGCACGTTTTTGGAGTGCGCTTTATTTTTTAATGCACTTTTTTTCTGGGCAGGAGGATTAGGGTGCAGATATTCAGGGTGCGCTTTTCTGGTATAGGAGGATTTAGGGGTTGAGATGTTTTCAGGGGTTTTTTTTTTTTTTTTTCTTTCTAGGTAGAGGGATTTAGAGTGCAGGGTTTTTGGAGGCACGTTTTTCGGGTGCGCTTTTCGGATGTGCCTTTTCTGGGGAAGGAGTGTCTGGGGGTGCACTTTTTGGAGGCATGTTTTTGGGGTACACTTTTTCTGAATGTGATTTTTCTGGGGTAGGAGGATTTAGGATGCACTTTTTTTCAGGGTTTTGGAGGTACCTTTTCAGGGTGTGCTTTATTTCTGAATGCACTTTTTTCTGGGTGGGAGGATTTAGGGTGCACCTTTTCAGGATGCGCTTTTCAGGCTTTTTTGGAGGCAAGTTTTCGGGGTACACCTTTTTGTGAGGCAAGAGGGTTTAGGGTGCACATTTTCAGGGTGAGATTTTTTCTAGGGTAGGAGAATTTAGGGTGCACTTTATTCAGGGTTTTTGTGGAGACATTTTCTGGTGCACTTTTCTGGACTTTCTGGGTAGGAGGATTTGGGGTGCAGATTTTCAGGGTGCACTTTTTCATGGTTTTTGGAGGCACGTTTTTCAGGTGCGTTTTCCTGGATGTGCTTTTTCTGGGGTAGGTGTTTGAGGGTGCACTTTTCGGGTTTCTTTGGAGGCATGTTTTCAGGGTACACTTTTTTTAAGGCATGTTTTTGGGGTGCATTTTTCTCGGGTAGGAGGATTGGAGGTGCGCTTTCATTCTGGATTAACTTTTTTTCTGGATGCGCCTTTTTTTCTGGGGTAAGAGGATTTAGGGTGCACATTTTCAGGATGTGCTTTTTCTGGGTGTGCTTTTTTTCTGGAGCAGGAGGATTTAGGGTACACTTCAGGTTTTTTGGAGGTATGGTTTCGGGATGTTGTTTTCTGGGTGCGCTTTTTTTTTCCTGGGGTAGGAGGATTTGGGGTGCAGATGTTGAGGGTGGACTTTTTTTCTGGAGTAGGAGGGTGTTGGAGGCACCTTTTTCTGTGGTAGGGGGATGTACTTTTCAGGGTTTTCTGGAGACATGTTTTCGGGGTAGTGTTCTTGGAAGTGTTTTTGGGATGCGTTTTTCTAGGATAGAAGGATTTAGGGTGCACTTTTTGGAGGCATGTATTCGGTGTGCGTTTTTTTTTTCTGGATGTGCTTTTTTTCCCCTGCAATAAGAGGGGTTAGGGTGGGAGGCCCATTTTTCAGGTGCACTTTTCTTTGTTTTTTTTTTCTGTGGTAAGGGGATGCATCTTTCGGGGGGGGGGGGGAGGGTTGGAAGTACGTTTTCAGGATGCATTTTTTTTCTAGGGTAGGGAAATTTAGGGTGCAGATTTTCAGGGTGCACTTTTTTGGAGGCATGTATGATTTTGGGAGTGCTTTTTTTTTTTCTGGAGCGGGAGGATTTAGGGTGCACGGTTTTGGGATGTTCTTTTCTGGTTGCACTTTTTTTTCCTGGGGTAGGAGGATTTGGGGTGCAGATGTTGAGGGAGTACTTTCCTCTGGAGTAGTAGAGTTTTGAAGGCACGTTTTTCTGGTGCGCTTTTCTGGATGTACTTTTTTTTTTTTTTTTTCTGGGGTAGGAGGATTTAGTGCAAGTCATAGGAAACCTTGCGGTATCCTAGTATTCAGCTCACCCATGGACCGAGGATCTCCTCTGCATGGACGGTCTTGTAGTATAGCAAGGAACAATGAAGAGAAAAGGAAGGTACATCCAGCACTGGGTCCTCATAAAAAATTCTTCTTTATTGCAAATCCATAAAAACTCCAGACATCGTCTGAAACGCGTATGCGATTACTCTGTAATGTCCTTAGTCATTGCATACAGGATGATTTAGGGTGCAGATTTTCAGGTTGCACTTTTTTTCCAGGCTAGGAGGATTTAGGGTGCACTTTATTCAGGGTTTTTTGAGACACATTTTTGGGATCTGGGGTAGGAGGATTTAGGGTGCAAATCTTCAGGGTGCACTTTAACAGGAGGCACATTTTCAGGGGCTTTTTTCTGGGTAGGAGTATTTGGGGTGCAGATTTTCAGGGTGCACTTTTTTAGGGGGGTTTTGGAGGCACATTTTCAGGGTGCCTTTTTTTTTCATGCACCTTTAAATCCTCTTACCCTAGAAAAAAAGCTAATTATTTTTGGGGTGCACTTTTCTGGCAGTGCTTTTTTTGTCTGGGGTAGGAGGATTTGAGGTGCAGATGTTGAGGGTGCACTTTCTTCTGGAGTAGGAAGGTTTTGGAGGCGCGCTTTTCGGGATGTGCTTATTTATAGAGGGAGTTTGGGGTGCACTTTTTTCTGGGTAGGAGGATTTAGGGTGCAGATTTTCAGGGACAATTCAGGGTTTTTGGAGGCACGCTTTTCGTTTGTGGTTTTTCTGGGGAAGGGGTGTCTGAGGGTGCACTTTTCGGGTTTTTGGGGTGCACTTTCTGAATGATTTTTCTGGGGTAGGATGATTTAGGGTGCACTTTATTTAGGGTTTTTGTGGAGACATCTTTTCAGGTGCACTCTTCTGGACGTTCTGAGGTAGGGGGTTTCGGGGTGCACTTTTTTCTGGGTAGGAGGATTTGGGGTGCAGATTTTCAGGGTGCACTTTTTCCTGGGTTTTTGGAGGCACGTTTTTCAGGATGTGCTTTTTCTGGGGTAGTGGTGTTTGGAGGTGCACTTTTTGGGTTTCTTTGGAGGCATGGTTTTGGGATGGTCTTTTCTAGATGTGCTTTTTTTAGAGGGTTTTGGGGGTACTCATTGGGGTTTTGTTTGTTTTTTGAGGCATGCTTTCGGGGTGCGCTTTTCTGACTGCGCTTTTTTTCTAGGCTAGGAGGATTTAGGGTGCACTTTTTTTTTTCTGGGGAAGGAGGATTTAGGGTGCGCTTTTTCTGGATGTGCTTTTCTTCCCCTCAGGGATTTGAGGGTTTAGGATGTTTTTTTTTTGGGAGGCCTATTTTTCGGGTACACTTTTCAGAGGCATGTTTTTGGGGTGTGCTTTTCTGGGGTAGGCGGATTTAGGAGAGCACTTTTTTGGGGTGCACTTTTCTGGATGCGCTTTTTCTGGGAAAGGAGGATTTAGAGTGCAGATTTTCAGGGTGCATTTTTCTAGGGTAGGAGGATTTGGGATGCACTTTTTTCGGTGTGCGCTTTATTTTTCAATGTGCTTTTTTCAGGGTAGGAGGATTAGGGTGCACTTTTGGAGGAATGTTTTCAGGGTGCCTTTTTCTGGATGTGCTGTTTTTTTCTGGGGTAGGAGGATTTAGGGGTTTGGAGGCACTTTTTGGGGGGATTTTTGGAGGCATGTTTTCTGGGTGCACTTTTTTCCCCCTGGGATAGGAAGGTTTAGGATGGGGGTTTTTGGAGGCCTATTTTTCGGGTACACTTTTCTGGATGTGCTTTTTCTGTGGTAAGGGGGTGCAATTCTTAGGGGCATGTTTTTGGGGTGTGCTTTTCTGGGGTAGGCGGATTTAGGAGAGCACTTTTGGGGGGGTTTTGGAAGCACTTTTTTTGGGATAGGAGGATTTAGAGTGCAGATTTTCAGGGTGCATTTTTCTAGGGTAGGAGGATTTGGGGTGTACTTTCCAGGTGTTTTTGGGATGCGCTTTATATTTTTGAGGCAGGAAGATTTAGGGTGCACATTTTCAGGGTGTGCTTTTTTTTTCTGGGTAGGAGGATTAGGGTGCAGATTTTCAGGGTGCACTTTTGGAGGAACGTTTTCAGGGTACCCTTTTCTGGATGTGCTGTTTTTTTTCTGGGGTAGGAGGATTTAGGGGTTTGGTTGCACTTTTTCAGGTGCGCATTTCTGGATGTGCATTTTCTGGGGTAGGGGGTCTTTGGGGGTGCAGATTTCAGTTTTTTTTTGGAGGCATGTTTTTGCGGTGCACTTTATTTCAGCAGCAGAAGGGAAGGAAGGGAGACACAGATTCTCTACTTCGTGGGCAGGCGGAGCCCCATAGGATAGTCACCTCAGATTGGAAAATGACGACCGGCCCCTCCAGTATATAGGCTCCTCCTACTCCCATGTTCATCAGTCTTTTTATCTGAGGTCTCAGAGGATAGTCGCTGCTTCGGCAGCTCCTCAGAAGAGTTTATTTTATATTCAGCGAGTCCTGGACCCCCCGTGGTCTAGAGGTCTCTAGGGGTCTCGGCGCTGCTGAGACCCCTGACCCTCCCCTGGCAGCTCTGTGTACCCCTTGAGGAGGTTCCCACTTATGCCTGCCGGCCCTGGGGGATACAGGGCGCTCCCTGGCGGAGGCGCACACCACACATCTGAGAGGGTCCCTGCGTGCTCCGCCATAGGGGAGAGCAAAGGGCCATGGCGCCACACATCCCTGAGGATCCTTGTGGCGTTCAGCCGGGTAAGTGCTCTTTGGACTAAAGAGTATCTTTGACGGCTACGGCAAGTGTACTGCCTGTGTGTTTCTTGTCTATTTCAGACGCTGCCTTGACTGGGGAGCAGAGACGGAGGCCAGTAATTTTTATTTTTTATTTGCGCATGCTTTTTCGTTTTCGCTTCCTGCCTTCATTGAGGCAGGAAGCTCCCTGTATTGGCGCGCGTTTCCTTGCTTTTATTGACTTGCTGCCTGCCTTCATAGAGGTAGGAAGTTTTCTGCCCTCGTTTTTGTTGTTTGAATAAGCGCGGGCGTGACTTAGCATCTCCTGGCTTCCTGCCGTCATTACTTAGGCAGGAAGCGCTTGGTTGAGCGTGCGCTGGCGGTCCCTGCTTCTCCCTCCGGCGTCCAGCGGCGCCTCCTGCTCTCTGCTCCCCGTCCGTCCACACACTTAGGAGGAGCGGTCGCCGCAGTACCGGTGAGTCCCCTCTGCCTCTGGCAGGGGTTCTTTGTCAGTGCTGTCTCTCCAGGCTACCTATTAGGAGTCCTCAGGAGCACTGCCGCTTTCTCTCCTAAAGCTAACCTTTTAGGCTGTGTAGTATTATAGTTGCTGTGATGTTAACCCCTTCTGAAAAAGTGGAGCTTTAAGAGAAACACATGGTGTTTAAGGGAGTTTCCCCCTATTGATTTTTGCTCGGCATTTCTGGGGTAGCTCTTTTCTAAGGGTGAGCTTTAACCCTTCAGAGCCTGTCGCATATATATAAAAAATAAAAATAAAAAAAAAAAGTGAGTTTTGAAAACAGGCTGTGCAGCTTTCACACTTTTTTGCCATCCTTGTTGTACATCCTGGCATCTGGTGTGGGTGGCATGTCGGATCAGGGGCCTGGGAGTGCGGATCGGTTTCCTGATCCGTTTCAGGTTCAGTCGCACGCCTCTGATACACTCAGGCCTTCTACTACATCAAGTTCAACGCTCAGTGATGTTAAGGTGGAGGCGCTCACTCGCTCCATTGATAGTCTCTCTAGTCTCCTGGGACAGTGGGTGTCAGCTAGATCACACCCGATGCCACGAGGTAAAAAGCGCCGCAAGACTATGGTGGCGTTGTCTCCCTCGCAGAGCGCATCAGAGGCTTCGGATTCACCAACAGATTCGGTTGATGAAATTTCTGAGTCCGAAGAGGAGGATCAACAGGATCGCTCTGTTTCTCTTTCTGGTCGCGTAGATGGGCTTATTAAGGACATGCGGGAAGTATTAGAACTGACTGAAGAGCCGACAAGACCGTCTAGGTCGGGCCGTCTGTATCAGAAGACGCGCAGTGTTCGTTCTACATTACCTGCGCATGAGGAACTTAACAAAGCAGTGGAGAAGGAGCGTCCGTGTCCGGATAAACGCTTCCGAGGAACGCGTTTTTTTGATGCCCTATATCCCTGTGCCAAGGAGATGGTTACTAATTGGGTTCCCTCTCCTGAGGTGGATATATCTCTGTCTCAGCTGACCAAGTCTTCCCTGCTTCCTGTTAAAGGGAGAGCCAATCTTCAGGATCCTTTGGACAGAAGATCGGAGTCAGCGGCGAAATCCATCTATGAAGCCGCGGGTCATGGTTTCTGAGCGGCCTTGGGGGCCATGTGGGCCGGTGAGGCTTCTCTGCGGTGGTTGGATCAGCTGCGTGCGGCGTGGCAGGATGGGACTTCGCGTTCAGAAGTGGAAAAGCTTTTTCAGCGAATGGAAGAAACTATGTGTTATGGCAGAGATGCAGTACTGGACACTGCTTCAATTCTGTCCAGGGCTCAGGCTTCGGCAGTCACGATTAGAAGAGCTCTGTGGCTTAAACAGTGGACCGGGGATGCAGTATCCAAACAGGGATTGCTTAGTCTGGCATATAAGGGCGGTCAGCTCTTTGGTTCAGATCTTTCGGAACTAATTGCCAAAGCTAAAGCTAAGGATGTTTCTCTGCCTGGGAAAGAGGCAGTGGCATCCACAGCCAGCAGGACAGGGCCCGGCAGAGGTCTTCGGTTCTTTCGGGCCAGGGGACGATTCAGTCAGCCTTCTTGGAGATTGGGTCGTCCCTCAACCTCCGGCAGATCCGCCCAGAAATCTCGTACTCCTTGGAAGCAACGGTCCCGTCAGGACAGACGGGAGGTTGATAAAAAGTCCGCTAAGGCTGACTGACGCCAGGGATCCCCCCGAGGGCTCTCGGGTGGGAGGTCGTCTGCTACAATTCGGGTCGATCTGGGCATCCCACATAGCAGACGCCTGGGTGACACGGGTTATGTCGGCAGGCTATTTCATAGAGTTTCATTCGCTGCCTCCAGACAGGTTTCGTCTGATGGGCATTCCGTCCGTGCCAAGACTGGCTGCCGCACTGTTTCAGGAGGTCGACTCTCTCCTACAGCAGGGTGTGGTGGTTCAGGTTCCTCCGGAAGACCAGGGAAAGGGTTTTTATTCCAACCTTTTTGTAGTCCCCAAAAAGGAGGACAAGTTTCGTCCGGTGCTGGATCTCAGGGATTTGAATATTTACGTCCGGACACGGAAGTTCCGCATGGAGTCTCTCCGATCGGTGATAGCGACCCTGTCGCAGTACGATTTCTTGGTGTCCATAGACATCCGCGACGCCTATTTGCATATCCCTATCGGCAGGGCTCACCAGCGTTTCTTGCGTTTCGCTATAGGTCAAGCCCATTACCAGTTTGTGGCCCTGCCTTTCGGGTTGGCTTCAGCTACCAGGGTTTTTACAAAAATTCTGGCTCCTCTCATGGCGCTTCTTCGAAGACAGGGGGTTACGATCCTCTCCTACCTGAACGACCTGTTCATAGTGTCACCCACAGCGGAGGAGGCAATAGCGGCTCGCGATCTCTCCCTTCAGTACCTGATGGACTTCGGGTGGCTGATCAATTGGAAGAAATCGTCATTGGAGCCAGCACAGTCCATTCTTTTCCTGGGGATGCAGTTCGATACTGTTCGGGCAGTTGTGTCCCTGCCTCCTGTCAAACAGACGAACCTTCGTCTTCTGGTCCAGGCTATGAGGTCGGCGCTGTCAATGTCCCTTCGGGAATGCATGCGCCTTCTGGGTCAAATGGTGGCAACTATGGAAGCAGTACCCTTTGCACAATTTCATTCCCGGGATCTCTCGAGCCTTATTCTGACCCATTGGGATCGATTGCTAACTTCTCTGGATCGCTCGGTCATTATCTCCCGCAGGGTGCGAGAATCTTTTGGATGGTGGTTACGTCCGGAGACTCTATCTGTGGGGAAATCCTTCCTTCCTCCGAGATGGTCGGTGGTGACAACCGATGCCAGCCGGACAGGCTGGGGGGGAGTTTGGAACGACCTCTGGATTCAGGGGGTCTGGTCGCCAAAGGAGTCGTCTCTCCCAGTCAACATTTTGGAGTTGAGAGCAATATTTCTCTGCCTCCAACATTGGACGGTCTTATTGAGCGGTCTACCGGTCCGGATCCAGTCGGACAACGCTACGGCTGTCG
Organism: Phyllobates terribilis; assembly: GCF_046119375.1. Lineage (NCBI taxonomy): Eukaryota > Metazoa > Chordata > Amphibia > Anura > Dendrobatidae > Phyllobates > Phyllobates terribilis. The sequence continues at coordinate 152,519,441 of NW_027362767.1, forward strand.
CGTACATCAATCACCAAGGCGGGACGAGGAGTTCCAGTCTCATGTCGGAGGTCTCTCGGATCCTGGTCTGGGCCGAGTCCAAAGTTCCAGCAATCTCTGCAATTCACATTCCAGGGGTGTTGAATATCTCGGCGGACTTCCTCAGTCGCGAGCAAGTGAACCCTGGGGAATGGAGTCTCCATCCAGAAGTGTTTTCTCTGCTGTGTTCCTGTTGGGGGACTCCTCAGGTGGACTTGATGGCATCCAGGCTGAACGCCAGGGTTCCGACGTTCATGTCCAGGTACAGGGACCCGGAGGCGGTGGCGGTGGATGCTCTAGTGGCCCCGTGGGGTCAGTTCAAGCTGATCTATGCGTTTCCGCCGATATCCTTACTACCTCTGGTGATCCGACGGATCAAACTCGAAAGGGTATCAATAATTCTGATAGCACCAGACTGGCCGCGGAGGACATGGTATTCGACGCTGGTGTCTCTTCAGGCGGCACTTCCGTTTCCGCTGCCCCTTCGCCCGGACTTGCTCACTCAGGGGCCCATTCGTCATCCGGACCGGAGGTCCCTTCGTTTGACGGCGTGGCTCTTGAGACCGAGATCTTGACCCGTCGTGTTTTTTCGCCCGAGGTCATTGCTACCTTGCGGGCGGCCCGGAGTCCAGCTACGTCCAGGATTTATCACAGAACTTGGGAGTCTTTCTATTCATGGTGTTCTGGATCCTCAAGAAACCCGAGGGTTTTTTCCATCCCCAACTTCTTGGCCTTTCTGCAATCTAGTCTGGCCAGGGGTTTGGCAGTTAGTACGGTGCGGGGACAGGTATCTGCTCTTTCCGCACTTTTTAGGAAGGCTATTGCCTCTCGCAGGGATGTGCGCTCTTTTTTTCGCGGAGTCGCACGTCAGTTTCCGCCACGGAGGGCAGTTGTGGCTCCATGGCGGCTTAATCTAGTCCTGGAAGCCCTTCAGCATAGGCCTTTTGAGCCTATGGATTCTGCTAAACTTTCACTACTTTCTTGGAAGGTGGCCTTCTTGGTGGCAGTCACCTCTTTGAGAAGGGTATCGGAATTGGCAGCACTTTCTTGCTCGCCTCCTTTTCTGGAATTTTTTCCGGATCGCATGGTGCTTCGTACTCGTGAAGATTTTTTGCCTAAGGTAGTGTCACAATTCCACATAAATCAGGACATTGTGTTGCCTTCTCTTTGTCCAGGACCTAAGAATCCAAGGGAGTGGGCCTTGCACTCGTTGGACTTAGTGCAGGCATTGAAGTTCTATCTTACGATCACTCAAGGTTTTCGGAAGTCGGACTCTTTTTATAATTCCGGCAGGTCGTCGGCGTGGTCAGCGTGATTCCAAAGACACGATAGCTCGGTGGATCCGTTCAGCTATCCTGGAAGCGTACCGGCTCAAGGGCGAGCCTTGTCCGGTTAAAGTTAAAGCTCATTCCACGACAGCCATTGGCTCATCGTGGGCTTTTCGTCAAGGGGCCTCTGCAGCGCAGCTCGGCCGGGCGGCCATCTGGTGCTCCGTTCACACCTTTTACTAAGTTTTATAAGGTGGACGTAAGTGCTTCAGCCGATGCGGCCCTGGGACGCAGGGTCCTGCAGGCGGCGGTAATTTAAGTTATCCCTTTACTTAGTTTTCCGTTATTTAGCGCGGTTTGCGCTCTTGCCTAAGTTTTGGGGTATGGAAGCTTCTGCCTCTATTTCCCACCCTTAAGTAGGTACTGCTTTAGGATGTCCCACGAAGTAGAGAATCTGTGTCTCCCTTCCTTCCCTTCTGCTGCTGAAAGCCGGATTTTGGTAAGAACTTACCTGTAAAATCCTTTTCAGCGAAGGAAGGAAGGGAGACACAGCACCCTCCCGGGGCAGAAGTGTTTTTTTGTGTTTCTAGATGCAGCGCGTCTCCTTCCTGATGTCGATCTTCTGGACTGGGTTTAGCGCTCTACGGCTCTCCTTCCAGTTTCGCCAGCTCTACACAGTTGTCAGGTCCAATGGGGTATGCCTAAGACTGTGTGTTTCTATTACATAACCTGTTCTCTCTCATTTCTGAAATTTCAGAAGGGGATATGTTATTCTGCTGGTTGGTCTGCTCTTCCTTAGCTTGTGTACGGACTGATGAACATGGGAGTAGGAGGAGCCTATATACTGGAGGGGCCGGTCGTCATTTTCCAATCTGAGGTGACTATCCTATGGGGCTCCGCCTACCCACGAAGTAGAGAATCTGTGTCTCCCTTCCTTCCTTCGCTGAAAAGGATTTTACAGGTAAGTTCTTACCAAAATCCGGCTTTCTGGGATAGGAGGATTTATGGTGCAGATTTTCAGGGTGCACTTTTGGAGGAACGTTTTCAGGGTGCCCTTTTCTGGATGTGCTGTTTTTTTCTGGGGTAGGAGAATTTATGGTGCAGATTTTCAGGGTGCACTTTTGGAGGAACGTTTTCAGGGTGCCCTTTTCTGGATGTGCTGTTTTTTTCTGGGGTAGGAGGATTTATGGTGCAGATTTTCAAGTTGCTTTTTTTTTTTTGGAGGCACGTTTTCGGGATGCGCTTTTCTGGGATAGAATGATTTAGGGTGCATTTTATTCAGAGGTTTTTTTTTGGAGACATTTTCAGGGTGTGCTTTTTCTGGGGTAGGAGGATTTGGGGTGCACTTTTTCTGGGGGGTTTTGGAGGCACGTTTTTGGAGTGCGCTTTATTTTTGAATGCACTTTTTTTCTGGGCAGGAGGATTAGGGTGCAGATCTTCAGGGTGCGCTTTTCTGGTGTAGGAGGATTTAGGGGTTGAGATGTTTTCCGGGGTGCACTTTTTTTTTTTTTTTCTAGGTAGAGGGATTTAGAGTGCAGGGTTTTTGGATTTAGGATGCACTTTTTTTCAGGGTTTTGGAGGTACGTTTTCAGGGTGTGCTTTATTTCTGAATGCACTTTTTTCCGGGTGGGAGGATTTAGGGTGCACCTTTCAGGATGCGCTTTTCAGGCTTTTTTTGGAGGCAAGTTTTCGGGGTACTCCTTTTTCTGAGGCAAGAGGGTTTAGGGTGCACATTCTCAGGGTGAGCTTTTTTCTAAGGTAGGAGAATTTAGGGTGCACTTTATTCAGGGTTTTTGTGGAGACATTTTCTGGTGCACTTTTCTGGACTTTCTGGGTAGGAGGATTTGGGGTGCAGATTTTCAGGGTGCACTTTTTCAGGGTTTTTGGAGGCACGTTTTTCAGGTGCGTTTTCCTGGATGTGCTTTTTCTGGGGTAGGTGTTTGAGGGTGCACTTTTCGGGTTTCTTTGGAGGCATGTTTTCAGGGTACACTTTTTTTGAGGCATGTTTTTGGGGTGCATTTTTCTCGGGTAGGAGGATTGGAGGTGCGCTTTTATTCTGGATTAACTTTTTTTCTGGATGCGCCTTTTTTTCTGGGGTAAGAGGATTTAGGGTGCACATTTTCAGGATGTGCTTTTTCTGGGTGTGCTTTTTTTCTGGAGCAGGAGGATTTAGGGTACACTTCAGGTTTTTTGGAGGCATGGTTTCGGGATGTTGTTTTCTGGGTGCGCTTTTTTTTTTCCTGGGGTAGGAGGATTTGGGGTGCAGATGTTGAGGGTGGACTTTTTTTCTGGAGTAGGAGGGTGTTGGAGGCACCTTTTTCTGTGGTAGGGGGATGTACTTTTCAGGGTTTTCTGGAGACATGTTTTCGGGGTAGTGTTCTTGGAAGTGTTTTTGGGACGCGTTTTTCTAGGATAGAAGGATTTAGGGTGCACTTTTTGGAGGCATGTATTCGGTGTGCGTTTTTTTTTTTTCTGGATGTGCTTTTTTTCCCCTGCAATAAGAGGGGTTAGGGTGGGAGGCCCATTTTTCAGGTGCACTTTTCTTTGTTTTTTTTCTGTGGTAAGGGGATGCATCTTTCGGGGGGGGGGGGGGGGGAGGGTTGGAAGTACGTTTTCAGGATGCATTTTTTTTCTAGGGTAGGGAAATTTAGGGTGCAGATTTTCAGGGTGCACTTTTTTGGAGGCATGTATGCTTTTGGGAGTGCTTTTTTTTTTTTTTTTTTTCTGGAGCGGGAGGATTTAGGGTGCACGGTTTTGGGATGTTCTTTTCTGGTTACACTTTTTTTTCCTGGGGTAGGAGGATTTGGGGTGCAGATGTTGAGGGAGCACTTTCCTCTGGAGTAGTAGAGTTTTGAAGGCACGTTTTTCTGGTGCGCTTTTCTGGATGTACTTTTTTTTTTTTTTCTGGGGTAGGAGGATTTAGTGCAAGTCATAGGAAACCTTGCGGTATCCTGGTATTCAGCTCACCCATGGACCGAGGATCTCCTCTGCATGGACGGTCTTGTAGTATAGCAAGGAACAATGAAGAGAAAAGGAAGGTACATCCAGCACTGGGTCCTCATAAAAAATTCTTCTTTATTGCAAATCCATAAAAACTCCAGACATCGTCTGAAACGCATATGCGATTACTCTGTAATGTCCTTAGTCATTGCATACAGGATGATTTAGGGTGCAGATTTTCAGGTTGCACTTTTTTTCCAGGCTAGGAGGATTTAGGGTGCACTTTATTCAGGGTTTTTTGAGACACATTTTCGGGATCTGGGGTAGGAGGATTTAGGGTGCAAATCTTCAGGGTGCACTTTAACAGGAGGCACATTTTCAGGGGCTTTTTTCTGGGTAGGAGTATTTGGGGTGCAGATTTTCAGGGTGCAGTTTTTTAGGGGGGTTTTGGAGGCACATTTTCAGGGTGCCTTTTTTTTTCATGCACCTTTAAATCCTCTTACCCTAGAAAAAAAGCTAATTATTTTTGGGGTGCACTTTTCTGGCAGCGCTTTTTTTGTCTGGGGTAGGAGGATTTGAGGTGCAGATGTTGAGGGTGCACTTTCTTCTGGAGTAGGAAGGTTTTGGAGGCACGCTTTTCTGGTGCGCTTTTCGGGATGTGCTTATTTATAGAGGGAGTTTGGGGTGCATTTTTTTCTGGGTAGGAGGATTTAGGGTGCAGATTTTCAGGGACAATTCAGGGTTTTTGGAGGCACGCTTTTCGTTTGTGGTTTTTCTGGGGAAGGGGTGTCTGAGGGTGCACTTTTCGGGTTTTTGGGGTGCACTTTCTGAATGATTTTTCTGGGGTAGGATGATTTAGGGTGCACTTTATTTAGGGTTTTTGTGGAGACATCTTTTCAGGTGCACTCTTCTGGACGTTCTGAGGTAGGGGGTTTCGGGGTGCACTTTTTTCTGGGTAGGAGGATTTGGGGTGCAGATTTTCAGGGTGCACTTTTTTCTGGGTTTTTGGAGGCACGTTTTTCAGGATGTGCTTTTTCTGGGGTAGTGGTGTTTGGAGGTGCACTTTTTGGGTTTCTTTGGAGGCATGTTTTTGGGGTGTGCTTTTTTTATGGGGTAGGAGGATTTGGGGTGCAGATTCTCAGGTTGCACTTTTGGGGGGGTTGGAAGCACATTTTTGGGGTGCACTTTGCAGGATGCGCTTTTTCTAGGATAGGAGGAAGATTTAAGATGCACTTTATTCAGGTTTTTTGGAGACATTTTTGAGAAGCGCTTTTCAGGGTACCGTTTTTGGAGGCATATTTTTGGGTTGTGCTTTTCTGGACGTTCTGGGGTAGGAAGGTTTGAGGTGTGCTTTTTAATGGGGTAGGAGGATTTAGGTGCACTTTTTTTCGGGGGGGGTTTTGGAGGCACATTTTCAGGATGCACTTTTCTGGGGTAGGAGGACTTATTGTACAGATTATTGGGGTTAACTTTTCTGGGGTAGGAGTGTTTTGGAGGCATATTTTCTGGTGCACTTTTCTGGATGTGCTTTTTGTTTTAGAGGGGTTTGGAGGTACACTTTTGGGTTGTTGTTTTTTTAAGCCATGTTTTCGGGGTGTGCTTTTTTTAATGTCTTTTTTCTGAGGTAGGAGGATTTAAGGTGCACGTTTTCTGGGTGTACTTTTTTGGAGGCATGTTTTTGGGGTGTGCTTTTTTTCTGGAGCAGGAGGATTTAGGGTGCACTTTATTCAGTTTTTTTTGGAGGCATGGTTTTGGGATGGTCTTTTCTAGATGTGCTTTTTTTAGAGGGTTTTGGGGGTACTCATTGGGGTTTTGTTTGTTTTTTGAGGCATGCTTTCGGGGTGCGCTTTTCTGACTGCGCTTTTTTTCTAGGCTAGGAGGATTTAGGGTGCACTTTTTTTTTTTCTGGGGTAGGAGGATTTAGGGTGCGCTTTTTCTAGATGTGCTTTTCTTCCCCCCCAGGGATTTGAGGGTTTAGGATGTTTTTTTTTTGGAGGCCTATTTTTCGGGTACACTTTTCAGAGGCATGTTTTTGGGGTGTGCTTTTCTGGGGTAGGCGGATTTAGGAGAGCTCTTTTTTGGGGTGCACTTTTCTGGATGCGCTTTTTCTGGGAAAGGAGGATTTAGAGTGCAGATTTTCAGGGTGCATTTTTCTAGGGTAGGAGGATTTGGGATGCACTTTTTTCGGTGTGCGCTTTATTTTTCAATGCTCTTTTTTTTCAGGGTAGGAGGATTAGGGTGCAGATTTTCAGGGTGCACTTTTGGAGGAATGTTTTCAGGGTGCCCTTTTCTGGATGTGCTGTTTTTTTCTGGGGTAGGAGGATTTAGGGGTTTGGAGGCACTTTTTGGGGGGATTTTTGGAGGCATGTTTTCTGGGTGCGCTTTTTTCCCCCTGGGATAGGAGGGTTTAGGATGGGGGTTTTTGGAGGCCTATTTTTTGGGTACACTTTTCTGGATGTGCTTTTTCTGTGGTAAGGGGGTGCAATTCTCAGAGGCATGTTTTTGGGGTGTGCTTTTCTGGGGTAGGCGGATTTAGGAGAGCACTTTTTGGGGGGTTTTGGAAGCACTTTTTTGGGATGCACTTTTTCTGGAATAGGAGGATTTAGAGTGCAGATTTTCAGGGTGCATTTTTCTAGGGTAGGAGGATTTGGGGTGCACATCTTCAGGAAGCATGTTTTTGGGGGTGTACTTTCCAGGTGTTTTTGGGATGCGCTTTATAATTTTGAGGCAGGAAGATTTAGGGTGCACATTTTCAGGGTGTGCTTTTTTTTCTGGGAAGGAGGATTAGGGTGCAGATTTTCAGGGTGCACTTTTGGAGGAACGTTTTCAGGGTGCCCTTTTCTGGATGTGCTGTTTTTTTCTGGGGTAGGAGGATTTATGGTGCAGATTTTTTTTTTTTGGAGGCACGTTTCGGGATGCGCTTTTCTGGGATAGAAGGATTTAGGGTGCATTTTATTCAGAGGTTTTTTTTTGAGACATTTTCAGGGTGTGCATTTTTTTCTGGGGTAGGAGGATTTGGGGTGCACTTTTTCTGGGGGGGTTTGGAGGCACGTTTTTGGAGTGCGCTTTATTTTTGAATGCACTTTTTTTCTGGGCAGGAGGATTAGGGTGCAGATCTTCAGGGTGCGCTTTTCTGGTGTAGGAGGATTTAGGGGTTGAGATGTTTTCCGGGGTGCGCTTTTTTTTTTTTTCTAGGTAGAGGGATTTAGAGTGCAGGGTTTTTGGAGGCACGTTTTTCAGGTGCGCTTTTCGGATGTGCCTTTTCTGAGGAAGGAGTGTCTGGGGGTGCACTTTTTGGAGGCATGTTTTTGGGGAGCACTTTTTCTGAATGTGATTTTTCTGGGGTAGGAGGATTTAGGATGCACTTTTTTTCAGGGTTTTGGAGGTACGTTTTCAGGGTGTGCTTTATTTCTGAATGCACTTGTTTCTGGGTGGGAGGATTTAGGGTGCACCTTTCAGGATGCGCTTTTCAGGCTTTTTTTGGAGGCAAGTTTTTGGGGTACACCTTTTTCTGAGGCAAGAGGGTTTAGGGTGCACATTTTCAGGGTGAGCTTTTTTCTAGGGTAGGAGAATTTAGGGTGCACTTTATTCAGGGTTTTTGTGGAGACACATTTTCTGGTGCACTTTTCTGGACTTTCTGGGTAGGAGGATTTGGGGTGCAGATTTTCAGGGTGCACTTTTTCAGGGTTTTTGGAGGCACGTTTTTCAGGTGCGTTTTTCTGCATGTGCTTTTTCTGGGGTAGGGGTGTTTGAGGGTGCACTTTTCGGGTTTCTTTGGAGGCATGTTTTCAGGGTACACTTTTTTTGAGGCATGTTTTTGGGGTGCATTTTTCTCGGGTAGGAGGATTGGAGGTCCGCTTTTATTCTGGATGCACCTTTTTTTCTGGGGTAAGAGGATTTAGGGTGCACATTTTCAGGATATTCTTTTTCTGAGTGTGCTTTTTTTCTGGAGCAGGAGGATTTAGGGTACACTTCAGTTTTTTTGGAGGCATGGTTTCGGGATGTTGCTTTCTGGGTGCGCTTTTTTTTTTTTCCTGGGGTAGGAGGGTTTGGGGTGCAGATGTTGAGGGTGGACTTTTTTTCTGGAGTAGGAGGGTTTTGGAGGCACCTTTTTCTGTGGTAGGGGGGATGTACTTTTCAGGGTTTTCTGAAGACATGTTTTCGGGGTAGTGTTCTTGGAAGTGTTTTTGGGATGCGTTTTTCTAGGATAGAAGGATTTAGGGTGCACTTTTTGGAGGCATGTATTCGGTGTGCTTTTTTTTTTTCTGGATGTGCTTTTTTCCCCTGCAATAAGAGGGGTTAGGGTGGGAGGCCCATTTTTCAGGTGCACTTTTCTTTGTTTTTTTTTCCTGTGGTAAGGGGATGCATCTTTCGGGGGCGGGGGTTGGAATTTTTTTTTCTAGGGTAGGGAAATTTAGGGTGCAGATTTTCAGGGTGCACTTTTTTTGGAAGCATGTGTTTGAGTGCTTTTTTTTTTTTTTTTTTTTTTTTTTCTGGGGTAGGAGGATTTAGTGCTATTCATAGGAAACCTTGCGGTATCCTGGTATTCAGCTCACCCATGGACAGAGGCTCTCCTCTGCATGGACGGTCTTGTAGTATAGCAAGGAACAATGAAGAGAAAAGGAAGGTACATCCAGCACTGGGTCCTCATAAAAAATTCTTCTTTATTGCAAATCCATAAAAGCTCCAGACATCGTCTGAAACGCGTATGTGATTACTCTGTAATGCATACAGGAGGATTTAGGGTGCAAATCTTCAGGGTGCACTTTAACAGGAGGCACATTTTCAGAGGCGCTTTTTTTCTGGGTAGGAGAATTTGGGGTGCAGATTTTCAAGGTGCACATTTTTAGAAGGTTTTGGAGGCACATTTTCAGGGTGTGCTTTTTTTCTTTTTTCATGCACCTTTAAATCCTCCTACCCTAGAGAAAAAAAATTTGGGGGGGGGGAGGCATGATTGGGGGTGCACTTTTCAGTGTGTGCTTTTTTTTTTTTCCTTCATGCACCTTTAAATCCTTACCCTAGAAAAAAACTAATTATTTTTGGGGTGCACTTTTCTGGGAGCGCTTTTTTTTCTGGGGTAGGAGGATTTGAGGTGCAGATGTTGAGGGTGCACTTTCTTCTGGAGGTTTTGGAGGCACGCTTTTCTGGTGCGCTTTTCGGGATATGCTTACTTATAGAGGGAGTTTGGGGTGCACTTTTTTTCTGGGTAGGAGGATTAAGGGTGCATATTTTCAGGGTGCATCTTTTTTTTTTCTAGCGTAGGAGGATTTACATGGCACTTTATTGGGGTTTTTTTGAAAGCATATTTTCGGGATGCATTTTTCTGGAGTAAGAGGATTTAGGGTGCACTTTTTTGGAGGCATGTTTTTGGGGTGTGCTTTTTTTATGGGGTAGGAGGATTTGGGGTACAGATTCTCAGGTTGCACTTTTGTGGGGAGTTTGGAAGCACATTTTTGGGGTGCACTTTGCAGGATGCGCTTTTTCTAGGATAGGAGGAAGATTTAAGATGCACTTTATTCAGGTTTTTTGGAGACATTTTTGAGAAGCGCTTTTCAGGGTACCGTTTTTGGAGGCATATTTTTGGGTTGTGCTTTTCTGGACGTTCTGGGGTAGGAAGGTTTGGGGTGTACTTTTCAGGGGGGTTTCGGGGTGTGCTTTTTAATGGGGTGGGGGGGTTTTGGAGGCACATTTTCAGGATGCACTTTTCTGGGGCAGGAGGACTTATTGTACAGATTATTGGGGTGAACTTTTCTGGGGTAGGAGTGTTTTGGAGGCATGTTTTTCTGGTGCACTTTTCTGGATGTGCTTTTTGTTTTAGAGGGGTTTGGAGGTACACTTTTGGGTTGTTGTTTTTTTAAGCCATGTTTTCGGGGTGTGCTTTTTTGAATGTCGTTTTTTTTCCTGAGGTAGGAGGATTTAAGGTGCACGTTTTCTGGATGTGCTCCCCCAGGGATTGGAGGGTTTAGGATGGGTGTTTTTTGGAGGCCTATTTTTCGGGTACACTTTTCTGGATGTGCTTTTTCTGTGGAAAGGAGGTGCACTTTTCAGAGGCATGTTTTTGGGGTGTGCTTTTCTGGGGTAGGCGGATTTAGGAGAGCACTTTTTTGGGGTGCACTTTTCTGGATGCGCTTTTTCTGGGAAAGGAGGATTTAGAGTGCAGATTTTCAGGGTGCATTTTTCTAGGGTAGGAGGATCTAGGGTGCAGATCTTCGGGAGGCATGTTTTTGGGGGTGTACTTTTCAGGTGTTTTTGGGATGCGCTTTATATTTTTGAGGCAGGAAGATTTAGGGGGCACATTTTCAGGGTGTGCTTTTTTTCTGAGGTAGGAGGATTTAGGATGCACTTTTCGGTGTGCGCTTTATTTTTCAATGCGCTTTTTTCAGGGTAGGAGGATTAGGGTGCAGATTTTCAGGGTGCACTTTTGGAGGAATGTTTTCAGGGTGCCCTTTTCTGGATGTGCTGTTTTTTTCTGGGGTAGGAGGATTTAGGGGTTTGGAGGCACTTTTTTGGGTGCGCATTTCTGGATGTGCTTTTTCTGGGGTAGGGGGTCTTTGGGGGTGCACTTTTAAGGTTTTTTTTTGGAGGCATGCTTTTGCGGTGCACTTTGTTTCTGGGATAGGAGAATTTATGGTGCAGATTTTCAGGTTGGGGGGGGTTTAGGCACATTTTCTGGATGCGCTTTTCTGGGATAGAAGGATTTAGGGTGCACTTTATTCAGGGTTTTTATTTTTTTGGAGACATTTTCAGGGTGTGCTTTTTTTTCTGGGGTAGGAGGTTTTGAAGGCACATTTTCGGGGTGGACTTTATTTTTTGAATGCACTTTTTTTCTGGGCAGGAGGATTAGGGTGCAGATTTTCGGGGTGTGCTCTTTTCTAGAGTAGGAGGATGAGATGTTGAGATGTGATGTTTTCGGTGTACACTTTTTTTTTTTCTAGGTAGGGGGATTTAGAGTGCAGATTTTCAGGGTTTTTGGAGGCACGTTTTTCGGGTGCGCTTTTCGCATGTGCTTTTTCTGGAGAAGGGGCGTCTTGGGATGCACTTCGGGTTTTTGGAGGCATGTTTTTAGGGTGTACTTTTTCTGAATGATTTTTCTGGGGTAGGAGGATTTAGGGTGCACTTTTTTCAGGGTTTTGGAGGTACGTTTTCAGTGTGTGCTTTATTTCTGAATGCACTTTTTTCTACGTGGGAGGATTTAGGGTGCACCTATTCAGGATGCACTTTTTTTCAGGAGGTTTTTTTGGAGGCAAGTTTTTGGGGTACACCGTTTTTTCTGAGGCAAGAGGGTTTAGGGTGCATTTTCAGGGTGCATTTTTTGCTAGGGTAGGAGGTTTTAGGGTGCACTTTATTCAGGGTTTTTGTGGAGACACATTTTCGGGTGCACTTTTCTGGACGTTCTGAGGTAGGCGGTTTCGGGGTGCACTTTTTTCTGGGTAGGAGGATTTGGGGTGCAGACTTTCAGGGTGCAATTTGTTTTCAGGGTTTTTGGAGGCACGTTTTTCAGGCGCACTTTTCTGGATATGCCTTTTCTGGGGTAGGGGTGTTTGGGGGTGCACTTTTCGGGTTTCTTTGGAGGCATGTTTTTGGAGTGCATTTTTCTGGCGTAGGAGGATTTTATTCTGGATGCGCCTTTTTTCTGGGGTAAGGATTTAGGGTGCACTTTTTCGGGATGTGCTTTTTCTGGGTATGCTTTTTCTAGAGCAGGAGGATTTAGGGTGCACTTTATTCGGGGTTTTTTGGAGGCATGTTTTCGAGATGTTCTTTTCTGGATGCGCTCTTCTTTTCTTTTCTTTTTTTCTTCCTGGAGTAGGAGGATTTGGGGTGCCGATGTTGAGGGTGTACTTTTTTTCTGGAGTAGGAGGGTTTTGGAGGCACATTTTTCCTGGTGCGCTTTACTGGATGTGCTTTTTCTCTGGTACGGGGATGTACTTTTCAGGGTTTTCTGGAGACATGTTTTCAGGGTAGGAGAATTTATGGTGAAGATTTTCAGGGTGCACTTTTTTTGGAGGTTCTTGGAAGTATGTTTTCGGGATGCATTTTTTCTAGGATAGAAGGATTTAGGGTGCACTTTTAGAGGCATGTTTTCTGGGTGCTTTTTTTCTGGGGTAGGAAGATTAAGGGTGCAGATTTTCAGGGGGAATTTTTTTTTCTATGGTAGGAGGATTTAGATGCCACTTTATTCAGGGTTTTTTTGGAGGCATATTTTCAGGATGCATTTTTCAGGGGTAAGAGGATTTAGGGTGCAGATTTTCAGGGTGCACTTTTTTGGAGGCATATTTTTGGGGTGTACTTTTTTTTCTGGGGTAGGAAGATTTAGGGCTCAGGTTGTACTTTTTGGGGGAGTTTTTTTTTTTTTTTTGGAAGCACATTTTCGGGGTGCACTTCTCTGGATGTGCTTTCTTTTTTTCCTTTTGAGCCATGTTTTCGTGGTACGCTTTTTTGAATGTCCTTTTTCTGAGGTAAGCGGATTTAAGGTGCACTTTTTTTGGAGGCATGTTTTTGGGGGTGTGCTTTTTTTCTGGGGTAGAAGGATTTAGGGTGCAGATTTTCAGGTTGCATTTTTTTGGAGGGTTTGGAAGCACGTTTTTGGGGTGCGCTTTTCTGGATGCACTTCAGGAATAGGAGGATTCAGAGCGCAATTTATTCAGGGGTTTTTTGGAGACACCTTTTCGGATGCATTTTTCAGGGGTAAGAGGATTTAGGGTGCAAATTTTCAGGGGGTTTGGAGGCACACTTTTTCTGGATGCGCTTTTTTTTTCTAGGATAAGTGGATTGAATGTGCACATTTTCAGGTTGCACTTTTCTGGGAGCATGTTTTCGGGATGCGCTTTTCAGGGTACCGTTTTTTGGGGGTGTTTTTGGAGGCACACTTTCGGGGTGCGCTTTTCTGGACCTTCTGGGATAGGGGGTTTGGGGTGTGCTTCTTTGGGGGTAGGAGAATTTGGGGTGCAGATTTTCAGGGTTTTTGGAGGCACATTTTTCAGGTGTGATTTTCTGGATGTGCTTTTTTGGGGGGTAAGGGTGTTTCTTGGGTTCACTAAAGATTTTTTTTTTTGGAGGCATGTTTAGGTGCACTTTTTCGGGGTGGGGGTTTGGAGGCACGTTTTCGATTGTGCTTTTTTTTCTGGAGCAGGAGGATTTAGGGTACACTTTATTCAGGTTTTTTTTGGAGGCACAGTTTTGGGATGTTCTTTTCTGGGTGCGCTTTTTTTCCCCCTGGGGTAGGAGGATTTAGGGTGCACTTTTTTCGAGGTTTTTTGGAGACACTTTCAGGATGCGCTTTTTCTGGGATAGGAGGATTTAGGGTGCATTTTTCTAGGGTAGGAGGATTTAGGGTGCACTTTATTCAGTTTTTTTGGAGACACTTTCTGGATGCGCTTTTCTGGGGTAGGAGGATTTGGGGTGCAGATCTTCAGGAAGCATGTTTTTGGGGGTGTACTTTTCAGGTGTTTTTGGGATGCGCTTTATATTTTTGAGGCAGGAAGATTTAGGGTGCACATTTTCAGGGTGTGCTTTTTTTCTGGATAGGAGGATTAGGGTGCAGATTTTCAGGGTGCACTTTTGGAGGAAAGGTTTCAGGGTGCCCTTTACTGGATGTGCTGTTTTTTTCTGGGGTAGGAGGATTTAGGGTTTGGAGGCATGTTTTTCGGTTGCGCATTTCTAGATGTGCTTTTTCTGGGGTAGGGGGGTCTTTGGGGGTGCACTTTTCAGGGGTTTTTTGGAGGCATGTTTTTGCGGTGCGCTTTGTTTCTGGGAAAGGAGGATTTATGGTGCAGATTTTCAGGTTGCGTTTTTTTTTTTTCTTTGGAGACACATTTCCAGGGTGTGCTTTTTTTCTGGGGTAGGATGATTTGAGATGCACTTTTTCTGGGGGGTTTTGGAGGCACGTTTTCGGGGTGCGCTTTATTTTTTAATGCACTTTTTTACTGGGCAAGAGGATTAGGGTGCAGATTTTCGGGGTGCGCTTTTCTGGTGTAGGAGGATTTAGGGGTTGAGATGTTTTCGGGGTGCACTTTTTCTGAATGTGATTTTTCTGGGGTAGGAGGATTTAGGATGCACTTTTTTTCAGGGGTTTGGAGGTATGTTTTCGGGGTGTGCTTTATTTCTGAATGCACTTTTTCTGTGTGGGAGGATTCAGGGTGTACCTTTTCAGGATGCGCTTTTCAGGCTATTTTTGGAGGCATGTTTTCGGGGTACACCTTTTTCTGAGGCAGGAGGGTTTAGGGTGCACATTTTCAGGGTGAGCTTTTTTCTAGGGTAGGAGAATTTAGGGTGCACTTTATTCAGGGTTTTTGTGGAGACACATTTTCGGGTGCACTTTTCTGGACGTTCTGAGGTAGGGGAGTTTCGGGGTGCATTTTTTCTGGGTAGGAGGATTTGGGGTGCAGATTATCAGGGTGCACTTTCAGGGTTTTTGGAGGCACGTTTTTCAGGTGCGCTTTTCTGGATGTGCTTTTTCTGGGGTTAGGGGTGTTTGTGGGTGCACTTTTCCGGTTTCTTTGGAGGCATGTTTTTGGGGTGCATTTTTCTCGGAGGATTGAAGGTGCGCTCTTATTCTGGATGCACCTTTTTTTTCTGGGGTAAAAGGATTTAGGCTGCATATTTTCGGGATGCGCTTTTTCTGGGTGTGCTTTTTTCTGGAGCAGGATTTAGGGTGCACTTTATTCCGGAATTTTTTTGGAGGCATTGTTTCAGGATGTTCTTTTCTGGGTGCGTTTTTTTTTTTCCTGGGGTAGGAGGATTTGGGGTTCAGATGTTGAGGGTGCACTTTTTTTCTGGGGTAGTGGTGTTTGGGGGTGCACTTTTCGGGTTTCTTTGGAGGCATGTTTTTGGGGTGCGCTTTTTTTTTCTGGGTAGGAGGATTTTGGGTGCAGAATTTCAGGGTGCACTTTTTTGAGGCATGTTTTCAGGGTGTGCTTTTTTTTTTTTTTTTCTTGATGCACCCTAAATTCTCCTACCCTAGAACAAAATTTTTTTGAGGGGGGGGGGGGCATATTTTTGGGGTGCACTTTTCTGGGTGTGCTTTTTTTTCTGGAGCGGGAGGATTTAGGGTGCACTTTATTCAGGTTATTTTTGGAGGCATGGTTTTGGGATGTTCTTTTCTGGATGCGCTCTTTTTTTCTTCTTCCTGGGGTAGGAGGATTTGGGGTGCCGATGTTGAGGATGCACTTTTTTCTGGAGTAGGAGGGTTTTGGAGGCAGGTTTTTCTGGTGCGCTTTTCTGGATGTGCTTTTTCTGTGGTAAGAGTATTTTTCGGGGGTTTCTGGAGGCATGTTTTCGGGGTAGGAGAATTTATGGCGAAGATTTTCAGGGCGCACTCTTTTTGGAAGTACTGTATGTTTTCAGGATGCGTTTTTTCTAGGATAGGAGGATTTAGGGTGCACTTTTTTGGAAGCATGTTTTTGGGGTGAGTTTTTTTCTGGGTAGGAGGATTTGGGGTGCATTTTTGGAATAATTTTTTTTTTCTTTTCTGGATGCGTTTTTTTTGGGGAGGTAGGATTGGGGGTGTGCTTTTCTGGATGCGCCTTTTTTTCTGGGGTAAGGATTTGGGGTGCACTGTGCGCTGGTTGTGCTTTTTTCCCTGCAATAGGAGGGTTTAGGATGGGAGGTCCATTTTTCAGGTGCACTTTTCTTGTGTTTTTTCTGTGGTAAGGAGATGCATTTTTTTTTGTGGGGGGGGGGGGGTTGGAAGTATGTTTTCGGGATGCATTTTTTTTTCTAGGGTAGGAGGATTTAGGGTGAAGATTACAGGGTGCACTTTTTTTCAGGGGCTTTGGAGGCACATTTTCTGGATACGCTTTTTCTTCTGGTGTAGGAGGATATAAGTTGCACATTTTCAGGGTGCACTCTTTTGGAGGCATGTGTTTGGGTGTGCTTTTTTTTTCTGGGGTAGGAGGATTTAGTGAAAGTCATAGGAAACCTTGCGGTATCCTGGTATTCAGCTCACCCATGAACTGAGGATCTCCTGTGCACGGACGTCATGTAGTATAGCAAGGAACAATGAAGAGAAAAGGAAGGTACATCCAGCACTGGGTCCTCAAATTCTTCTTCATTGCAAATCCATAAAAAAAACTCCAGACAGAGTAATTGCATATGCATTTCAGATGGTTATGTCCTTAGTCCAGTAGCCTAGCTACTGGGGGGACAGAGGGGGCGGTCGCCCTGGGCCCTGCGCTCTGAGGGGGCCCACCCGGAGCTACACTATTGTAACTGTAGCGGCGTGACCAGCAACGCTCCCTCTCCATCAGTCCCCATAGCGTCCTCTGTGTCTGACGTAATCACTTGGCGCCCGGCCCGCTGTACTGAAGATTTGTGTGGGCCGGGCACTCAGAGGAGCGAGGGAACAAGGAGGAGAGAGAGGTGACTATTGTGCTTATTTATTTATTTTTCTTATGCTACATACTGCCTGTGAGGGGGTGGGGGGATTATGCTACAGACTCTGCCTGTGAGGAGGTGGGGGGATTATGCTACAGACTCTGCCTGTGAGGGGGTGGGGGGATTATGCTACAGACTCTGCCTGTGAGGGGGTGGGGGGATTATGCTACAGACTCTGCCTGTGAGGGGGTGGGGGGGGATTTTGCTACAGACTCTGCCTGTGGGGGGATTATGCTACAGACTCTGCCTGTGAGGGGGTGGGGGGATTATGCTACAAACTCTGCCTGTGAGGGGGTGGGGGGATTATGCTACAGACTCTGCCTGTGAGGGGGTGGGGGGATTATGCTACAGACTCTGCCTGTGAGGGGGTGGGGGGATTATGCTACAGACTCTGCCTGTGAGGGGGTGGGGGGATTATGCTACAGACTCTGCCTGTGAGGGGGTGGAGGGATAATGCTATAGACTGCCTGTGAGGTGGTGAGGGGATTATACTATATGGAGGTTATTTATACAGTGTGGGAGATAATGTGGGGTCTTTGCACAGTGTTGGGGTCATCATACAGTGTGGGAGACATCAGTTTGGAGGCTACTAAGGGGTCAGTATACTGTGTTGGGTACTATACAGTGAGGGAGCATTACACTATACAGTATATAGGAGAGCATCATACTGTATAGAGAGGGGGCTGTATAATGGGGGGGGACTCAGGACATTATTAAATCTTAAGTGGGCACTTATCGTTATAGGGGAACTCAGGTTATGACTGTCAGAGGGGCCCACAGAGGGCACTATTACTTTCTAGGGGGCAAAATGTAGTCACTGTTTTCTAGGGCACTTGCACACTGCATTACTATATTCTAGAGGGTTGTTTCACCATCTAGAGGGCACACAGTAGGTGCAGTAATAGAAACACTAACAGCAGCAGTGGCTCAGTATTGGGGTATCAGCAGGATAAGAAGTTTGTGCAGATTGGGAATAGATGGGGACGGGGCCTGAAATGTAAGGAGTCAAATGTGTCTTTGTTGTGATCTCTGCAGACCTGTGACTGAGTCCTGGACGGAGAAGTTGTCGTGCCGGTCTGGGCCAGATGGAAAAGACGGTTATATATATATATTATATATTATCTGTGCTGCAATTTATGTTCTGCAGCACTGGCATCTATCAATATATATCACCATATGGCGGTAATATCAGTGGTGCTCTTTGTATAGAGATTATTTTCAGTAACAGCGCGGTCATTCTGGGGCAGGAGGATTTAGGGTGCACTTTATTCAGGGTCTCTTGGAGGCACGGTTTCGGGATGTTTTCTCGGTGCGCTTTTTCTGGGGTAGGAGGATTTGGGGTGCAGATGTTGAGGGTGCACTTTCTTCTGGGGTAGGCGGATTTAGGGTGCACTTTATTTCGGGGTTGTTTTCGGTGTGCTGTTTTCTTTTTTTTTTTTTTTGGATGCGCTTTTTTCCTGGGATAGGAGGGTTTAGGATGGGAGATTTTGGAGGCCCATTTTTCGGGTGCACTTTCCTGGATGTGCATTTTCTGTGGTAAGGGGATGCACTTTTCAGGGGTTTTTTGGAGGCGTGTTTTCAGGGTGCACTCTTTTCTGAAGTAGGGGGATATAGGGTGCACTTTTCTAGGGTAGGAGGATTTAGAGGCACGTTTTCAGGTTTTTTTTTTTCTGGGTAGGAGGATGTAGGGTTCATATTTTCAGGGTACACTTTTTTGGAGGCATGTTTTCAGAGTGCACTTTTTTTCTGGGGTAGGAGGATTTAGGGTGCAGATTTTCTGGGTGCACTTTTTCGGGGGGGGGGTTGGAGGCACATTTTCAGTTTGCGCTATTTTGGATGCACTATTTTTTCTGGGGTAGAAGGATTTAGGGTGCACTTTTTCAGGTTTTTTTGGAGGCACATTTTTGGGACGCACTTTTCTGGATGCACTTTTTTTCTGGGTAGGATGATTTCAATAGCAGATTTTCAGGGTGCATTTTTTTTCTAGGGTAGGAGGATTTAGATGGCACTTTATTCAGGATGCGCTTTTCTTGGGTAGGAGGATTTAGGGTACACTTTAACAGGATGCACGTTTTCGGGGTGTTTTTCAGGGTACACTTTTTTGGGGGATGTTTGGAGGCACATCTTCGGGGATTTTCTGGGTGCGCTTTATTTTTGGGGGGTAGAAAGATTTGGGGTGCACTTTTTCGGGGGATGGGGTTGGAGACACTTTCAGTATGCTTTATTTTCTGGATGTCTTTCTTTCTGGGGTAGGAGGATTTAGGGTGCATTTTTTTGGAGGCACATTTTTGGGGTGCGCTACATTTTTAAATGCGCTTTTTTTCTGGGTAGGAGAATTGGGGTGCATATTTTCATGGTGGACTTTTTGGAGGCATGTTTTCGGGGTGTGCTTTTTTGTGGGGTAGGAGGATTTAGGGTGCACTTTATTCAGGGTTGGGGGGTTTTTTGGAGACTTTCTGGTTGCACTTTTCTGGGGTTGGAGGATTTAGTATGCACATTTTCAGGGTGTGCTTTTTTTTCTGGGGTAGGAGGATTTGGGGTGCAGATTGTCAGGGTTTTTCTGTGGGGTTTTGGAGGCACGTTTTCGGGGTGCACTTTTTTTGGAGGCATGTTTTTGGGGCGTGCTTTTTTTTCTGGGATAGGAGAATTTGGGATGCAGATTTTCAGGGTGCACTTTCTTCAGGGTTTTTGGAGGCACCTTTTTTGGGTGCGCTTTTCTGGATGAGCTTTTTCTGGGGTAGGAGGATTTATTGTACATATTATCGGGTGCACTTCTCTGGGTGTGCTTTTTCTCTGGGGAAGGAGGATTTAGAGTGTACTTTATTCAGGGTTTTTTGGAGGCACGTTTTCTGGATTTTCTTTTCTGGGTGCACTTTTTTTCTCTGGGATAGGAGGGTTTAGGATGGGGTTTTTTGGAGGCACATTTCCGGGATGCGCTTTTCTGGGGCAAGAGGATTTAGAGTGAAGATTTTTAAGGTGCACTTTTTTCGGGGGGGTTTAGAGGCACATTTTCTGTATGCATTTTTTTTTTCTGGGGTAGGAGGATTTAGGGTGCACATAAACAGGAGGCATGTTTACGGGATGTGCTTTTCTGGGTACACTTTTTTTTGGGGGGGTGTTTTCGGAGTCACATTTTCAGGGTGCGCTTTTCTGGACGTTCTGGGGTAGAAGGATTTGGGGTGCATTTTTTACGGGGGTTTAGAGGTACTTTCAGTTTGCGCTTTATTTTCTGGATGCCCTTTTCTTTTGGGGGGGGGGTGTTTGGAGGCACATTTTTCGGGTGCACTTTTCTGGATGTACTTTTTCTGAGTATTTTTGGAGGCACATTTCCAGGATGTGCTTTTCTGGGGTAAGGGGATTTTGGGGATTTCCGGGGTGCACATTAACAGGAGGCATGTTTTCGGGATGCGCTTTTCAGGGTACACTTTTTGGGGGGGCTGTCTTTGGAGTCATATTTTCGGGGTGCGCTTTTCTGGACGTTCTGCAGTAAGAGTTTAGGGTGATGTTTTTGGAGGTTTTCGGGGTGCACTTTATTTTTGGGGGGTATGAGGATTTGGGGCGCAGATTTTCAGGGGGTGGTGTGGAGGCACATTTTCAGTTTGCACTTTATTTTCTGGATGCCTTTTTTTGTGGGGTAGGAGGATTTAGGGTGCACTTTTTTCGGGATTTTTTTTAGAGGCATGTTTTCGGCGTGCGCTTTATTTTTCAATGCGTTTTTTTTCTGGGTAGGAGGATTAGGGTGCAGATTTTCAGGGTGCAATTTTTTGGAGGCACATTTTTTGGGTGCACATTTCTGGATGTCTTTCTGGGGTAGGGGTCTTTGGGGGTGCTCTTTTCAGGGTTTTCTGGACGCATGTGTTTGGGGTGCACTTTTTCTGGAGTAGGAGGATTTGAAGTGCATTTTTTCAGGGTTTTTCTGGGGCAGGAGAATTTAGGGTACACTTTCTGGGGGGTTTCGGGGTGCGCTTTATTTTTCAAGGATTTTGGAGGCACGTTTTTCGGGTACTCTTTTCTGGATGTGCTTTTTCTGGGGTAGGAGGATTTAAGAGGCACAGTTTCTGGGGTAAAAGGATTTAGGGTGCACTTTTTTCAGGGGGTTTAGAGACCCCATTTTCTGGATGCTTTTTTTTTCTGGGGTAGGAGGATTTAGGGTGCACTTTAACAGGAGACATGTTTTCGGGATGCGCTATTCAGGGTACACTTTTGGGGGGTGTTTTCGGAGTCACATTGAGGGGTAGGAGTTTGGGGTGTACTTGTACAGGTTTTCGGGGTGCATTTTTGGGGGGGTTTAGAGGCACTTTCAGTTTGCGCTTTATTTTCTGGGGTAGGAGGATTTAGAGTGCACTTTCTAGGGGATTTTGGAGGCACGTTTTTGGGGTGCGCTTTTTCTACATAGGAGGATTTAGGGTGCAGATTTTCAGGGTGCACTTTTTTCAGGATTTTTGGAGGCGTGTTTTCTGGGGTAGGGATGTTTGGGGGTGCACTTTGGGGTTTTGGAGGCCTGTTGGGATGCGCTTTTTTCTGGCGCAGGAGGGTTTAGGGTGCAGATTTTCAGGGTGCACCTTTTTGGGGGGTGCGCTTTTTCTCTGGGGTAGGGGGTTTTGGAGGCACATTTTCAGGGTGTGCTTTTTCTAGATAGGAGGATTTAGGGTGCAGATTTTCAGGGTGCAAGTTTTTTCAGGATTTTTGGAGGCACATTTTTCGGGTGCGCGTTTTCTGGGGTAGGGGTGTTTGGGGGTGCACTTTGGGGTTTTGGAGTGCGCTTTTTTCTAAATGTGATTTTTCTGGGGCTGGAGGGTTTAGGGTGCACTTTTCTGGGTTTTTTGGAGGCATGTTTTTGGAATGCGCTTTTTCTTCTGGGGCAGGAGCATTTAGGGTGAACTTTTTTCAGGGGGGTTCTGGAGGCACATTTTCTGGGTGCGCTTTTTTCTAGAGTAGAAGGATTTAGGGGGCATTTTTTTTAGATGGACGTTTAATGTGCACTCTTCTGGGGTAGGAGAATTTGTACATATTATCGGGGTGCGCTTTTTCTCTGGAGCAGGAGGATTTAGGGTGCACTTCAGAGTTTTTTGGAGGCACATTTTCTGGATGCGCTTTTTTTCCCTTGGGATAGGGTTTAGGATGGGGGTTTTTGGAGGCATGTTTTTCAGGTGCATTTTTTTTCTGAATGCACTTTTCTTCTGGGTAAGAGGGTTTAGAGTGCGCTTTTTTTCTGGGGTAGGAGGATTGGTGGGTGTGCTTTTATTCTGGATGTGCTGGATGGGTTTAGGATGTTTTTTTTTGGAGGCACATTTTTCAGGTGCACTTCTCTGGATGCGCTTTTTCTGTGGTAAGGTGGTTCACTTTTTTTGTGCTTTTTTGGAGGCACATTTTTGGGATGTGATTTTATGGGGTAAAAGGATTTAGGGTGCAGATTTTCAGTGTGCACAATTTTCAGGGGGGGGGTTAGAGGCACATTTTCTGGATGCGTTTTTTTTCTGGGGTAGGAGGATTTATGGTGCACTTTAACAGGAGCCATGTTTTTGGGGGGTGTTTTCGGAGTCACATTTTTGGGTGCGTTTTTGTGGTGTTTACTTTTTCAGGGGTTTTCAGGATGCGCTTCATTTTTTGTTAGGAGGATTAGGGTGCAGATTTTCAGGGTGCACTTTTCTGGGGGCATGTTTTCTGGGTGCGCCTTTCTAGATGCGCTTTTTTTCTGGGGTAGGAGGATTTAGGTGTTTGGAGGCACGTTTTCGGGTTGTGCTTTTTTTTTTTTCCTGGGGTAGGAGGATTTGGGGAGCAGATGTTGAGGGTGCACTTTCTTCTGGGGTAGGAGGGTTCTGGAGGCATGTTTTTTGGGTGCACTTTTCTGGATGAGCTTTTTTAGGGAGGTTTAGGGTGCAAGTTTTGGGATGCACTTTTCTGGGTGCGCTTTATTTTTTTTGAGGTAGGAGGATTTAGGGTGCACATTTTCAGGGTGTGCTTTTTTTTATAGGGTAGGAGGATTTAGGATGCACTTTTTTTTTGGGGTGCGCTTTATTTTTGAATAAGATTTTTCTCTGGGTAGGAGGATTAGGGTGCACTTTTTTTTGGAGGCACGTCTTCGGGGTGTGCTTTTTTCTGGGGTAGGAGGATTTAGGATGCACTTTTTTCAGGGTTTTTTGGAGGCATGTTTTTCGGTTGCGCTTTTCTGGATGTGCTTTTTTTGGGGTAGGTGTTTGGGGTGCACTTTTTGGAGGCATGCCTTCAGGGGTGTACTTTTTTTTTTTTCTGGGGTAGGAAGATTTAGGTTGCACTTTTTTCAGGGATTTGGAGGTACGTTTTTGGGGTGTGCTTTTTTCCTGGGTAGGAGGATTTAGGGTCCACATTTTCAGGTTGTGTCCACATTGAGTATTTGCTGAAATTTCTGTACAGCATTGAATACTTTTTGGAGCTAAAGATATTTGGAAAAAAAAAACGTGGAACATTGCTTTAACCCTTGGATTACCGTTGAACCTGGGGTGAGTAAATTGGGTTAATTTAAAAGATTATAGAATGTTTCTGTTTTTTATTTCAAATAAATACACACACCAAAAATAAAACACCTTTAACTATTTACTTACAGGTTTCGTAATGAGGGTATCTGGCTGACGCCTCTTCATTACTAAACCTAGGGCTTGGTGCCAGTGACACTTAAAAGGGTTGTCCAGTACTTTTAAAAATATGCCAATGTGTTTTAATGATAAATGCTTCTATTTCGCCACAAGAGAGATTGATTTCAACATTAACCACAATCCCGAAGCATTTTAAATTCTACCATAACTGCGATCCATGACTACTTACAGTGATCAGGAAAGACCTGATCAGACCCAACATTAAAGGTGGAAACATCAGCACCTCCTTGGCCAAACTAGAGACTAAATGGATCTGGTTCCTTAATACGGTTTCTCCCCTGGGAGTCAATGAGAATATAACTTTTGCCCCATTTCTTTAACCCCTTTACCCCCCAGGGTGGTTTGCACGTTAATGACCAGGCCAATTTTTACAATTCTGACCACCGTAGGCGGATTATAATGAGGGCAATCTGGGCTACTGCCCGGGCCTCGTGCCTCCAGGGGGCCCAGGGCTCCGGGGTGTCTATGGCCAGATTGCCCTCATTATATGTGCGGCGCCACGGCACATACCGGCAGACAGTGGCGGGGGGGCCCCCGGACCGCTCCCCCAGCAGCGGCGCACGGCCACTTCTTCTTCGGCCGGGCCAGCACTGCAGCAGTTAACTTCCCTGTGCTGGCCTGACCGCTTCACTGCTAGGAGACACGGCCCTGTACGCGGCTGTGTCTCCTAGCTGTGATATCATGCAGTACGCGCCCGGCCTGCACTGCTGTATCTGAGAGGAGCAGGAGGACTAGAGCCAAGCCGGGGGATGGTGAGTGTGAGTGTGTGTGCAGGCAGATATCATTGTGTGATCTCTGTTTATATGTATTTTTGTGTTTCAAATGTGTTTATGCGTGTATGTATGTGTATGTCTGTATATGTTTGTGTGTGTGTGCGTGACTGCGTGCGGCCTCCTGCTGAGTATAGATGGCGCCGTGCAGCCTCCCGCTGTGTATAGATGGCTACGTGGGGCCTCCTGCTGTGTATAGAGGGCTACGTGCGGCCTCCCGCTGTGTATAGATGGCTACGTGTGCGGCCTCCCGCTGTGTATAGATGGCTACGTGTGCTCCATATTGAGTCATACAATTAATGTAAGGCTATGTGCCCACGATGTAGAAATGCTCTGGATTTTTTTTGAGCGTTTCTGCATCTCCCTGGCAGAAAAACATGCGGATTTTACATGCGGATTGTACATGTGGATTGTACATGCGTTTTTCCTGCCAGGGACATGCGGATGTGAAGCTCTTTCCTAGCGATTTTAGCATCACTTTGAAAGTCCTTGACAACTTGGTCACACTATATAAATCCATGCAACCAGCATGGATTTATATAGTGTGACCGTAATAGAATGGTAAAAAATAAATATATACTTACCTTCTGATGGCCTGCCGACGTCAGCGGTCGCGTGACCCGTCACATGACTAAATGACGTCACGGCAGGTCCTTTTCAGACCATCGCGAGCTGCCGGCAAGCCAGGACGCATCGGATAAAGACACCGGGGGCCATCAGAAGGTAAGTATGATATTTATTTTTTATTTTATTCTTTCTTTACAGGTTCTATGGTACCCGGGTCCCAAGGAGAGTCTCCTCTTCTCCAAACCCGGGTACCATCCGCACATTGAAACGCATGGATTCTGCATGTACAGATCCAGTGATGCGGATTCCATGCGTTCCAATGCAAGTCAATGGCGGCGAAAACGCCGCGCTTCCGCAAAATAATTAGTTGTGCTGCGGATTTTTCCGTAAGGATAATCCGCAGCGGAAATTTCTGCAGCATGTGCACAGCACATGCGGATTATCATTGGGGAACATGGCAGGCCTTCTACCAAGCATTTTTTAAGCGGAATTGCTTAAACGCATAGTGGGCACACAGCCTAAAAAAAAATTATTATTAATATTGTGCCAAATTAATTTCACGTGAACTATCACATGATCTATCACAGGGGATCATGTGACATGTCACGTGATACATCAGGTGTGTGTGTGTGGGGGGGGGGGGGCGCCTTCTAAACTGCCCGGGGTCCTTGCTACTCTTAATCCACCCCTGCTGACCACTGTCACTTTGAGGTAATTACTCTGGAACGCTTCAACGGATCCCCCTGATTCTGAGACTGGTTTTTCGTGACATGTACTTCATGATTGTGGTAAAATTTCTTCGATATCACTTGCGTTTATTTGTGAAAAAAATGGAAATTTGGCGAAAATTTTGCAGTTTTAAAAATTTGAATTTTTATGCCCTTAAATCAGAGAGATATGTCACACAAAATAGTTAATAAATAACATTTTCCACATGTCTACTTTACATCAGCACAATTTTGGAACCAAATTTTATTTTTTTTTTTTATTGGGGAGCTATAGGGGTTAAAAGTTGACCAGCGATTTCTCATTTTTCCAACAAAATTTACAAAACCATTTTTTTTTAGGGACCACATCACATTTGAAGTCACTTTGAGGGGTCTTTATGACAGAAAATACCCCAAAGTGACACCATTCTAAAAACTGCACCCCTCAAGGTGCTCAAAACCACATTCAAGAAGTTTATTAACCCTTCAGGTGCTTCACAGGAATTTTTGGAATGTGGAAGTAAAAAATTAACATTTAACTTTTTTCACAAAAATGTTACTTTTAGACCCAATTTTTTATTTTCGCAGGGGTAACAGGAAAAAATGGACCCCAAAATTTGTTGTGCAATTTCCCCTGAGCATGCAGATACCCCATATGTGGGGAAAAACCATTGTTTGGGTGCACGGCAGGGCTCGGAAGAGGAGCGCCATTTGACTTTTTGAATGTAAAATTTGCTTGAATAATTAGAGGATGTGCCCCTGATGTGCCTAAACAGTGGAAACCCCCCACAAGTGACCCCATTTTGGAAAATAGACCCCTCAAGGGGTATAGTGAACATTTTGAACCCAGAGGTACGACACAGAATTTGATAACATGACAACTTATTCAATATGATGACCTAATTAGTCTTGAGCGCAAGTGCTCGCTACTTGAGTTTGCATCAGGTACTCGGGTATGCACCATGTATCAAGGGTGCTCGAGTGACATGCTTGAGACCCCGCCCGCATGTTTCACGGTTATTAGACACCCAATAAAAAAACATGCGGGGATCGCTCGTGCATGGCAGGCAATCCCCTCGAGGTTTTTTTGGCCACGAAGCATATGGGGCGGAGACTCGAGCACACGTGATACTCAGTGCATACCCGAGCATCCGATGCAAACTCAAGTAGTGAGCACTTGCGCTCAACACTAGTCGCCATATCGACTTTTTTTTTTTTTTTTTACTTTTGAAAAAAAAAAACAACCCTAAACCTAACCCGAGAGTTTATTTTTTACGCTGTTCCTCGTGCGGTATAAGTGATTAGACGACGTTATTCTTCGGGTCGGTGCGATTACAGCGATACCAGATTTATATCGGGTTTTTATGATTGACAGCTGTCACACACTAAGAGACGCATTTTTTTGTAAAATCTATATTTTGAGAGCTATAATTTTTCCATATTTTGGCAGACAGTCATGTGACGACTTGTTTTTTGCGGGATGAGTTGACGTTGTTATTGGTGCCATTTTCAGGCATGTGACTTTTTTTTATCACTTTCTATTCCGATTTTTGGGAGTCAGAATAAACAAAAACCAACAATTCAGGAATTGTTTTTTTTTTACATTTTTTTATTCTGTTCTGCGTGTGGTAAAATTGATAAGGCAGCTTTATTCTTCGGGTCAGTACGTTTACATCGGTACCACATTTATATTGTTTTTCTATGTTTTGGCGCTTTTACACAATAAAAGCTATTTTATAGAAAATATTTTTTTGCATCGCTTTATTCTGAGAGCTATAACTTTTTTATTTTTCGGATGATGGAGCTGTATGGTGGCTTGTTTTTTGTGGGAAAAGATGACGTTTTCAGCTGTACCATTTTTATTTATATTCGTCTTTTTGATCATGTGTTATTCCATTTTTTGTTTGGCGGTATGATAAAGCATTGTTTTTTGCTTTGTTTTTTATTTTTTTTTACCGTGTTCACTAAAGGAGTTAACTAGTAGGACAGTTTTATAGGTACAGGTATGTGTACTTTTATTTTATTTTTTTTCAGATTTATTGATCGGTACATTATATTTTTATATTTGGTGGATTATTTATTTTTTTTAATATTTGTACAATTATTTTTTTTTTCACTTTCTGATACTTTTTTTTACTTTTATACTTTGTCCCACTATGGCACTTTCACTTTTTTTTATTCTGATCGCCTGTATAGCACAGGAATGCAGCACCATCCCTGTGCCATGCAGGCTGTCAGCGCTGCACAGGGAGAAGATAGTTTGGAGATGCACTGCGCATGACCAAAATATCTTCCTGCTGTCTGGTGACCTGGATGTTGTCATGACGACATCGGGTCGTCATGGCAACATCCGGGAACCGCGGCAGACAGCGCTGGAGGCTGGCAGGAGAGGTGAGTAACC
This sequence comes from Phyllobates terribilis, assembly GCF_046119375.1. NCBI lineage: Eukaryota > Metazoa > Chordata > Amphibia > Anura > Dendrobatidae > Phyllobates > Phyllobates terribilis. The sequence continues at coordinate 152,547,116 of NW_027362767.1, forward strand.
CGATCACCTCCCGTTGTCACTGCAATCGACTTCGATTGCAGGGGTTAATGTGCCGAGAGCAGTGCCAGCACATAGCACCGGGTGTTAGCTGTGACAATCAGCTGACACCCGGCAGCGATCGTGCCCGCACAGCCTGTGTGCGCGTGCGATCGCAAAGACTTATTAATACGGGTCTGGCTCTTAAAGCCCAGGGCACAGACGCGTATTAATACGTCTTGGGCTTTAAAGGGGTTAACCATGGTATGTTCGCTTGGTTTTATATTTGTTTTGTTTTTTTGTATCCATGACTTTTTACATTTTTATTCTTTTAGCATTCATTTACCATGTCTTTGCCGCGGTTGGATCCAGATGCCGTTCTGGTTTTCCATATCCGATTGTTCCAGGAACACCTCGGCTCTGAAACATAACAGAAATACAGAGCTGCATTATATCTCACCTGTCTTTTTCATTCCCACAATTCTCCCCTTTTCTTCACCTGTCTTTTTCATGCCCACAATTCTCCCCTTTTCTTCACCTCACCCCTCATTTCCCTGACAGCACACTGTGAACATTGTGGAAGCTGAGTCCCACCCTGGCACGGCACATGTGCTACCGCCATCTAGGATTGCTGGTCATACTTATATCAGGGTTTCTTCCAGTTCCTGCACCCACCTCCTGCTCCTCCTCATCCTCCATCTCTGATGTGCTATCTCAGAGCACGTCATCCACAAGCAGGAAACTCTACAGCACTGCCTCAGCAAAGCGGCAACAGGCTCTGCTGAAGCCAATTTGTCTAGGAGACAAACCGCACACCGCAGCAGACTTATCGAAAGGAATAATAGAACAGACAGATCTGTGGCTTTTCCGCTGAACCTCCAGCCAGGCATGGCCATGTGTGATGGCCATAACATGGTGGTGGCTGTGAAACTTGGCAAGCTCACACATGTACCATCTTTGGCCCACGTGCTCAACTTGGTGCTTCAGTAGTTTCTGAAAACCTACACAGATTTACTGGAGGTTCTGGTCAAGATATGCCACGTCAGGGCCTATTTCTGCAAGTCTTCTACAGCTGCTGCCACTCTGGCAGAGCTGCAGCAGCGCATGCAAGTGCCAGGTCACAGACTAGTTATATGATCATGTCACCTTGAGCTGGAACTCCACATGCTGGCAAGGCTTTGGGAGCAGCAGAGGCAAGTTGTTGAATACCAGCTCCAACACGCGCGTTGTTATTCTGGTCAGCCTCCGTACATAACTGAAGAGTGGGAATGGATGTCTGACATTTGTGCGGTTCTCCATGACTTTGAGGACTTCACAAAGATTGTGAGCGGCGATGACAACATAATCAGCACAACAATCCCGCTTCTATGCCTACTTAAACAGTCGCTGCTCACAATTAAATCTGAAACTTTGCATGTGGAGATGGAGGAAGACATGAGACAGGGAGATGCTACCCAGCCCATCCCCATCTCATCTGTTCAGTGCAGATTGGGTAACAATGAGGAGGAGGAACAGGAGCTGGCTATTACCCACACAATCTTAGCCCCATCTCTCCTACATGGATGGGCTGAGGAGGGGAATGAGGAGAAGCAGCAGATGGAGAGTAGTCACCATGGTGGAGACAGGGAAGTGTTGGCTGTAGTTAGCTTGGCACATATGGCCAACTTTATGTACTGCTGCCTTTCCCATGACCTTGCTTAACATTGATCTTGGACAAAAAAAATAAATAGTACTGGTTGTTCACCCTGCTAGGCCCACGCTACAAGGAGAACTTTGCATCTCTCCTTCCTGAAGCGGAGAGGTCTACTAAAATGGTGCTATACCAGAAGGCCATTGTGCAAAATGTTTAAAAAATTCCCATCAGACAACGTTAGCAGCAGGGTGCATGAATCAGGGAGGCAGCACAGAGACCAAAGGTAGCCCTGAAGGAGCTGCAGAGTTCCCAAGCAGAGACTGCAGTATCTGTCCATACGACCACAATAAGCCGTACACTCCATAGTGGTGGCCTTTATGGAAGAGTGGGCAGAAAAAAAAACAATTACTTACACAAATTGTAAGGCTTGTTTTGATTTTGCCAAAAGACGTGTGGGAGATTCCTCAAATGTATGGAGGAAGGTGCTGTGGTCAGATGAGACCAAAATTGAACATTTTTGGCCACCAAGATAAACGTTATGTCTGGCGCCAAATCAACACACCTCATCACCCCAAGAACACCATCCCCACAGTGAAACATGGTGGTGGCAACATCATGCTGTGGGGATGTTTTTCAGCAGCAGGGACAAGGAAAATGGTCTGAGTCTAGGGGAAGATGGATGGTGCAAAATACAGGGATATTCTTGAGCAAAACCTGTTTGTCAGTGATTTGAGACTGGGACGGAGGTTCACCTTCCATCAAGGCAATGACCTAAAGCATACTGCTAAAGAAACACTTGAGTGGTGTAAGGTGAAACGTGTAAATGTTCTGGAGTGGCAGAGTCAAAGCCCAGACCTTAATACAATGGCGAATCTGTGGTCAAACTTGAAGATAGCTGTTCACCAGAGGAAACCATCTAACTTAGAAAGCTTACAACCTGCAGTGACCACGCTGCTACTTCAATACCACCGGAGCTGCTGCAACCCCCCAACCTACTGTCTCCTTCCCCGTTCCTGTAGAATGTAAGCCTGCAGGGGCAGGGTCCTCTTCTCTCTGTACCCGTCTATCATTGTTAGTTAGTTTACTGTAAGTGATATCTGTATTTTGTATGTAACCCCTTCTCATGTACAGCACCATGGAATCAATGGCGCTATATAAATAACACAGGGGCAGACACAGACTGTAGTGGGCCCCTGTGCAAGAATTTTTTGGGCCCCCCCCCTGTCCTTCATAGGGGGCATGAAGGGCCTCCCCCCTCCCATGCATCTCTCATCCCCCCGTGCATCTCTGATTCCCCCCACTCCTAGTTAATTAATTGTATTTAAAAAAAATAAAACTTGTTATACTTACACCCAGGGCCGGCTTCAGGTTTTTCTGGGCCCTGGGCGACAGAGTTTCAGTGGCCCCTTTAACACATACCATGAATCATGATGCACAGATACCACAGAGAAATATACATATATATATATATATATATATATATTACAAGGCCAAAGATTTCACTTACTACATTACATGAGTGATATCTATTGTAAAGTCTACAATAGCTCAGAAACCGGCGAATCCTCACAGCGCACAGTGCAGACCAGACAGTTTAGTCCTCAATACAGTATTATGGGCACCATATAATGCTCCATTCAGGATACTGCCCCCTTATAATGCTCCATACAGGATACTGGTCCCCATATAATGCTCCATACAGGATACTGGTCCCCATATAACGCTCCATACAGGATACTGGTCCCCATATAACGCTCCATACAGGATACTGGTCCCCATATAACGCTCCATACAGAATACTGGCCCCCATATAACGCTCCATGCAGGCTGTCCCCCCCCTTAAAATGCGCCATTACACGAGCGATATCTATTGTAAATTCTACAATAGCTCAGAAACCGGCGAATCCTCACAGCGCACAGTGCAGACCAGACAGTTTAGTCCTCAATACAGTATTATGGGCACCATATAATGCTCCATTCAGGATACTGCCCCCCTTATAATGCTCCATACAGGATACTGGTCCCCATATAATGCTCCATACAGGATACTGTACCCCATATAATGCTCCATACAGGATACTGACCCCCTTATAATGCTCCATACAGAATACTGGCCCCCATAAATTGCTCCATACAGAGTACTGACTCCCATATAACGCTCCATACAGAATACTGACCCCCATATAATGCTCCATACAGAATATTGGCCCCCATGTAATGCTCCATGCAGGCTGTTCCCCCCCCCCCTTATAATGCCCCATGCAGGATGTCACTTCCCCCCTTTACAATGCCCCATGCAGTATGTCAGATCACCCCCTCCCTTATAATGCCCCAAGCAGGAGGTCACCGCCCCACTCCTTATAATGCGCCATGCAGTATGTCACACACCCACCCTCCTTATAATGCCCCATGCAGGATATCAATTCCCCCCTCCCACTCTTATAATTCCCCATGCAGGATGTCACACCCCCTCCCTTATAATGCCCCATGCAGGATGTCACTTCCCCCCTTCCCCTCTTATAATGCCCGATGCAGGATGTCACTTCCCCCCCTTCCCCTCTTATAATGCCCCATGCAGGATGTCACACTTCCCCCCCCACCCCATATAATGCACCATGCAGGATGTCACACCCCCCCTCCCTTATAATGCCCCATGCAGGATGTCACGTCCCCCTTCCCCTCTTACAATGCCCCATGCAGGATGTCACTTCCCCTCTTATAATGCCCCATGCAGGATGTCACACCCCGCCTCCCTTATAATGCCCCATGCAGGATGTCACTTCCCCCCTTCCCCTCTTATAATGCCCCATGCAGGATGTCACTTCCCCCCTTCCCCTCTTAAAATGCCCCATGCAGGATGTCACACACACACCCCCACCTCCATATAATGCCCCCATGCAGGATGTCAATTCCCCCCTCCCCCTCTTATAATGCCCCATGCAGTATGTCACCCCCCCATATAATGCCCCGTGCAGGATGTTACACCCCCCTCCCTTATAATACCCCATGCAGTATGTCACCCCCCCCATATAATGCCCCATGCAGGATGTCACACCCCCCTCCCTTATAATGCCCCATGCAGTATGTCACCCCCCCCCATATAATGGCCCATGCAGGATTTCACCCCTCCCATATAATGCCCCATGCAGGATGTCACACCCCCCTCCCTTATAATGCCCCATGCAGTATGTCACCCCCCCCATATAATGCCCCATGCAGGATGTCACACCCCCCTCCCTTATAATGCCCCATGCAGTATGTCACCCCCCCATATAATGCCCCATGCAGGATGTCACCCCCCCATATAATGCCCCATGCAGGATGTCACACCCCCCCCACCACCATATAATGCCCCATGCCCCCATACATGAAAAAAATCCAATACTCACCTCACTTCTTACCTGCTGCTGGCGCTGCTTCGGACTCCAGCGTTGTGCGCGTCTTCCCGTTCTGCACTGTGACAGGTCAGGAGAGAGCGCGCGCGGTGTAAAGACGTCACCGCGCCCTCTGACCTGAGATGTCAGTCAGAGAACGCGGAAGACGCTGCGGAGGCACGGGGAGGGGTAAGTATTGTGACGGCGCCGTCACATGACCGGAGATGTCCCTGCGCTCAGCATGGGGTCGGGGACCCATGCTGAGCGCAGGGACATCTCCTGTCATGTGACGGCGGGGGGTGATGTGACGGCGGGGGGTCCTGCGGGGGGGCCTCATGAGGAGACGCACAAGAGGGGGGCTCCGAGGGGGCCCCGACCGGCTGGGTCTCATGCTGGAGTCAGGGCAGTCATGCCCTGATGGTGGCCCTGCTGGAGGGACCCCCTCTCCATCGGGGGCCCCCGTTCAATGAACCTGCTGCACGGGCGGTAGGTCCGCCCCTGAAATAACAACAACAACTTGAAGGAATTGCAGCAGTTTTGCCTTGAGGAATGAGCAAAAATCCCTGTGATCAGATGTGGAAAGCTCATGGAGATTTAGCCAAAGCGACATGCAGTTGTAATTGCAGCAAAAGGAGGTTCTACAAAGTACTGACTTTAGGGGGGTGAATAGTTATGCACACTGAAGTTTTCAGTTATTTTGTCCGATTTGTTATTTGCTTCACAATAAAAAGAAAACCAAATGTTCACAGTTGTCGGCATGTTCAGTACGTGAATTGGTGCAAACCCTCAAACAGTAAAATTCCAGGTTGTGAGGAAGCAAAACAAGAAAATGCTAAGGGGGTGAATACTTTCACAAGCCACAGTATATTGTTGCCCATACCTTCTAGACAGATCAGTACTACATCAGCACAGCCACAACTCTTACTGTAATAAATGAAGCCTATTCGCCGTTACTCCATCTGCTTCTAGTCTCCTGTCCTTGCACCCTCATACCTCTCCACCAGATCTCTGCCTCTGATAGGCTCTAGAGCTCGCGTGAGGCACTGTAAGGAAAAAAAACACACCGGTGTTTAGTATTCAGGACACAGCGCAGAGACTGTGGGAGAATATTTCTATGGGCTCATTATTCTATCAGTATGGCTGCCGGCAGGTTGCTTTCAGCTCCTTTATACTGACATTATGCATCCTGTTTCTGGCACTGAGCAGAGTCGCTATGCTGGGACGTCTTATAGGAACTCTGTGCATTCTGCTGACAGCCGTCCTCGCCATCTCAGAAGGTGCGTACTGTCATGTCTTATTACCCTGATGGGGCTGATATTAGTATTAGGTCTTTCTCAGTAGTCAAACTTTGTTTCCTTTAATATTTTCACCTGTCACCAAGAAAATGCAATGTGATCTGTGGGCCGCATGTTATAGAGGAGGAGCTGAGCAGAATATGTGATTTTGTGAGAAAAGATGCTGTATAACCCGTGATTAATTCATTTATATCTCTGCACTTTCTGGGATTTCCTGGTCCAGTGGGCGGTCCTGTCAGTGACTGACAGTTATTTCTGTATGCACAGTCACTGATAGCCCCACCCACTGGACCAAACCATCCCAGAAAGAGCTGAGGATTATGACGCGCCCCTGGGGCTGTGGGGTACTCGGTAGCCGGGCCGGTCGGTGCTGGGGGTGTCACGGTGGCAGAGACCCGGTCTGTGACCCAGGGCAGTCAATTAAAGGGAAAGTAGTAGGGGAATAAAGTTTTTAGAGATGATGTTGGTGACGCCACCTGTGGTATGCGGCTATATGGAGCCGCCGCTGCGGTGCAGATCCTCTGGAGCTGATGGTGACGCAGCAGAGTTGGTTCAGCTCTCCACAGGTAGAGCTTAGCTCCAGGCCAGTGTATGATGAATTTATGAGGTAGATGTTGGTGCAGTGTAATGCAGGTGATGGCGCAGATAATGTCCAGTCCACAGCTTAATGGCGGTTTCCTCTTATGTTTACTTGCGGTGGTTAGGCAGACCGGGGCACGGGTACTAGCTGGTAGTAGAGGTCCAGGCGGCCTGGGAGCAAGTTGGGGATCCACCTCGCCAGGTGAAGTTGGAGGCCTTCCCTCTGCACTAATCTCTTTGGCCCTGCTGCGTATAGCTGTGCTGTGGCCCTCGTCCCTGAGTAGAACATCTGTTCCTCGCCCGTATGGCAGGCAGCTCGGGCCTTCCTCATGTGTTGCTCCCACATGGCAGTGCTGGGCCCTATGGTGCTGCTGTATCGCCGGGCGTCTGGTGGGGCCAGGAGACCAGCAGTCTCCTGCCCTCCGGTTTCTGCTGCTGGGCCTTCAGTGCCCCACAGCCTCGGACTCCGGTGTCCGGTTCTTCTGCGCTTCTCTCCTCTGGGGCGAGCTTATCCACAGCTCCCTTCCCCAGGTCCTTCCTCGTCGCTATCCTGTCTCCAACTCCTCTCAACTCACTCTTACTAACCCCGCCTCCCGATTCCAGTGTAAAGGGGAGAAGCTCCCCTTGCTGGTCTAGAGCCAGGAAAGTGTTGAATGCTGGTATCCCTGATTAGGGGACCCCTCCTTGCTTCCAAGCATGGCATCACCTCCTGTGAGGGAGGCAATGCCACTGTGGCAACCGGACCCCGGGGTGCCACACTAGGTTATACCTAGTCTTTTCTCATAACACTATATATCAATCTTCTCAGCTTCCCCTGCGTTATAACATGGTGCCTGCAGATTATACTGCATTGTCATGGTGACATGTTTCCTTTAAGTGGATCGTTCACCAGATCCAAAGTGGTCCATTGTTGCTCTTATTTGATTAATGCAGCTCCGCAGAGTATTCCAGTTTTTGTTTTTTTTTTAAATCCGTCATACGGTTTCAGAAATGGGGACCTTTTAATTTAGTGCTAATTTTTAGGGGTATGACTAATGGGATCCTTGGGGGCGTGTCTCTAGACTGCTGAGCCACACCCCCTTGAAAAGACCAATAAAATTAGCACTAAATAAAAAGGCCCATATCTCTGGAACCGTACGTCTGATCTTAAAAAACAAAAAACAAAACTGGAATACTCGGGAGCAATGGGAATAAAATAAGAGCCTGTCAACAAGTCCCCTTGAAAATCTGTTTTAATATCCGATAAATTAATGGTGTTTATGGTGTAGTAAAATATTTGGTTTGTCACACCATTTTCTGAAAACTGTAGCTTTTATTGGAACTGTTATATACTTTGTTTTTGTCATATTTTGAGATAGGTGTGGCTCTTTCCTCATGTGCAGGACCTTAGGTATCCATGGTTACGACCACCGATATAGTGACAGTTTGTTAGCTAGTTGCTAGTGGTGATAACCATGGATACCTAAGGTCCTGCAATGCCCTGCACATGAGGAAAGAGACCTAGCGAGTCAGGAAAACTATACAACATTTCTAATTGGAGGTATTTGCTATTATTCCTACTACATATTGGGATAGGATCTTGGAGATGGGAATACCCCCTTTAAGTACTTAAGGAAATTGGCTAACTGGAGTTATTGTCATTATTAAACCTCTTTATTAAATTATTTTGTCCATGTGGGCAATATTCCAGTGAGCATTTTTCTGGTCTCCACCCAGCACTATCTAAGTGCACCTCATGAGGACAGACACCCTATTTTACAATACCAACACCCTGGAATAAAAAAGTGCAAAAATACATATAATATAAATATATATGTATATTATATTAGGCATTGGTCAATATTTTGGCCAAAATACGCAAGCTCGCAACCAGCGTCAAGGATCCTCATACTTACGAGTCCTAACACTAAACTAAAAGCAAAGCCACAACAAAAGGAATTAAAATTTTAATACTAAGCTGTCACCCCCTCCATGAACTGGGAGGTTGGGAGTGGTTGTCTAATCAGTATTTTGCACCTGTGTTGCCGCCATCTTTATTATATGGGTTTGCTGCATCCTGATTAGTTCTGAGACCGGGGCAGGTAGACACTGCTGCCCCTTTTTTGCTGTATCATTGTCTGTAAACGTCCCATTTAATACTATATGAAATTATTTCACCTGTGCAATAAATGCCGTAAAGAAAAAAAACAAAAACCTGCTAGAATTGTTTTTCTTCCTCTCAACAAAAACCTTCCTAAAAAAAAGGCAATAAAAAGCATTCCGACCATCATGGGTACCCCAAATGGCAGCGGTAAAAACTATAGCTCACACTGTTCCATTGAAGGAAAATTATAAAAATAAAAAATTTGGTTCAGGAAAGTAGCAACACAAACCAATTTTTGTTTTTCACCTACTCAAAATACACCGCTCAAAAAAATAAAGGGAACACTGAAATAACACATCCTAGATCTGAATGAATGAAATCTTCTCATTGAATACTTTGTTCTGTACAAAGCTGAATGTGCTGACAACAAAATCACACCAAAATCATCAATGGAAATCAAATTTATTAACCAATGGAGGCCTGGATTTGGAGTCACCCCCTAAATTAAAGTGGAAAAACACACTACAGGCTGATCCAACTTTGATGTAATGTCCTTAAAACAAGTCAAAATGAGTCTCAGTATTGTGTGTGGCCTCCACGTGCCTGTATGACCTCCCTACAACGCCTGGGCATGCTCCTGATGAGGCTCAGTATTGTGTGTGGCCTCCACGTGCCTGTATGACCTCCCTCCAACGCCTGGGCATGCTCCCGATGAGGCTCAGTATTGTGTGTGGCCTCCACGTGCCTGTATGACCTCCCTACAACGCCTGGGCATGCTCCTGATGAGGCTGAGTATTATGTGTGGCCTCCACGTGCCTGTATGACCTCCCTACAACGCCTGGGCATGCTCCTGATGAGGCTGAGTATTGTGTGTGGCCTCCACGTGCCTGTATGACCTCCCTACAACGCCTGGGCATGCTCCTGATGAGGCTGAGTATTGTGTGTGGCCTCCATGTGCCTGTATGACCTCCCTCCAACGCCTGGGCATGCTACTGATGAGGCTGAGTATTGTGTGTGGCCTCCACGTGCCTGTATGACCTCCCTACAACGCCTGGGCATGCTCCTGATGAGGCTGAGTATTGTGTGTGGCCTCCATGTGCCTGTATGACCTCCCTCCAACGCCTGGGCATGCTCCCGATGAGGCTCAGTATTGTGTGTGGCCTCCACGTGCCTGTATGACCTCCCTACAACGCCTGGGCATGCTCCTGATGAGGCTGAGTATTGTGTGTGGCCTCCATGTGCCTGTATGACCTCCCTCCAACGCCTGGGCATGCTCCTGATGAGGCTGAGTATTGTGTGTGGCCTCCACGTGCCTGTATGACCTCCCTACAACGCCTGGGCATGCTCCTGATGAGGCTGAGTATTGTGTGTGGCCTCCATGTGCCTGTATGACCTCCCTCCAACGCCTGGGCATGCTACTGATGAGGCTGAGTATTGTGTGTGGCCTCCACGTGCCTGTATGACCTCCCTACAACGCCTGGGCATGCTCCTGATGAGGCTGAGTATTGTGTGTGGCCTCCACGTGCCTGTATGACCTCCCTACAATGCCTGCGCATGCTCCTGATGAGGCTGAGTATTGTGTGTGTCCTCCATGTGCCTGTATGACCTCCCTACAACGCCTGGGCATGCTCCTGATGAGGTTGCGGATGGTCTCCTGTGGGATCTCCTTGTGACGCTCTCAGCCCTCACCCTGGGAAGTGGGGTTACTCGGAGCCGGGTGGGATGCAGTCATGACCCGGTCCATGCCCAGGGCGGTCACATAAAAGATGTAATGGGCTTTCAGGGTTGAGTGGTAATTTTCCGACTACGCCACCTACGGTTTCCGGTGATGGACACCAGCGCTGTCTCAGTCCACTGAGGCTGGTGTTATGGACAGCTAAGATGGGACGACTCCCCGCAGGCGGAGCAGGCCTCAGGGCAGTGTGAGGAAGGATGGTGGGTGCAGTGCCGTGCAGTAAATAACAGGCTGAAGCGGGGTGTGAAGTCATCCAGGGTTTTTACTCACATTACGATGAACTTTAGCTGCAAAGCTTCCCTCTGCTCCTTGCGGCGTACTGCGGCCACCAGGAAGGGGGTCCAGCACTTTCCAGATATATCAGGAGCACCTGTCAAGACCCCGTTGCTGTGCTCCTCTCCTTCTCCCTCACTTTCTCCTTCCCCTCCCCTCCAGGCCTTCTTAGGTAGGGACCTTGACCAGGTAGAGACAGCAGTTAACTCAGACCCGCTCCTCGTCTCAAGGCCAGAGTACGAGGACCGTGTATCTCCAATCAGCTGCAGGTTCTAGCAGAAAGTCACGTTCAGTGATGAAGATCACAATCAAAGACCTTGAACCTAAGATGGCCGTTGGTTAAATATGATGCTATTAGTGCATCTCAAAAAGTGTGTCCTCCACCCTCACCCACTACATGGTTCCCCCTATCTTTGGTTCCCCCCCTCATCTCTATCCCGGCTGGGGGAGCACCCTGGTGCCTTAAAGCCCCCCCCCTCAGGACAGGAGTGGTGTTGTGTTGAATGGTGAAGTAGGGTCCTTACCTGGAAGAGGAGATACCACACCTCTACTGAGGTGCAGTACCCCTGTGGTCACTGAACCCTCAGGGGCGCCACATCCTCCCAGACCTGGACTAAAGCATCCGCCAACTCCTGGACAGTGTGTTGTGGCACATGACTTTGGTGGATGAAGCGAGACATGATGTCCCAGATGTGCTCAATTGGATTCAGGTCTGAGGAACGGGCGGGCCAGTCCATAGCTTCAATGCCTTCATCTTGTAGGAACTGCTGACACACTCCAGCCACATGAGGTCTGGCATTGTCCTGCATTAGGAGGAACCCAGGGCCAACCGCACCAGCATATGGTCTCACAAGGGGTCTGAGGATCTCATCTCGGTACCTAATGGCAGTCAGGCTACCTCTGGCGAGCACATGGAGGGCTGTGCGGCCCTCCAAAGAAATGCCACCCCACACCATTACTGACTCACTGCCAAACCGGTCATGCTGAAAGATGTTGCAGGAAGCAGATCGCTCTCCACGGCGTCTCCAGACTCTGTCACGTTTGTCACATGTGCTCAGTGTGAACCTGCTTTCATCTGTGAAGAGCACAGGGCGCCAGTGGCGACTTTGCCAATCTTGGTGTTCTGTGGCAAATGCAAAGCATCCTGCACGGTGTTGGGCTGTGAGCACAACCCCCATCTGTGGACGTCGGGCCCTCATACCACCCTCATGGAGTCGGTTTCTAACCGTTTGTGCAGACACCTGCACATTTGTGGCCTGCTGGAGGTCATTTTGCAGGGCTCTGGCAGTGCTCCTTCTGTTCTTCCTTGCACAAAGGCGGAGGTAGCGGTCCTGCTGCTCGGTTGTTGCCCTCCTACGGCCCCCTCCACATCTCCTGATGTACTGGCCTGTCTCCTGTTGGCGCCTCCAGCCTCTGGACACTACGCTGACAGATACAGCAAACCTTCTTGCCACAACTCGCATTGATGTGCCATCCTGGATGAGCTGCACTACCTGAGCAACTTCTGTGGGTTGTAGAGTCCGTCTCATGCTACCATGCACAACCAACATTCAAAAGTGACCAAAACATCAGCCAGAAAGCATTGGTACTGAGATGTGGTCCCCACCTGCAGAACCACTCCTTTATTGAGGGTGTCTTCATAATTGCCAATAATTTCCATCTATTGTCTATTCCATTTGCACAACAGCATGTGAAATATGAAGCAACACTGATTGACAATCAAAGTGGACAGTTTGATTTCACAGAAATTTGATTTACTTGGAGTTATATTCTGTTGTTTAAGTGTTCCCTTTATTTTTTTGAGCAGTGTATAAAAAATTGAGTTTGGTATTGCCGTAATCGCTCTGACCTGTAGAATTAAGTTTCCAGGTCATTTTAACTGCACAATGAAGTCTGTAACCATTGGCGGAATTGTGTTTTGTCTTATTTTTTTTCACGTCCCTTGGAATTTTTTCCCATCAAGCCCACATATACCTACATATCTTGGAAAAAGGGGAGGAAAAAATGAAAGAGCAAAAACTAAAAGAATCTGTTTCTTCAAGGACCAAAATATTCCATGTCCTTATTGGGTTAGACATATATTGTTGGGATTTTTTTTTTTGGTAGGTCGGTATATTGATTTATTCTTAGGATTGCCGTCAGCATCTTATCATAGGGTGTACTGTTCATCTCTTCCACCATGAAAGTGTAACAAGCACTTGGAGCTGATTTTACATTCCACCATGTTCCCCGATACATATGGGGATACTTCGGATAGGTCATCAGTATCGGTATGATTATCTCAGAAAACCCCTTTAGGCTGTTTGCACAGAGTTTTTGGAGCGAAAATTTTCCAAATCTAAAAATTCCTCAAATTTCCACTCTAAAAACTCAGCTAAAATACGTAGTGTGAACATATCCTATAGGGTCTGAATGTCCATAACAATATGGTTCTTCTAGTCCTAATATTCTTCCAGCAGTGTCTGCCCAATTGCAGTGAAGGGGGGCTAAGTTTCATTTTTTATTTCCACCAGGTCAATCTTAACCCCCTGCTGAGTAATAAACATTATAATGCAGAGCCATCAGACTGCAGACAATTAATAATTATATTCAAAATACACACAGATATTATAAAATCTTATACAAACAGTTTAAAAGCACCTTATGGTACATTGACCCTGTGTTTCGCCTATTCCTCATGTTCATCTGGGGGCATGATCAGCATAGTCTTTCCCATGACTCCAGAAGAAGCCTGAGTAATAGGCAAAACCCAGGTACATGTTTTTTAGATGAAGAGAGCTTTTTTAAATCCATGTCTGTGAGTATTTTAATAAAAAGTCCTAACTGCTTGCAGTCTGATGAATCTGCACTATTCTGTTCATTACTCGGGCGGTGTATGATTTGTGAGCTGTAGATGAAAATGAAAATTAGCTCCCCTTTACTGCCACTAAGAGGACACTACTAAAAGAAGATCAGGACCATAAAAACTATATAGTCAAGGATATTTGGATCCGTCACTTTTGTTTTTTTTTATTTCCCACCCCATTTTGAACTGAAAGGGTTGATGGTGATATTGATATAGATCACCGACGCGGTGGAACCATGAAGGGCAGGGTGGACAAAGGGTCCGGGGTGTTCGCACAGCAGACTGGACGGCACCTGGATCAGTAAGGACCCGGACAACAGGTTATGCTGGGCAGGTGACAAACATTCAAGACAGGACACACTGATCTAAGATGGACAAGGTGAAAACAGCAGGAACGAAGCCTGGGGTGTAAATAGAATTCATGAGGTCTAATAGCAGAAGTAATAATTGCACCCATCTAAAAAAAAAAAAGTTCGTGTCACTGTGCTTACATAGAGTTCCAGAAGGTTGTAGCTGTCAACTTTTAAAGACAGGAAGAGGGACAAGTATTGCAGCACTAAAACAAGTAATTCTGTCCCTATTGAACCTGCTTCGTGTTATCACTCACAACGATATCCCTAACATGGCCCACATAAGGTATGAAAACTTAGTGGGATACCCCCAAAGTGAATTCCTAAATAGACCTTCCACATACAAACACAATATGATGTCCCCCAACCCCCCATGTTGGCCCACCCCATTACAACCATCCAGACAGCATAATGACCCACAAAACAGTTTGATCACCCCCCACATTTTATGGCCATTACATTTACCTACACACAGTGTGATGACCCCCCAGTATATCCCCCATACATGTAGTTATTGATTAAATAAAAAAAAAAAAAGAAAACTCGCCTCTCCCAGTTTTCCTGCCTGCTCCGGTCTCTGCAGCGTTTGTTCTGAAGCTCTGCACAGCGGGCGTGGTGTAATGATGTCATCGTGCCTGCTGAGCTGAGGCTTCAGAGCTCAGAAGCAGTGTAAATTAACTATCCCTGAGTCATCATTGCTTTCAGGATGCAGATGCAGTGATACTAGGTAGGGGGAGGGATGATGCCGGTATCAGGGCCCCCGACTCATGGGCCCCATAGCGACTGAGTGGTCTGCAGCTATTAGCTGTAGAGCGCTTGGATACTGTTCTTTTTATGCTACTGTCTGCTGTGGATTCTGCTACCCACATCTAATAAATTTGTGATGCTTACAGCAAATGACTGGTTAACCAGCAGAGTCAAATACCAAAAATCACCAGAGTCTGAGGAGGTGATGGTAACAGATGAAACACAATGATGGCAATCTCCAAACCAATGTCAATTGAACACATTACCATACCAACTTTTCAGACACAGGGTTGTTATGTCCTTGTGGGCCTTAAGTTTTTGAGATCAGATCATTGAGAAACATCAGGTTATTTTTAAAACCTGAAGTATAACCCTACCCAGAAGAAAAGACAGGTGCGTAGCATACATACTTCTCTGCAATTCTCTTCCATCCTTGCCTAAAAGTTGTAGGACAGTTCTGTTTGAACTATTACCACCTCTTGGATTTTGAGGACTGACCCCATTGTTTAACCATAGCGCCTTTTTTGGCATTGTAGCAATACTACATAATCACCTGTCCTGTAATAACGTCTGTTTTCTGTTGTAGGACCGGCTTCTGGTTACGTGGATATATTTGGCGTTATGCGTTCATCCATCAACCTGACAACATCCATTCACCCTCTACATGTGAAAGATGTTAAATGGACTCACATAATGGAGGGAAAGGAACATCTAGTCGCCAAGATTCAACATGGCTACTTGGTTGACAATCAAAACACCAGATATAAGCAGTTCTACAGTGGAACAGTCCTGGGCATCGGTGATCTGACTATTGGTGATTGCGGACTGTACACCGCTGATGTCACTTTCCAGAATAATACAATGAAAGAAGAAAAATTTAACGTCACCGTGCTTGGTGCGCGTTCACGACACTTATGATCATTGAGTGTAATCTTATTTTTGTTTTATGCCCAAACCTTCGTGATGATACAATAGACATCAGATGATCAGTAACCAAGTAGATCATGAGTAGGGATGATTGAAACGATCAGCACGACCCTGGTCCAGCAGTCACGTCACTGTCCACCACACAAGAATCTTGCGAGCCACCTCCAACTTACCAGATTTCCTGGCGCTTCTTCTGATTTGCAGGCCATTGTTGCGTCATGACATCGCAGTGGGCCTACTAAAGCAGAAGAGGCACAGAGGATGTCAGCAGGTAGAAAGGAGGTTCGCAGGGTTCCCAAGTGGCAGTCTGTGCTGTGACGCGATCACTTATGTCTGGGCTTTACTCTCAGGTGTTAATGGTTTAGTCCTGGACCAGGACATCATAGCCAAGGCCTACCATGGAGACCTCTGATCTTCTAGTGGTCTTCTGGTAGGTCAATCTGACCCTGGAAGCTTTCTTTATGATTAGAGAGGGTTCACCCTTTGGGACCCCACTAAAACTTGATAACACTAACACCTTGATTCTCATCATCTTAGAATTCTCAGAACTGCTTTACATTGGCGAGACTGAGTACATGTGATGGACATGAGTTCTGTCTTCTAGACCTTTGAATGGCCGCTAGATCGTTCTTACTGGATACAATGGTGCCCACTATTTCAGCCTTACAGAATGGATTAAAAGCTGGTGTTATGAAGTGGTCGATTCCCACACAGATCTGCTTGATTATGATATATGTTTGCAATCTATCTTTATAGGAGAAGTTATGAACAATCATTCTGCAGTCAATAAGATAACGCCGCCTGTCATCGTGGTGGTGGCCATGGCTGTGACTGTTTCTGTGGAGTGGTTAAAATATAGGAACAGTTTATCAAACTTACCAGGAAACGGTATGTCTGTGTAGCTCCTTCTCTCCTTCCATCACTACTAGTTAAAAAATAAAAAAAACTTCACAACTCACACTTTAGATTAGGATACAGTTGTGGCCAAAAGTTTTGACACTGACAAGTTTTTCTTTTCACAACGTTTTCTGCTTCAATAGCCATTAAATGACCTGCTTATATCAATTCGGTCAACTCAATAGTTCAGAAAGAAGATTTAACAAGGACAAGGCAGCTGATGTCACTGTCATGTTGAGTGAATTATAAGAGCAGATTGGCTGCTTTAAAAAAAAGGGGCTGGTACTCGAAATCATTGTCTTCATCTATTAATCATGGACATCTCCAAGAAAACGTGCAGTCATCATTGCTCTGCATCAAAAGGGCTTTACAGGGAAGGACATTGCTGCTTGTAAGATTGCTGTGAAGGTTTCATGGTGCTTAAGAATGTCCAACAAGTTCTAAGACCGTCTCCTAAATGGGATTCAGCTATGGGATTGGTTAAACACCAGCATATAGCTTGCTGAGACCATTCATGTGTGGGGGCTTTTCATCTAGGATTGAGTTAAAGTTTAAAAATTCTGAAATGCTTATAACTGAAGTTCAGTAACCACATAAACATCAGACTAAAAGATCAAAAAAACAAAGAGCAGATTTCCCCTTTATCTGGGGCTGCCGTGCAGGTTCAATAACAGAGCCAAAAAAATAAAAAATCCGTTTAACTCCCAATGGCCGAGAATAAAGCTCATAGACCCATACATCCAATCTCTGCCTCGTAGTGGCAGAACATCCATGACCCTTTATCTTCCAGTGAATCATGGTTCTTTTTCTTTGATCCATAAATCAAAGTTTCTCTCCTCTTTATTTTACAGCTCCTCAATCTGAAGTAGGATCTTCTAGCTGGAACACTTAAGATCTTCTCGACTTCTTTTACTTATCGGGAAATACTGCTCTTATATAAGTGGATCTGATTCTTGAAGCTTAGACCATTAAGGTGGTGACTTCTTTGACGAAGAACATCAAAACTTTCCATTAGGCAAAGACGAATGTTTCTTCAAAGACTATGACTATAGTTTGGTTGGACTGCAGACGATACTGTAAACTGGTCCCAAGAATCTTCAAAGACCTTGTGTCTTGACGTCTCATTTTTGTGGAAGGGTCCTGCACCACTCTAAGAGCCAATTTTGGAGGGTTCCTGAGATACAATTACATCGGCTATGGAAGATGGGTAAGGGGGCCCTAATTCGGACAAGCAGCAGATTGGATCTACAGTAATGATGGACTTATCCAAGAAAAAAATTCTAAATGTTAACCTCTGTTTAAAGATTGCACTATAACACGGAACACACACTAAAAATCACTGATAAAAGCTAGTAGATATCTGCAAAACTAAGGCTCCGATTGGATAATAAGTGACCGTTATATAGGCTCCTTCCAATGACTAGAACAGGACCTTTTGAATATCACGATGCTGGGAGGTTTTAATCATTTTAAGCCAACATAGTTTCATTTCCACTTTTCCCTACTCCTATACAGATTCCCTGAGCTTTCCCCATAATGATCAGGCAGAGCACTACTGCAACACTCAGCCCAATCCCAGAGTGGACAAAGCAGCTGCTCAATCTCCTCCCTGCACTCATATTTAAAAAGGAAGCTGAACGATCCCAGTGGACCCGTTATGAAATATTCACCCCTTCACGGCCATCCACTAGGAATCCTAATCTTAGCTCTGAGATCCTGTGCACATATCACCATCACTGCTCTAGACCTTCAAAGTTTTTGGCATTAACCCCCTTCCCTGCCCTGGACCACCAGGGTCTGTGACATTAATCTGGTCACTGCCTTGGACCACCTACAATCCTGGCATTCTCCCTTTTATTACCCTACACATAGCGCGATCGCGGTAAAAGAGCTCCATCGCCATCTTTAAAATGGGCAACATTTACGGGCAAGCTTAAACCTGTGTATTTAACTTTTTTACGAGGGTGGGTACAATTTCTACCATGGGGAAGATGCCTTTACCTATTGTATGAACGTAATAATACTATGGTTAAGTTTTCATTAGGATTTTTATTTCGTGCCCTTCATGGTACATAACAGTTATTTGTATACTATGGCTTAGACCTATTAGTCTTTATATATAGCCATATGTTCTGCCCTGTCCAAGGAGGTATAAAATGGATATCTTATTCTGTGAAAACATCAATATATTGGTTTAAATATTTTTTAACCAACTTTTTTATTTTTTTCACATATCACGTCACTTTTACGGACTACACAGATGAACTTGACTCATCCACAATGCTATGGACTTTTTTTCATTAATAAAATTTTTTTTCTTTATATATATATAATATATATATAAAGAATAAATTGTTTCCATCTATATACACATATATTATTTCTTTGGATCGCACTTAAGCCAATAAGAATGCATTGATTTTATTATGGTGGATATTGTATAAGTGCACTGTGAGGCAGTGAACGGGATCGTATACGAGGGACGTTATATATCCCCCAGAATTTGTACAGAGACCTATTAAATCCATTGGAGTGCATTGTAGTCACAGACACACCTGCAGCTGCAATGCAGGAATGAAGGTGAGCAGTGACCTGGTCAGGCTATCTGGCTAAGGCAGATTAGTAAAACCCGGCAGGGCCTTCATTTCTTGGAGGAGGCTACAGGAAGGTAGTGGGGCGGCCTCCTCCCTCCAACCCGGGTTTTCCAGTGGCTCTTGCCACAGGTCCTTTAAAATCCCTGCTCTAAGGATTAGTGTTGTTCAGTGTTGGGATCTGCTAGGAGCATAGCAGGAAAGCTCGGCGGGCCTGTGTGTAGCTGAACCCCCGCCTGGGAAGGCTCTGCACCCGTCAGGCTCTAAACGGCCCGGAGCGGCCGTTGCCCCCGGAAGCCATTGTTATGGACTTGTGTTAACCCGGCTGCGAACCGGAGGACTTTCTGTTTACCTGTAAGTTTTGCTGAATAAAAGCTGCTTATGTTGGACTTGATTGGGTTACTGCCTCAGTTACTGCACGGTGTGAACACCGCCGCCCTACAGCACTTAATGCTTTCTGAGCTTATATATACATCAGAGGGACCTGAGCCTTTTTCTATATAAATATGTCCGTGGATTCCCCACTGTGAAACATGGTGGGAGGAGCGTGACCTGAGGGCGACTCTGGCTCCCCGCACCACAGGCGCCTGAAGCGACCTCCACGTGGGGTGTGCGCAGAAAGCCAGGGACAGGACCGGATATGCTGCCATGTAGGCTGTTCCCTGAACTTCATTAAAAAAGCAGTAATATACAAATGACTTATGTACCATGAAGGGCACGAAATATAGATCCTAATGAAAACTTAACGATAGTATTATTGTGCTCATACAACAAGTAAAGGCATCTTCCCCATGGTAGAAATTGTACCCACCCTCGTAAAAATGTTAAATACGCAGGTTTAAGCTTGCCAGTAAATGTTGCCCATTTTAAAGATGGCGATTGCACTATTTTACTACGATCGTGCTTTGACCTGGCTGTAATCTGATAGGCTCAATTGTGATCACATGATAGGACATGCGCAGGAGCACTGTATAGACGCCCATAATGGCATAGGTCAAACAAAGACCTCGGTCCATCAAGGTCAACTTTCCGCCTCCAATTGTACATTCTGTCACTAATTTATCTGTAACCCACAATGTTATGTGTATGGAGGAAATCATCCAGCCCTTGTATAAAGCTGTTATAGTGTCGGCCATCACTACCTCTTGTGGTCGGCGTTCCACAGTCTGACTGCTCTGACTGTAAAGAACCCTTTCCTGTTTAGGTGCCGGAATCGCCTTTCTTCCACCTGTAATGAGTGCCCCCTGGTCCTTCGTATGGTCTTTGGAGGGAATAAGTCATGTGCCGTCCTTTGTACTGACCACACATACAGTACAGACCAAAAGTTTGGACACACCTTCTCATTTAAACATTTTTCTGTATTTTCATGACTATGAAAATTGTACATTCACACTGAAGGCATCAAAACTATGAATTACCACATGTGGAATTATATACTTAACAAAAATTGTGAAACAACTGAAAATATGTCTTATATTCTAGGTTCTTCACAGTAGCCACCTTTTGCTTTGATGACTGCTTTGCACACTCTTGGCATTCTCTTGATGAGCTTCAAGAGGTAGTCACCGGAAATGGTCTTCCAACAACCTTGAAGGAGTTCCCAGAGATGCTTAGCACTTGTTGGCCCTTTTGCCTTCACTCTGCGGTCCAGCTCACCCCAAACCATCTCGATTGGGTTCAGGTCTGGTGACTGTGGAGGCCAGGTCATCTGGCGTAGCACCCCATCACTCTCCTTCTTGGTCAAATAGCCCTTACACAGCCTGGAGGTGTGCTTGGGGTCATTGTCCTGTTGAAAAATAAATGATGGTCCAACTAAACGCAAACCGGATGGAATAGCATGCCGCTGCAAGATGCTGTGGTAGCCATGCTGGTTCAGTATGCCTTCAATTTTGAATAAATCCCCAACAGTGTCACCAGCAAAGCACCCCCACACCATCACACCTCCTCCTCAATGCTTCACGGTGGGAACCAGGCATGTAGAGTCCATCCGTTCACCTTATCTGCGTTGCACAAAGACACGGTGGTTGGAACCAAAGATCTCAAATTTGGACTCATCAGACCAAAGCACAGATTTCCACTGGTCTAATGTCCATTCCTTGTGTTCTTTAGCCCAAACAAGTCTCTTCTGCTTGTTGCTTGTCCTTAGTAGTGGTTTCCTAGCAGCTATTTTATCGTGAAGGCCTGCTGCACAAAGTCTCCTCTTAACAGTTGTTGTAGAGATGTGTCTGCTGCTAGAACTCTGTGTGGCATTGACCTGGTCTCTAATCTGAGCTGCTGTTAACCTGCGATTTCTGAGGCTGGTGACTCGGATAAACTTATCCTCAGAAGCAGAGGTGACTCTTGGTCTTCTTTTCCTGGGGAGGTCCTCATGTGAGCCAGTTTCTTTGTAGCGCTTCATGGTTTTCGCAACTGCACTTGGGGACACATTCAAAGTTTGCCCAATTTTTCGGACTGACTGACCTTCATTTCTTAAAGTAATGATGGCCACTCGTTTTTCTGTACTTAGCTGCTTTTTTCTTGCCATAATACAAATTCTAATAGTCTATTCAGTAGGACTATCAGCTGTGTATCCACCTGACTTCTGCACAACACAACTGATGGTCCCAACCCTATTTATAAGGCAAGAAATGCCACTTATTAAACCTAACAGGGCACACCTGTGAAGTGAAAACCATTTCCGGTGACTACCTCTTGAAGCTCATCAAGAGAATGCCAAGAGTGTGCAAAGCAGTCATCAAAGCAAAAGGTGGCTATATTGAAGAACCTAGAATATAAGACATATTTTCAGTTGTTTCACACTTTTTTGTTAAG
Source organism: Phyllobates terribilis (assembly GCF_046119375.1). NCBI lineage: Eukaryota > Metazoa > Chordata > Amphibia > Anura > Dendrobatidae > Phyllobates > Phyllobates terribilis. Next base: position 152,569,232 of record NW_027362767.1, read on the forward strand.
TATATAATTCCACATGTGGTAATTCATAGTTTTGATGCCTTCAGTGTGAATGTACAATTTTCAAAGTCATGAAAATACAGAAAAATCTTTAAATGAGAAGGTGTGTCCAAACTTTTGGTCTGCACTGTATATTTATACATGTAAATGAGATCCCCTCTGAGTCCTCGTTTTTCTAAGCTAAACAAGCTCAACTTTTCCAACCTCTCATCATATGAGCGGCCTCCATCCCTCGTAATATAGGAGCGGCCTCCATCTCTCGTAATATAGGAGCGGCCTCCATCCCTCGTAATATAGGAGCGGCCACCATCCCTCGTAATATAGGAGCGGCCTCCATCCCTCGTAATATAGGAGCGGCCTCCATCCCTCGTAATATAGGAGCGACCTCCATCCCTCGTAATATAGGAGCGACCTCCATCCCTCGTAATATAGGAGCGGCCTCCATCCCTCGTAATATAGGAGCGGCCTCCATCCCTCGTAATATAGGAGCGGCCTCCATCCCTCGTAATATAGGAGCGGCCTCCATCCCTCGTAATATAGGAGCGGCCTCCATCCCTCGTAATATAGGAGCGGCCTCCATCCCTCGTAATATAGGAGCGGCCTCCATCCCTCGTAATATAGGAGCGGCCTCCATCCCGTGTAATAATCTAGTTACCACCTTTGAACTGACTCCAACTTCTGAATATCCGCCTGTAAGGGACTCAGGGTAGTAGTTATGGCCAGAGGCTGATGGGTTCCCATACCCTGGTCCCCTGACAAAGGTAAAAGTACACATTTTCCCTTGTTGTGTGTGTGGTGCAGAACACTCACATCTGGATCATAGATCTCTGCCGTCTTCAGTCTTCTCATCTCAGGAACGGCCGCGCACACATTTAAGGAGTTCTGTTCCATTTTATAAAAAAGAGCTTTACTAGAACATTGGTAAATATCTTCATACAGCACATTACATTGCATACCGACTCCACCAGGGTCACCGTTCGACACACCGCACGTAGAGATGTTCAGTGTCCATTTGACCCGAGTTGTCCCTTTCATAGTGAACACTCCTGGTCTATAAGACCCTTGCAGTAGTAAGAATCCCTGTACGGACTGTTTCCCGTCCGGCTTCCCCTTCTCTGAAGGCTTGTGGAGACACAACTCACTGTGAATCCTATGGACCGTAGGTCCCGAACGTACGGAAATGTCTATTCAGATTATCTGAGTACAGGTTCTTCTCTGCTGGACAACTTGTGCCAAAGGTGCCCCCTGGACCAACTGTACTTGTCTTACATCTTTCTCTTTCTCCCAGGAACTGACTGCAACCAGGAAACTGCTCTCTGATCCTCTGAATCTGCTCCTCCAACACTCAGCAGCTCCCAAACTCCTTAACCCTTTCCTACACTACCCTCTACTAACATGTAGGGCAATTAATCATAAAACCTTTTCATATTGCAAACAGGACATGACATTATATGTACACATACAGACAAGGTGCATGACCAGATCCTGGTCACCCTCTTACACGCCCACGATGCAGATTTAAGGCATTTCCTCAGCGGCATTTCCGCCGTGAAAACGCATTAAAATCGCTTCTTAAGTTGTCTGCCATGTTTCCCCAATGATAATCCGTATGTGATGTGCACATGCGGCGGATATTTCCGCTGCGGATTATCATTGCGGAAAAATCCGCAGCACAACCATTTCTTGTACGTTATCGCGGCAAAATCGCCGCCATTGAATTGCATTGAACCACATAACATCCTCAAGTATGCATGCGGATGATATTCGGTTCAATGGTACCCGGGTCTGGAGAAGAGGAGACTCTCCTCCAGACCCAGGTACCATTAGTAAAAAAAGAATTAAAAAAATACATTATACTTACCTCTCCGGTGACCCCCGGTCTCCTCTCCGGTGGCGTGCTCTGTCTTCGGCGTCCCTCGGTGGTGTGAAAGGACCTGCAGTGACGTCATTTAGTCATGTGATGGTCACGCGACCGCTTATGTCGGCGGTCGCGTGACCTGTCAGCTGACTAAATGACGTCACCGCAGGTCCTTTCACACCACCGAGGGACGCCGAAGACAGAGCACGCCACCGGAGAGGAGTCCGGGGGCCGCCGGAGAGGCAAGTATAATTTTTTTTTTTTTACGTTTTAATTCTCTTTTTTACTATTGATGCCGCATTTAAAGCAGCATAAGTTGGTCACACAATATAAATCCATGCTGGTTGCATGGATTTACATTGTGTGACCAACTTGTCAAGCACTTTTCCAAGTGATGCTCAAAATCGCTTGTAAAAGTGCTTGAAATAACGCATGCGAAAATGCATGCAAAAACGCTGAAAAAAACGCTTCTCCTGGCAGAAAAAAACGCATGTAAAATCCGCATGCGTTTTTTCTGCCAGGGAGAGGCAGAAACGCTCAGGAAAAATCCGCATCAATTCAGCATTGTGGGCACATAGCCTTTTAAAATGTGGAGCCCAAAACTCGATTCCATATTTTAGATGTGACCTCACCAGTGATTTATAAAGGGATAACAGTACATTGGGATCACACGATTTCATGTCTTTTTATCCATCCTAAAATCTTGTCTGCTTTTACAGCTGCTGCCTGACATTGAGTACTGCTGCTCAGCTTACTTGTAACCAGAATACCCAAGTCCTTCTCCTGTTCTGTAGTCCCGAGTATACTCCCATTTAATGTGTATGCAGCAATAGGATTACTCCGTCCTCGGTGCATTACTCTACATTTATCTACATTAAACTTCATCTACCAAGTGTTTGCCCATTCAGTCATCTTATCCAGATCGTAATGTCAAGATCAGATTTTAATATCCTACATAGTTTGGTGTCGTCAGCAAAGACTGACACTTTACTCTCAATCTCATCCACTAGGTCATTAATAAAGAGGATAAAAAGAATCGGTCCTAGTGTAACACAGGTGCCGGAATGCAACGCACAGTGACACAAGGTGGGAACAGTCAGGAGTTGATGTAACCACTTTTTATGTATAACGATTATTCCAAAAGGGGTTAGTATAATAAACAGTAACTTGAAATAACAATAAGAAGTCTTTTCAGTGAATAACGGTAAAGTTCTTCGCAAACTATGATGCACCCAGTGGTGGGAGTCACCACGTGAGTTCTCTTTCTATATATATATGGCCCTAGTGGGGGTCACCGGTTCTTCCCGCTAGGCTGCAAGTCTCTTCCGGATAAAAGTCTATCAGATCCTGTTTAGCCTCCAACGCACCAACCGCCCCCTCCCAACCTGAAGTCCTAATCCCAACTGTCCCCGATACCGTAGGTGAAAGTTGGAAGTGACAGTCCGGTTCACTTGCCACGGTTCCTCTGCTATCACTGGCGCAGTCTTCTCTCAGCTCTTGTCGGCTTGACAGTTGACAGTAGTCTCTCACGCTTGGGATAAAGGGATCCAGACCTCTGTTATTGACAGGCGATGTCAGGTTCCGGGAACTTACTCAGTGGAGAGAGCAATGTCACACACAGTGTAGGAAAGTAAGTGCAACACGAAGGGATGAGGGGACGGGAGCCCAGACACTAGAGAAAGAGGGAGTGGAGACCGCTAGGCTGATCTAATATCACCCTACCATCCCTATATTGGTTCCTCACCAATCACCGAACAGGAAACCTAAGCCCTCTAAATCCCTAGAACTAGGCCCTGGATAGGGAGGGGGGGGGGTGAGCATTGGTCAGTTCCCACTATAAACTAAAGACAACAAGGGACACAAACACAGGGGGGAGAAACTTAGCTTGAGTAGACTTCAGATAGATTACACCAAAGGTCCTCCAAAGCACCAGAGAGGAACTAAGCCGACTGCAGTAGCTCCAAGCTTTCACAAGGGAACATGTGAATATCACCGGTGCCTCTCCGTAGCAAACTGAAAGTATTTAAACATCCAGGCCAGGGTGTCAGAGTAGGAGGGAGGTAGCTGCTGGGTACTAAAGTAACAAGGTAACTAGAAGGAATATAGAGCGCACATAGGGTCTTATCCGAGATAAAAGGAATATTCGTGAAAGATAATTCAAATTAACTCACCTATTAGGGTTGTGTAAGACACAACCACTGTACTTAGCATTGGCGGCTGCTGCAAACCCCATTGAGAATGGGGCATCAGAATGCGCTTTATTTCATTGAAATAGACTTTATTTCATCATTACATCGACTTGGATTCCTCTGGTACATTATTCTGACAGGCGAGCAGCGCAGCCTGATGCCCCATTCTCTTCACCCAACAAAGGGTACTAAAGTAAGACAGATTTAAGAAGGTGTCTGCAATGCCAAACAAAGTGACATTCTCGGCCGCTGCAGAGCAACTGTCTGTCACCTCTGACACACCTGTGACAGTACCTTCCCTTCGAGTGGCCTCTGGACACTCAGGACCAGGTTTCTCAGGATAAGAGGTGTAGAATGAACGAACCAGCCTGGGAGCATTCACCTTTAATGCAGAAAACCACATCCTCTCTTCAGGACCATAACCCTTCCAGCTACCAAGTATTGTAGAGAACTACGTTGGAGACGAGAATCTACAATCCTCAAAATCTGAAACTCCAGATTACCATCAACCATTACTGGGGGCGGTGATAGAGGTGAGGGCTCAAGAGGTTCTACATATTTCTTGAGTAGAGACCTGTGAAAGACATTGTGGATCTTAAGGGTCTGAAGTAGCTCAAGACGAAACGCTGCTAGGTTTATGACGGCAGTTATTTTATAGGGACCAATAAACCTAGGTCCCAGCTTCCAGGAAGGAACCTTCAACTTGATATTCCTGGTAGACAACCACACAAAGTCATTTACATCCAGGTCCGGACCTGGCAAGCTTTTTGTGTCAGCCATACATTTGTACCTGTCTCCCATGATCTTCAAATTACTCAGGACTCTCCCCGCCACACCAAGGAGAGCGACGAAGCAAAATATTCCTCCTCAGGAACTCCCGAATCCCCTCCCCCAGAAAAGGTACCAAACTGAGGATGGTAACTTTATGCACCAAAACACGGTGACCTGCCAGTGGATTTTTGACGATGATTATTAATAGCAAATTCTGCCAGCGGTAGGTAGGATGACCAATCCTCCTGATTTTCAGAGACAAAACACCTGAGATAAGTCTCCAAATTCTGATTAACGCGCTCGGTCTATCCATTCGACTGAGGATGGAAGGCAAAGGAAAAAGGACAGCTGCACCCACAGTTGAGAACAAAATGCTTTCCAGAACTTGGAAACAAACTGGATCACCCAATCTGACACCACATCGGAGGTAACCCCATGAAGCTTCACAATCTCATTTATAAACACCTGAGCAAGAGTCTCGGCATTTGGAAGTACCTGCAATGCGAGGAAGTGAACCATTTTACTGAACCTATCTACAACAACCAAAACCACAGTTTTGCCTGCAGATACCGGTAGGTCAGTAATAAAATCCATGGACAAGTGTGTCCATGGTCTGCTAGGAATAGGTAGCGGAAGAAGAGTACCAGACGGACGGGTGTGCGATACTTTAGAACGCGCGCAAATACTACAAGCAGATACGTGTTCAATCACATCCCGATGCAACCCTGCCACCAAATACGACGAGAGAGGAGGTCCGCAGTAGCTTAATCACCTGGATGACCAGCAAGCACAGAGCTGTGATGTTCCTTAATTACTTAGCTGCACAGATTAGATGATACAAATAACCTTCGTATATGGCAGGAGTGTCCCCCTGGGCCTCCAACACCTCACCCTCCAGTTCAGGATACAGTGCCAAAATGACTACCCCTTCTGTAATATCGGGGCAGGGTTCTCATGGTCACCACCACCAGGTAAGCTCCGGGACAAAGCATCAGCCTTGACGTTTTTGACCCCAGGACGAAAAGTGGCAACAAAATTAAACCTAGTAAAAAACAAGGACCATCTAGCTTGCCTAGGGTTGAGATGTTTAGCTAATTGAAGATATGACAGGTTCTTATGGTCAGTAATAACAGTAATATGAAGGACTGCCCCCTCCAACCAATGTCGCCATTCTTCGATCGCCAATTTGGTCACCAAAAGTTCCCTACTACCCACGTCATAATTTCTCTCAGCCAAAGACAATTTCTTAGAAAAGAAAGCGAATGGACGCCATTTACCAGGGGACGAACCCTGAGACAACACAGCCCCAACTCCGACATCCGAAGCATCGACCTCCACAATAAAGAGGTTGAGAAACATCAGGTTGACTAAGTATAGGTGCAGTGGCAAAATGATTCTTTATGGAAGAAAAAGCCTGGAGGAAAGCATCCGACCATTTGGAAAAATCAGACCCCTTCCTAGTCATGTCAGTAAGGAGTTTCACAATTACAGAGTAATTTTGGATACATTTCCGGTAAAAATTATTAAAGCCCAGAAAACGTTGTAGAGCTTTCAGGTTTTCGGGATGGTCCCAATCAATGACAGCACAGTTCTTCTCCGGATCCATCCGAAAACCAGAAGATGACAACAGGTACCCTAAAAAGCCTTAGTTACTTACCAGTAACGGGATTTTTCGGAGCCCATGACCGCACCACGAGAGAAAGAGGATCCGCCCATCAAGGACAGGAAACCTACAGGTTAAAAAGGGCGGCACCTCTCTCCCGCATCAGTTTAGTTAACAGAGCATGAGAGGACCGACAAGGTTAATTACAACAAAACAAATTCATTTTAAGCCAATTACTTTAACTAACTTCCCCCGAGGGTGCAAAAAAGGAAAATAACTCTATGGGAGTGCGCAAAAACACCAGTGTAGGGAGGAAATATAAGGGTGCTGTCATGGGCTTACCGGTAAGTAACTAAGGCTTTATTCATACTCCCATGACAACACCACTAGAAAAGAGATGAAAGGAGATTAGGGAGGGACCACAGCTTGAAGCACCCTTCTCCCAAAGGTGAGATCAGAAGAGTCACCTAAATCCAATCTATAATGTCTATAGAAGGTGGAGGGAGAAGACCAGGTGGCAGTCTTACATATGTCTTCGATGGAAACCCCCATCTTCTCTGCCCAGGAGGTTGCTACTGCTCTTGTGGAGTGTGCCCTCAACCTCTCCGGTACTTCCTTATTCCCCGAAGAGTAGGCGAGGGAGATGGCCTCTCTAATCCACCTCGCAATCGTAGGATTTTGAAGCTTTACAACCTTTCCTAACCCCCTGATGGCATAGAAAAAGGGAACTCTCTTTCCTAAAACGGTGTGAAACCTCCAGGTATTTAAGTACGCACCTCCTAACATCAAATGTGTGTAGTTTCTCCTCTTTCTGATTCTTAGGGGGGGAAACAAAAAGTTGGAAGATTAACCTCCTGAGTCCTATGGAATCATGAGACTACCTTTGGAAGAAAGGCTGGGTCAGGTTTTAATACAATTCTATCATCCAGAATTTGAGTAAATGGTGGGGATATAGAAAGAGCCTGTATGTCACTTACTCTTCTGGCTGAAGTCAGGGCAACTAACAGGGCTGTTTTAAGAAGAATAATTTTATGGGAGGCTGAATCTAGGGGCTCGAATGGAGGGTTAGTCAAGGCATTTAGGACTATATTTAAATCCCAGGGAGAGGATTTAGTTTTAATGATAGGTCTACACCTAAAAGAAGCGTTTATAAATCGTGCTACCCAATAATTAGCCGCTATATCGGAAGAAAACAAAGCTCCTAAAGCCGAAACTTGTACTTTCAATGTACTAATGGTAAGACCATGTTCTAAACCCCACTGTAGAAATTCTAGTATTTTCCCAATAGGGGGCCCATCCTCTGGTTTAAATTTTGAAAAGGACAGAAACTTCCTCCAAGTCTTAGCATAGATGCGGGTAGTAACGTGTTTTCTGCTACATAGGAGAGTGTTTACTACATTTGTGGAAAAACCTTTGCTGGTTAACAGCGCCCTTTCAAATTCCATGCCGTTAAATGGAGATTTGAGGCTGGAGGATGGGAAACCGGACCCTGAGTGAGAAGGTCCGGAATCTCCGGAAGAACCCAGGAGTCTGATATGGACATTCTCCGGAGGCAAGAGAACCACGGCCTCTTGGGCCAAAAGGGGCATATGAGGATCATTCTGGCTTTGTCTGCCCTGATTTCCTTATGACTGACGGAAGCAGGACCATGGGAGGGAATGCATACGCCAAAGGAAACTCCCAGGGAACCATGAAGGCGTCCACTGCCAGGGGGCTTTCTCTGGGGTTTAGGGAACAAAACGATGCCACCTTTCGATTGGATTTTGTCGCAAACAAGTCCACTGTTGGAAGACCCCACATTGCCACAATCCTGGAAAATATCTGAGGGTTCAAGGACCAGTCTCCTTTTATGGAAGTACGGCTGAGAAAATCTGCTGTGACGTTTTCTTTCCCTCTTAGATGGACAGCAGAAAGGGAGAGACAATGATCCTCTGCATTCTGAAGAAGTCTGTCTGCTACTCTCATTAACTCTTTTGAATGGGTTCCCCCTTGATGATTTATATATTCTACGGAGACTTGATTGTCTGAGAGTATACGGACATCCTGGCCCTGTAAATATACAAGGAACTTATTGAACGCATAATTAACCGCCAAAAGTTCCTTAACATTTGAGGAAAACTGTACCTTTTTTGAATTAAGTTACCTTCAAAATGAGCTCCCCACCCTGTAGCACTTGCATCTGTAGTCAAGACTGCAGTAGGCTTACATTCCCAAGGGACTCCCCTAGAAAGATTAGTGTGCACCAACCACCAACGAAGGGATTGTAAGGAGCGAGGTCAAGGTAAACTCCCGGTCTAGATGTCCAACTAGGATTGAGTTGTTATACAATATATCCCATTAAAGAGCCCTTGAGTGAAATTGGGACCAACGCACTGCGGTAAAACTTGAGGTCAGGGACCCTAATAATGACATGGCTTTACGGAGTGACATAGAGGGTCTATCCATACAATGTTTCACTAAGCCCTGGATTTTTGCAATCTTTTCTTCTGATAAATAGCATAACTGTCTTTCAGAATCTAAAATGACCCCCAAGAACTGTTGAGCTTTTAGTGGAGTCAACCTAGATTTTTCCAGATTTAGAAACCAACCTAGTCCTTCTAGGACAGAAATTGTTACCTGAAGGTGGGCCTCGCATTGAACAAAGGAGTTCCCCACTATCAGGAAATCATCAAGGTAAGAGATTATTAAGATGTCTTTCTCTTATATGGGCCATGACACTAGTTTGGTAAAAACTCTCGGGGCTATAGCCAACCCAAAGGGAAGGGCGGTATACTGGAAGTGTTTAACAACCCCTCTTATTTCAATGGCCACCCTCAAAGACGCATATTACCATGTTCCCATTCATAAGGATTATCAAAAGTATTTAAGATCCAGAACTACCATATAGCAGTGGGGAAAAAGTAATTTTATTATCGTTTTTAAGGATTCCATTTTAAAGGTGTCTATTTTAAGAAAGCTATTTAAAGATCTTAAATTTATGATTGTCCTGAAACATCCATCCGGTTTGGGGGCCAGGAAGAGCGGGGAGTAGAATCAGTGACCCTCTTCTGTTTCCGGAACCTCAATCAGGACGTTTTTCTTTATTAGGTCTTGAATTTCCAATACGAAGGCAGTCTGCCGCTCTGGGGAGGAACTAGAGGGAATAATCATGAATCTTCTGTAAGGAAGAGTTTGAAATTGAAATTTAAGACCAAATCTAATCAGGCTTAAAATCCAATTACTATTTGAAATACGTTCCCAAGTTGGGAAAAATAATGACAATCTTCCTCCCACCTGGGCCGATTGTGATTCCCCAGGCTTCTGCTCATCTTTGGAAGAAGAACCAAACAGTAGGCCTCTACCTTTGCGGCCTCTTTCTGCGAATTTCTCTTGTTCTCTGAAAAATCTTCTTCGGACAAATTTATTTTTCCGAAATGATTTCTTAAAAGAGGGTAGAGGTACAGATGGAAATCCCTTCTTAGGATCTCCGGCTTTTTCCAACAGTTCATCCATGGTCTGGCCGAAAAGATATTCCCCCTCACAAGGAATTGTACAAAGCCTAGACTTCGTTTGTACATCTCCAGGCCAGCATTTAAGCCATAGGGCTTGCCGGGCAGCATTTGATAGAGCTGATGATTTTGCTGCCAATCTAACCGAGTCCGCAGACGCATCAGCAAGAAAGGCCGCTGCACCCTGGACTAGGGGAAGGGAAGAAATAATCTCCATCCTGGAGACACCCTCCTTTAGATGGTTGTCTAGCTGTTCCAGCCAAACCATCAGGGCTCTGGATGTGCAGGTGGCTGCCATTGCTGGTTTCAGGACTCCTGCAGCTGTCTCCCATGCACCTTTCAGGAAGGTATCGGCTCGTCTGTCCAGGGGGTCTCTTAATGCTCCCATGTCGTCAAAGGGGAGAGAAGACTTTTTTGATGCCTTAGCAATGGCAACATCTAGCCTTGGTGCTTTTGACCAAGAGGAACATGCGGCATCATCAAATGGATACCTCCTTTTGAAGGAGGGAGGAATGCTGCCCTTCTTGTCTGGCTTTTGCCACTCTCTATCAATAAGATCTTTAACTTTTGTATTCATGGGGAAACATCTCTTCTTTTTCTGACCTAATCCCCCAAACATTACATCCTCTACAGATTTTTCTGGTCTCGTGTCCACAATGCCCATGGTAGTTCGGTCAGCTTTCACCAAGGAATCAACCTCCTGCAGAGGAAAACACTGTCTATCCGACTCGGTATTAGAGGAAGAGAGGGAAGAGGAAGAAATGTCTGAGATATCAGAGTCTGAGCCTGTCTGAGGGTCCAGAGGAGAATGCCTGGACTCAGAATTCCCTCGCAAAGCCTTGCCTATTTCTTCTTTAATTAAAGTCTTTAGACCTAAGGAAAACCCCGGGGTTTCTTCCGTCATTACCTTGTCAATACAAGGTTGGCACAATTTCTTACTATATGCATCAGGGAGCGGATTGCTGCATAGGGCACATTCCTTATGTTTACTTTTAAATGAACATTTCTTGTTCTGAAAATTATAGACAGAGAAGGAGGAAGAAGAATTAGTAGAACTTTCACGAAGATTCCACTTACCCCTTGGAATATGCGGTACCGTAGAAGCAGAAGAATCCATCTTAACCGGCAGAGGATCATTCCGAACAACCGGACCTTCCTTCTTGCGGTGAACTGTCTAGTTGAACGATTGGACCCAGACCGGGAACGTAGTTGCACCGCCTGTTGTGAGGGCTCCCCAGAGGGCTGCTCCTGCAGCAGTTGTTCTTGCTGAGGTGATAGCTGCTCCTGTGTATCTCCCATGTTTACCAAGGAAAAAACAATGGGCTGGGAAGCACCTCTGTATGTTGCCAGGTTCTTTTTATACTGGCCATACCTGGTACCTGTGTGGTGGGTCTTCAGAAGGAATTTCCCCCTCCCCCCCCCCCGGTGGGCTGATCATTGGCTGTTAGCAGCACTGGCGGAACGCCCCCGGACTTTCCTCCCATCCGGTGAACAAACTCCTGCTCCGGCGTGCTCACCATGCTCGCATGCGGTCCCCTACTTCCTGGCCACACGCGAGCTCCGCCCACTTCTGGTGGAGCCTCCGACGCACCGGAAACACGTCACAGGGCCGCCTGTCACGTTCCCTGCCGGCGTGGCCCATATCTCTTGCGTAGTCTAGCGCGGGGGGGGGGATGCTCGAATGAGGCTCCACACATGGCGGACCATCTACCTCCACGAGAGGGGATGTCACGCCGGCCGCAATGCACACGGAGGTGCCCCAATGAGCCCTGCCGTGGCGTATCCAGAGGTCCAGGACCGACTAGGGCTGGAAACTTCACCGCTCCAGACACCCTGTCGATTCAGTCTGGGGCAAGAGACCATCTTCATCCTGCAGGTAAGCCTGAGAGGTCTCCCCTCAAGGACAGGAAACCTAAACTGAGGCGCCGCCCTTTTTAACCTGTAGGTTTCCTGTCCTTGATGGGCGGATCCTCTCTCTCTCGTGGTGCTGTCATGGGAGTACGAATAAACTGCCCCTCCTGGATAGCGAAAACACATTTTTCTAGTTTGGCATATAGTTTGTTATCCCTTAATATTTGAAGTACCTGTTTAACATGCCCCCGATGTGTCTCAAAATCAGGTGAGTAAACCAAAATATCATCCAGATAGACCACCACAAACCTCCCCACCAAATGATGGAAAATATTTATGAAATGCTGGAACATCGCAGGTGCATTGGTCAGACCGAAAAGCATAACCAGACTCTGTAAATGCCCTTCAGGGGTATTGAACGCTTTCTTTCATTCGTCCCCTTCTCTGATTCTAACCAGATTGTAGGCTCCCCTTAAATCCAACTTGGAGAATACCTTAGCTCCCACAACCTGGCCGAACAAATCTGGAATCAGAGGAAAAGGGTATGGATCTCAGATGGTATTTTGATTTAAAATCTAAACAGTGACGTAGGCCGTCATCTTTTTTCTTCACAAAGTAGAACCCTGCTGCCACGGGTGAAGAGGAGGGTCTGATATGTCCCCTCTCCAGGCAATGAAATCCTTTATGGCTTGTCTCTCAGGGCCAGAAAGATTATACAGTCTGGACTTTGGTAATTTAGCTCCGGGGGTCAGGTTAATAGGACAGTCATATGCACGATGATGAGGTAAATCCTGACACCCCCTCTCAGAAAAAACGTCTTTAAAACCAGACAGAAAAGCAGGTAATGTTTCCGTAGAGGCTGTAGAAAGGGAAATATCTAAACAGTTCTCATGGCAGTAATCTCCCCATTCAATGATCTCCCTGGCTTGCCAATCCACCAACGGGTTATGTTTCACCAACCAGAGAAGACCCAAAACAATTGGGGTGGGTAGACCGGCCAGGACATAACAAGGGATTATCTTACAATGAACCGACCCCACCCTCAGTCTTACATTATGTACAATCTGAGTTAGATTTTTCTGTGCAAGTGGCGCCGAGTCAATGGCGAAGATGGGAATAGGCTTAGCTAAAGTACAGCAAGCAAGTAAGGACAAAGCTTAAAGTACAGTTTGCAGACCTCCTTGAAGACAAAAAACTTGTCCCTACCTCCTGAAAACCTGTCCGGGAGGGCAACCTTGGGTTCAAGCTGGACCGGCCTACCAGTAGAGACCCCAACATTAGTGACCTGCAGCCGCTGATGCTGAACCTCACAGCGGAGGCCAGTCACCTCCAGGGACAGACAATGCAGCTGTTCTGCGAGCTCTGCAACCAAAACCATAACCAAGGGAGAAAGGAAAAAAAAAAAAACACCACACCCAAGAAAACCCCCCACAAAACCACGTTTCAGTTTTATTTTTTCTAAATATGCACGGCCAGTGATAATGTCACACACAGTGTAGTTAAGACTAAGTGCAACACGAAGGGATGAGAGGAAGGGTGCCCAGACACTAGGGAAAGGGGGAGTGGAGACCCTAGGCTGATCTACTATCACCCTTTATCCCCTACTGTTTCTATATTGGTTCCTCATCAATCGCCGAACAGGAAACCTAAGCCCTGTAAATCCCTAGCGCTATGCCCTAGATAGGGAAGGGGGGATGAGCACTGGTCAGTCCCCACTATAAAGTAAAGACAACAAGGGAGACAAACACAGGGGGGAAGAAACTTAGCATGAGCTGACTTCAGATAGATTACACCAAACGTCCTCCGAAGCACCAGAGAGGAAGTAAGCCGATAGCAATAGCTCCAAGCCTTCACAAGGGAACATGTGAACATCACCGGCACCTCCTTGTAGCAAACTGAAAGTATTTAAACACCAAGGCCAGGGTGTCGATCAGAGCAGGAGGGAGGTAGCCGCTGGGTCCTAAAGTAAGACATATTTAAGAAGGTGTCTGCAATTCCAAACGAAGTGACCTTCTACAGCAAGCTGCAAAGTGACTGTCTGTTACATCTGACACACTTGTCACACACAGGTTCTGACTCTGATCTACCTGTAGGGAACTCGGGACATTTCTGTGAGGAGTCTGGAGCTTATCAGGCAGTGTCCGGCTCTTGTACAACGCAGGCCTCCGGCCGAGGCCTGTTGCACTGGGCTCTGCAGCCTGGCGCCAAATCTCCTTGTGGCTTGGCGCGCTGGACTTTTACTTCCAGGAAGTCCTTCCTGGAGGTCACCTGATCAGGTCCAGCATCTGAATTTGCTCCCCCTTCAACTCTTCTAGCACACCTTGGTTCTGCTTAATTTCGTCTGGCCAACAGATGGCAAACTCTCTTCATCTCTGGCACATTCTGCAAGAGTTCTCTTGATGGTTCATTGCCTTCTACTACACTAGCACAGATCCCTGCAGCCCCCACTGCTGCCAGTACAGATCCCTGCAATCCCCACTGCTGACTATATCCCATTTAGAGAACGTACCATTTATGATGACTTTGTTTCCTGTAATTTAGCCAGATACTTACCCATCTGCATATAGTTTTCCCAAGTCCTCGCTTCTGTAGCTTCAGTATAAGGCTATTCTGTGGTTCAGTATCAAATGCCTTTGCAAAGTTCAGATAAATCACATCAGCTGCATTGCCAACATCCAGATTTGCACTTACCTCCTCATAGAACCCAAACATGTTGGTTAGACACGACCTATTTTTCATGAATCCCTGTGGATTATCATTTATTATATTATTCTCTGCGATATAACTCTGCAGGTCATCTCTTATGATGCCCTCAAAAACTTTGCACACTACTGATGTCAAACTTACCCGACTGTATTTACCTAGATCCACCGTGTTACTTTTCTTAAATATCGGTACCACATCGGCTATCCTGCAATCCTGTGGCACTGCCCCTTTTACAAGGGAGTCTAAGAATATGAGATACAGCGGTCTGTCAATTACTGAGCTCAATTTCCACAATACCCGTGGATGAATGCCATCTGCGCCAGGGGGTTTGTCAATGTTTAATTTGCTCAGACGCAGGCATACTTTTTGTGTTAAACTAGTTATATCAGGAGGTGAACTTTGACTTTTGCCTTGTTGAAAGATCCCTGGAACAGACAGATCATTGGTAAACAGGGATGAAAAGTGCCTGTTTAAAATCTCAGCCTTTTCTTTGTCCTCTATAATTATCTTATTATATTTTGAGGGGCCGATACATTGTTTTTTTCTTTTTGGCATTTATGTATTTATAAAAAATGTTGGGATTTATTTAAGTGTCGCTGGCGATTTGTTTCTCTGTAGATAATTTTGCTAGCTTGATTTCTTTTTTACATTTCTTATTTAGGACTTTATACTCCTGAAATGCTATTTCTGTACTCTCAGCCTTCGAGATTTTGAATGCCCTTTGTTTTTGTCTTATTAAACTTTGTACTGTCTTATTTATCCATAATGGTTTCTTTTTATTCCTGGACATATTACCAGAGGGTATACATTTTCTACAGGATTCTAGTAGTATTTCCTTAAACATGCCCCATTTACGTTCGGTATCCCCAGTTACCATGACATGACATGTTTCCATGACAGTCTACATGATTAAATGGGTTGTCCACTACTATTTATAATAGGCCAATCTATTTTTATGTTGAAAAGTATCTTGGTAAATACCTTGCGCTGCTGTCACTGGCCGCTCACAGGTATCACGTGATCCCAAGCTGATGTCACGTCAAGTGAGGCGTGACATCAGTGACGACTTCCCTGTGGTGGATGCTGGTCTGTGGGTGGGGTTACCCCGCGCGTCACACCCAGAATCCACCGCGCCCTTTCCCAATGAATGGGGAGAGGGAGAGCACGCGGTGGATGTAGGGTGTAACGCGCGGGGTAACCCCACTGACAGCCCAGCATCCACCGTGGAACCATCCGGAACTTGACGTGGCATCAGCGGATGTCTGTCACGGGTGTGTCGCCACGAAGATCGTCACGATTACACAGCCTGACTTCTCGCAGCTGACTTTTTGGTGCTTTGTGTTTTTCGGCAGTGAGGGAGTTAATTCTCTCTCTCTCTGTGCCAGACGAGGTCCAGCCTCGCCCAGCTGCAATCAATGCTGCTGTAGTGAGACTCCTTCAAATGCCTGCTGGTCTGTTAGGGAAGTGTCGGTGAAAGCATTTCATGCAGACTAACAGAGCGGATCGTGGTATTTGGAGTTTCAGAGATAAGTGTATTCGGAGAGTTTTTTCCCTTCCTCGCTTTATCATTTATCTCCTTTCCCGTTGGTGTTCCCTTTGTTGTAGTTGTGTAGTTTTTGTATGCAAGGTGGTTTTGGTTTTTCCCTTGTACTGTCTCGTTCGTCTAAGTACTGTGTGTGGGCATATTATTACTTGTCCCCTTTTGTTGTGATCGGGGTCCTTCTCAGGACTAGATTACTTAGGTGCAGGGATCCTCAGGAGGTAGGGGTTACGCTGGCGGCCTGGACCTCTGTACCTTTAACAGTACCTCCAGGTTGAGGGATTAGCCAGGGCCCCAGCTTAGGCCCCCTACCTCCAGTATACAGAGACAGCGTGACATTTTCACCGACCACTTAGTTTTTCTCCAGCTACCATGGATCCAGTAGCCGGTCTAGCTCGGCAGTTGCAGAGTTTGTCCATGGAGCTGGCGGACGTTAGGTCCAAGGTTTTGTATCCTCAGGAGCAAGCCGGACCAGAACCTAAAGTAGCTCTCCCTGACAGGTTCACTGGGGGGCGGGACAAGTTTTTTGTTTTCCGGAAGGCATGCAAGTTGTACTTTCGGCTGCGGCCTCGGTCATCGGGGAGTGAAGAACAAAGGGTGGGAATTGTCATCTCGCTCCTACAAGGGGACCCACAATCTTGGGCGTTCTCTCTTCCCCCGGGCTCCCCGGCTCTCCAGTCAGTGGATAGGTTTTTCGCTGCTCTGGGACTCGTATATGATGACCCAGATCGGATCTCCCTTGCTGAGTCTAAGTTACGTAGGATCCAGCAGGGAGATCGTCCGGCGGAGGAATTCTGTTCGGAGTTCCGTAGGTGGGCCACGGACACCCAGTGGAATGACCTGGCTCTTAGGAGCCAGTTTTGTCAAGGTTTATCCGACAAATTACAGGATGTGTTGGCACAGTATGACTCTCCCGCGTCACTGGAAGCCGCTATGGCCCTTGCTATTCGCGTTGACAGACGGCTTCGGGAGAGGTGCGGGATAACTCTACCCCCTGTGATGACTCCACCTCCTACAAGGTCCCCTCATATGGTGGTTCCCCTGGTCAGTCCAGAGGAGCCTATGCAATTAGGAGGGACATCATTTCGGGGGAGGGGACCGGTGGTGCGCCATAAGACAGGAAGGTGTTTCTTCTGCGGGAGAAAGGGACATTTTATTGGGGGGTGTCCATCCCGTCCCTTGCAGGGTGAAGAGTCGTCGGAAAACTGTTGATCCCAGGTTGTGTGGTGGACGGCAATCTGGGAGTAGGTATTTCGTCCCTAGGTTCGTCTCAGTTTCTCGTACCGGCGGAGGTGGTGGTGGGTACGAGAACTGAGAGGATATCTGTTCTTCTGGATAGTGGGGCCGGGGCTAATCTGGTTGATGCTCGGTTTGCCCGGGTTCAGGGTATGCGATTGAGTGAGTTGGCTAAACCCATCCCCATATTCTCGATCGATGCCAGGCCTCTCGGTCAGGGAAGTTTTTTGCAAGCTGTGCATGACTTAAAACTTCAAGTGGGGGCGATACATAAAGAACTGTTGTCTTGCTACGTGTTGGAGGGTCTTCCCACTCCTATAGTGTTGGGCCTTCCTTGGTTAACTAAGCATAACCCGGTTATTAATTGGCAAACCAGAGAGATAAGCCAATGGAGTAAATTCTGTAATAAAAACTGCATGAACACGGTCATCGGTGCGGTTACTCCTTGGGTCTTACCTCCATTTCTGGCGGACTTTGAGGATGTATTCTCGGAGAAAGGGTGTCAGGAACTACCTCCTCATCGCGAGTATGACTGTTCTGTAAAACTGCTCCCTGAGGCCAAGTTACCTAAAGCTAGGTTGTATAACCTTTCTGGTCCTGAGAGGCAGGCCATGAAGGATTATATTTCAGAAAGTCTGGCTAAGGGGCATATTAGACCTTCATCTTCACCGGTGGCTGCAGGGTTCTTCTTTGTTAAGAAGAAAGATGGAGGCCTATGCCCTTGCCTGGATTTCCGTGAACTTAATCGGATTACGGTCCGAGATCCGTATCCACTCCCACTTATTCCCGATCTCTTTAATCAGATCGTGGGCGCCAAATGGTTCTCTAAGTTGGATCTCAGGGGGGCGTACAATCTGATTAGGATGAAGGAGGGGGATGAGTGGAAGACGGCGTTTAACACTCCGGAGGGGCATTATGAGAACCTTGTCATGCCATTCGGTCTGACTAATGCCCCGGCGGTGTTCCAACACTTTGTTAATGACATTTTTCGCCGCCTGGTGGGACAGTTTGTTGTCATATATCTGGATGATATCTTAATTTACTCGCCGGATCTGGTGTCTCATCAGGAGCACGTTAGGCAGGTGTTACAGATCTTGCGGGATAATAAACTGTATGCCAAATGAGCAAAGTGTGTGTTCGCCGTACAGGAACTCCAGTTTTTAGGCTTCCTGGTTTCAGCGTCCGGTTTTCGTATGGACCCTGGGAAAGTGCGGGCAGTTCTTGAGTGGGATCGGCCAGAGAATCTTAAGGCACTACAACGTTTCCTGGGGTTTGCTAATTATTACCGGAAGTTCATTCGTAATTTCTCGTCCTTGGTTAAGCCTCTCACTGACATGACTAAAAAGGGGACGGATTTTTCTAGGTGGTCTGACAAGGCTTGTCAAGCATTCTCCTCCTTGAAAAAATGTTTTGCCTCGGTACCCATACTCATTCAACCGGATGCGTCACAGCCATTCATTGTAGAGGTAGACGCTTCCGAGGTAGGGGTGGGAGCAGTATTGTCACAAGGTTCGTCCCCTGGTAAGTGGCATCCGTGCGCCTTTTTCTCTAAAAAATTGTCGTCCGCTGAGAGGAATTACGATGTCGGCAATAGGGAACTCTTGGCCATTAAGTTAGCTTTTGAGGAGTGGCGCCATTTTTTGGAGGGAGCAGTCCATCCGGTCACCGTCATCACCGATCACAAGAACCTGCTATATCTGGAGTCCGCGAAACGTCTGAATCCCAGACAAGCTAGGTGGTCATTGTTTTTTACCAGGTTTAATTTTGTCGTTACATATCGTCCTGGGTCAAAAAATGTAAAGGCGGATGCCTTATCTCGTAGTTTCCCTGGGGCCGGGAATACGAACGACCCGATTCCTATCCTTCAGGAGGGGGTGGTGGTTTCGGCAGTATGCTCTGAGCTGGAGGAGGAGGTATTGGAGGCTCAGGGGGACGCCCCTGTTGGACCTCCGGGGAGACTGTTTGTTCCAGATCAGTTGCGACAAAAGGTGATCGAGGCACACCATAACTCAGTTTTTGCAGGACACCCGGGGAGTAGAGCAACTGTGGATCTCCTCTCGCGTCGGTTTTGGTGGCCTAACTTACATAAGGAGGTGGTAACTTTTGTCGCGTCCTGTGGGGTTTGTGCGCGCTCTAAGACCTCACATACCCGTCCGTCTGGGGCCCTCTTACCTTTGAAGATCCCGGAGCGTCCTTGGACTCATCTGTCTATGGACTTTATTACGGACCTCCCTCCGTCTTCGGGTAAAACGGTCATACTCGTTGTAGTGGACAGGTTCAGCAAGATGGCACATTTTAATCGCTCTTCCGGCTCTCCCTAATGCCAAAACTCTTGCGCAGGTGTTCATTGGGGAGATTGTGAGGCTTCACGGGGTACCCTCCGAGGTGGTGTCTGATCGGGGGTCTCAGTTTGTGTCCAAGTTCTGGAAGGCGTTTTGTGCACGGCGGGGTATGCATTTGTCGTTCTCATCGGCTTTTCATCCTCAGACCAATGGTCAGACGGAACGTATGAACCAGAGCTTGGAGACATATCTCCGGTGTTTTGTGTCAGAGAACCAGGAGGACTGGGCTTCTTTCTTACCTCTGGCAGAGTTTGCTCTTAATAATAGGCGGAGCGAGTCCACTGGTAAGTCCCCGTTTTTTGGGGCATATGGTTTTCACCCCCAGTTTTGTACTTTCAGTAGGGGGGGCTCTTCGGGGGTTCCTGAGGAGGAACATTTTTCCTCATCACTCGCTTCAGTATGGAGAGGGGTGCTGAAGAATCTGAATACTATGGGGAACCGATACAAACGTATGGCTGATAGGAGGAGAGTGTCTGGTCCGGACCTAAGTGTGAACGATCGGGTATGGTTGTCTACCAGGAATATAAAACTTAAGGTTCCCTCCTGGAAACTGGGTCCCAGGTTCATCGGGCCGTACAGAATCAGTTCTATTATTAATCCGGTGGCATTCCGTCTTGACCTCCCCCCTACGTTTAAAATTCACGTGTTCCACAGATCGTTGCTTAAGAGGTATGTGGCGCCGGTGGTACCGTCACCTTTACCTCCGCCTCCAGTGGTGGTCAAGGGTAACTTGGAGTTCCAGGTATCGAGGGTCATCGATTCACGCTTTAATCGCCGGTCCCTTCAGTACCTGGTTCATTGGAAAGGGTATGGTCCTGAGGAGAGGATGTGGGTTCCTGCGTCGGATATTAACGCAGACCGATTAGTTCGGGCCTTCCACACGACTCACCCGGATAAACCTGGCCCTGAGGGTCCGGAGGCCCCTCGTAGAAGGGGGGGTACTGTCACAGGTGTGTCGCCACGAAGATCGTCACGATTACACAGCCTGACTTCTCGCAGCTGACTTTTTGGTGCTTTGTGTTTTTCGGCAGTGAGGGAGTTAATTCTCTCTCTCTCTGTGCTAGACGAGGTCCAGCCTCGCCCAGCTGCAATCAATGCTGCTGTAGTGAGACTCCTTCAAATGCCTGCTGGTCTGTTAGGGAAGTGTCGGTGAAAGCATTTCATGCAGACTAACAGAGCGGATCGTGGTATTTGGAGTTTCAGAGATAAGTGTATTCGGAGAGTTTTTTCCCTTCCTCGCTTTATCATTTATCTCCTTTCCCGTTGGTGTTCCCTTTGTTGTAGTTGTGTAGTTTTTGTATGCAAGGTGGTTTTGGTTTTTCCCTTGTACTGTCTCGTTCGTCTAAGTACTGTGTGTGGGCATATTATTACTTGTCCCCTTTTGTTGTGATCGGGGTCCTTCTCAGGACTAGATTACTTAGGTGCAGGGATCCTCAGGAGGTAGGGGTTACGCTGGCGGCCTGGACCTCTGTACCTTTAACAGTACCTCGAGGTTGAGGGATTAGCCAGGGCCCCAGCTTAGGGTCAGCTTAGGCCCCCTACCTCCAGTATACAGAGACAGCGTGACAATGTCAGAGCCGACTGCGGCCGGGGGTCACGTGATGCCTATGAGC
The DNA here is from genome assembly GCF_046119375.1 of Phyllobates terribilis. Lineage (NCBI taxonomy): Eukaryota > Metazoa > Chordata > Amphibia > Anura > Dendrobatidae > Phyllobates > Phyllobates terribilis. The sequence continues at coordinate 152,590,426 of NW_027362767.1, forward strand.
GGCCAGTGATACTGCCTGTGGGCGGCGCTAACAGCACCGCAAGGTATTTACAAAAAAAACTTCTTTTCAACATAAAAATAGATTGGCCAATTAATAGTAGTGGATAACCCCTTTAATTTCTTCCCTTAATTTGTAGAAATCAGCTTTCCTAAAGTTCCAGGTTTTTGCATTTCCTTTTTGAAATGTTTTAAGATTACATTGAAACTTACAATATTATGATCACGGTTGCCCAAATGCTCCCGAACCTGGTCTATTAGACAAGACCAGATCCAGCAGATTACCTCCCCAAGGTTGGTTCATCTACCAGCTGAGAGGTAATTGTCCTGAACTGTGGATAAGAACTTGCAGCTTTTAGCACAACCAGAAGATTCTATGTCCCATTGAATATCTGGATAGTTAAAATCCCCCATAATAAGGACCCGATTCTTATTTACTGCCTTTTTAATTTGTGGCAGCATTTCATCCTCTACCAGTTCTGGTATATTAGGAGGCTTGTAACAAACTCCAATTAGCAGCTTTCCATTATGGCCATCCCCATGTACATTAACCCAGACTGACTCTACATTGTCGCAGCTCACCCCAATGTCGTCACTGAGCACAGGTTTTAAGTTGGATTTTTACGAAAATACACTCCCCTCCACCTTTTTTGTCTTTCCTGTCCTTTCTGAATGTAGAGTATCCCTCTATGTTAGTCACCCAGCCATGGCTTTCATTCAGCCAGGTTTTCTTAATACCCACCACATCGTATTCTGTGACCGACTTAAGAGTCTCCAGTTCATTCATTTTGTTTGCCAGACTTCCTGCATTTACCAGCAGACATTTAATAGTATTAGCACATTTACTACTCCTACTCGGCTCCATACTTTCCTTGCATATCCCAGCCCCCACAGATCCTCATTAACCCCTACTGTCTCACTCTCGGTCTACTCTATCCCCTTATTAGCACAACTACCCTCCCTCCCCCAGATACTAATTTAAAAGCTCCTCCATCCATCTGACCATTTTCCCCCAGTACAGCTGCATCCTCCCCATTGAGGTGCAGCCCTTCCCTACCGCAGAGCCTGGAGCTGACAGCGAAGTCGGCCCAGTTCTCCATGAACCCAAACCCTTCCTTCCTGCACCAATCTCTAAGCCACTTATTTATCTCCCCAAGCTCCTGCTGTCTTTCTAGTGATGCTCATGGCATCCGCAGTATTTCTGAAATCACCACCTTGGAGGTCCTGGCCTTCAGCTTCTCTCCTAGTTCACTGTAATCATTGTTAAGGACCTTCCAATTTGTCATTAGTACCGGTGTGTACCATGACCGCTGGATTTTCCCCAGCCCCACCCAGCAATCTGTCTATTCGATCCACAATATGCCGAACCCGAGCACCCAGCAGACAACACACTATTCGGCATTCACAGTCTCGGCAGCAGATGACCCTGTCTGTCCTCTTAATTATAGAGTTCCCTACCACCAGCATCTGTCTGGCCTTTGCTGCACTCTTATTTCACTCACAGCTCACCTCCTGCTCCTGTACAACAACTGATAACACAGAATCCACCATTCACAGTGACCTTTTGCATTAAAGAACTAAAAACATCACTGAAAGAGAGAGAAAAGCAGCCATACTTGCAATACCACATATAGACACAAATGCAAAAACAGGATGCAGCATGTCCCTAATAATAAAGGCGGGGGCAGCACAGGAGGAAAATGCTGAATACAACCACTTACTAACCCACAAAACATCCGTGGGGTGGCTGCCCAGTATTCTAATTGCACACAGGTCTGCAGAGGGGGTCATTCACATCATTACATGAGATGCACCTTTATCATGGGGACCTGCTGCATTCTGTTTGTGTATTTGTGTCTAGACATGGTATTGCAAGTATAGCTGTTTTTTTCCTCATCTTTTGTATTGAAGCATCTAATGAGCGTGTACATTCTGTTGCTGCCAATGTACATGTGAATTTTCTGAAAAGACAGAAAATAGGAGTCTAAAATAGCCTCAGTATGAAAAATTCCACATTTCTTTTATTTGTAATACACATCATGATATGGAAAAGTTAAAAAAACAAACAAAAAAAAATTACCATAAAAACGGAACAGACACTTACCAGGTGTGGTCCAATTACAGACTTTCCATTGTGGACCTGGACCTTAAAGTGGAGGTGGGAATGTCGTGTTTTTGAACCCCAATTGATCTGATATTTAGTCTGTGACGTTGCCCTAAGAGGGAGTCAAGGCAGACTGGGCGGTGGGGCAGCGGCGTCAAGGACGGAGCCTGGACGAGACCGGAGAGTGGAGTGTTGGGGAAGGTTGACTGTCCTGAGGCCTGTGGTGTGACCTGGTCAGTTCAGTCCCAAAGTGAAGCAGAATAGGACGGGCTGGTAGGGAAATATTTCACAGGAATAGGGTTCTAAGGATAAAAGTATTGTTTTTGTGGCTGTGGATTTTCGTTGGGACACTGATTTGATGCCGCGGCATTCACATAGACGACACGAGCCAATGGTAAAAAGCTTGTTTTATTACAAGATGGAAGAGGGCAAAGGGGAAAAAAAAACTATATACAAAATAAAAATGCACATACATACAAATTTATACATAAAGAAAAACAAAAGGGAGGCGGCCCCGGTGTGCAGACGCTTGGGGCTTCTCGTTATCTGGAAATAGTGCATTTTCTACAGAACAGACTCTCCACAGTGTAGATGGACGACCACAGGCCGGCGAGAAGGTCTTCCCACAGCCGTCTATCCAGAGGTCTCCTTCCTGCCGGGTGTGGAGGAGCATGCGCGTTTTGGGGGAGGGATAGAGCAAACACTCCCATATTTTGCTAGAAACCAATCCATGATCGTGTAGGTTTTTTTTTTTTTTTTAAATAGGTATATAACTATACATATATTTATATATATATTTATATTTAATTTATTAAGCTAACATGCTTCGTGTTCATTATTTTTTTTTTTTTTTTCATCCTCCAAAAATAATTCCAGTTTTTGCTTTTTTTTTTTTTTTCCCCTCCTTGTCAGTTCTTTTCTTTCTCATCATAGTTCAATTAAAACCTCAACCGTAAAGTGCCCATGTCCTCAGGCGGTAGCCACGTTTGCGCAGCTTCGTGCCATGTTGCCGACCCCCTTGCATACAATTCTGGACAGACAAGAGGTTGAACAGTAGTGGTAGAGACCCTAGTGATTTTTGTTTTTTTTGGCGTCTATACAGCGGGTTAAAGGCCCATGGTCAGATTTAAAGCATCATCACGTGGATCTGTAAGGCCTACAAGGAAAAAAAAATACAGATTATAGCAGTCACACAAAGAAAATTAACAATTATCAAGTTTTTAATCTGAGAGCAACATAATATAAAAGAAGAGAGCCTGATTCCAGCTATGTGACACTTATTAGGCTGTGTGCTGTAGTTTCAATATAATCAGGGATTTATCAGCAGGAGATTATCACTGCAGGACTAGTTGTCACCTGCAGGCCAATCCTGCTAATCTATGTAACCCTGCCCCCACCACTGATTGGCTGCTTCCTGTGTACAATTGTCACTAATCAGTGGTGTGGGCGGGGTTATAAACCGCTCAGCATTCTGACCGCCTGCACATCTACAGCAGATAAAACTGGGATTCTATCAAAACTACACAAAGCAGCCCAATAAGTGATAGATCGCAGGAACCAGGCTCTCTTGCCCTCTATTATGCTTCTCTCAGATTACATAGCAAAAACCCGCAGAGAGATTCCCTTTAACAACCAGAGTGTTTTGGTCCCAAATGAGAAGACAGTTTTTAGCGATTTAAAGCGGTGGCTTTCCTGCTTTAACTACACTGCTCAAAAAAATAAAGGGAACACTGAAATAACACATCCTATATCTGAATGAATGAAATATTCTCATTGAATACTTTGTTCTGTACAAAGCTGAATGTGCTGACAACAAAATCACACAAAAATCATCAATGGAAATCACATTTATTAACCAATGGAGACCTGGATTTGGAGTCACCCCCAAAATTAAAGTGGAAAAACACACTACAGGCTGATCCAACTTTGATGTAATGTCCTTAAAACAAGTCAAAATGAGGCTGAGTATTGTGTGTGGCCTCCACGTGCCTGTATGACCTCCCTACAACGCCTGGGCATGCTCCTGATGAGGCTGAGTATTGTATGTGGCCTCCACGTGCCTGTATGACCTCCCTACAACGCCTGGGCATGCTCCTGATGAGGCTGAGTATTGTGTGTGGCCTCCACGTGCCTGTATGACCTCCCTACAACGCCTGGGCATGCTCCTGATGAGGCTGAGTATTGTGTGTGGCCTCCACGTGCCTGTATGTCCTCCCTACAACGCCTGGGCATGCTCCTGATGAGGCTGAGTATTGTGTGTGGCCTCCACGTGCCTGTATGTCCTCCCTACAACGCCTGGGCATGCTCCTGATGAGGCTGAGTATTGTGTGTGGCCTCCACGTGCCTGTATGTCCTCCCTACAACGCCTGGGCATGCTCCTGATGAGGCTGAGTATTGTGTGTGGCCTCCACGTGCCTGTATGACCTCCCTACAACGCCTGGGTATGCTCCTGATGAGGCTGAGTATTGTGTGTGGCCTCCACGTGCCTGTATGACCTCCCTACAACGCCTGGGCATGCTCCTGATGAGGCTCAGTATTGTGTGTGGCCTCCACGTGCCTGTATGACCTCCCTACAACGCCTGGACATGCTCCTGATGAGGCTCAGTATTGTGTGTGGCCTCCACGTGCCTGTATGACCTCCCTACAATGCCTGGGCATGCTCCTGATGAGGCTGAGTATTGTGTGTGGCCTCCACGTGCCTGTATGACCTCCCTACAACGCCTGGGCATGCTCCTGATGAGGCTCAGTATTGTGTGTGGCCTCCACGTGCCTGTATGGCCTCCCTACAATGCCTGGGCATGCTCCTGATGAGGTTGCGGATGGTCTCCTGTGGGATCTCCTCCCAGACCTGGACTAAAGCATCCGCCAACTCCTGGACAGTCTGTGGTGCAACGTGGTGTTGGTGGATGGAGCGAGACATGATGTCCCAGATGTGCTCAATCGGATTCAGGTCTGGGGAACGGGCAGCCAGTCCATAGCTTCAATGCCTTCATCTTGCAGAAACTGCTGACACACTCCAGCCACATGAGGTCTGGCATTGTCCTGCATTAGGAGGAACCCAGGGCCAACCGCACCAGCATATGGCCTCACAAGGGGTCTGAGGATCTCATCTCGGTACCTAATGGCAGTCAGGCTACCTCTGGCGAGCACATGGAGGGCTGTGAGGCCCTCCAAAGAAATGCCACCCCACACCATTACTGACCCACTGCCAAACCGGTCATGCTGAAGGATGTTGCAGGCAGCAGATCGCTCTCCACGGCGTCTCCAGACTCTGTCACGTCTGTCACATGTGCTCAGTGTGAACCTGCTTTCATCTGTGAAGAGCACAGGGCGCCAGTGGCGACTGTGCCAATCCTGGTGTTCTGTGGCAAATGCCAAGCGTCCTGCACGGTGTTGGGCTGTGAGCACAACCCCCATCTGTGGACGTCGGGCCCTCATACCACCCTCATGGAGTCGGTTCCTAACCGTTTGTGCAGACACATGCACATTTGTGGCCTGCTGGAGGTCATTTTGCAGGGTTCTGGTAGTGCTCATCCTGTTCCTCCTTGCACAAAGGAGGAGGTAACGGTCCTGCTGCTGGGTTGTTGCCCTCCTATGGCCCCCTCCACATCTCCTGGTATTTGCTCCATGCTCTGGACACTATGCTGACAGACAACTATCCTTATTGCCACAGCTTGCATAGATGTGCCATCCTGGATGAGCTGCACTACCTGAGCAACTTCTGTGGGTTGTACTGTAGACAAAGCCTCATGCTACTGTACCTCTAGGGGTGAGAGCAATGGCAAAATGAAAAAGTGACCAAAACAACCAAAAAGGATGAGAACAGAGAACTGGTCTGTGGTCACCACCTGCAGAACCGCTCCTTTATAGGGGGTATCTTGCTAATTGCCAATAATTTCTACCAGTTGTCTGTTCCATTTGCACAACAGCAGGAGAAATGGATTCACAATCAGTGTTGCTTCATAACTGGACAGGTAGATTTCACAGAAGTGTTATTGACTTGGAGTTACATTGTGTTAAGTGCTCCCTTTATTTTTTTCAGCAGTGTATATTTCTACAGCTAACAAAATATTTATTTTATTGTACCACTTTTTTTCAATATGTTGCTATTTTTCTACTTTTTTAATTTTTTCCTTTTATACTTCATACTAGATGGTGGCCTGATTCTAATGCATCGGGTATTCTAGATTATGTATGTCGTTTATTTATGAAGATTTAAGAATAATGCAATGAATACACAGGATTTTCCGGGTAAAATAGAACTTGTTCAGTAAACGTGACTGAACTACATCGCGCTGTGACTGGGGGTTAAATTCCGTGCCAATATCTCCGATTGGTCGCACCCGGCCGGCCGTGACCAATCAGCGAAGCGGGGTTTAAAGGGGTTGTCCACTACTTTAAATTAACCACCCAATGTATCCCCCCGGGGTCCCTAATGAATTACGTAAATACCTCATGTTGCCAATACTGCCTGTGCGCGGCGCTATCACTGACCGCGCACAGGCTGCACGTGACCCCCGGCTGCAGCTGGTTCTTCCATCCACTTACGTCACGACTATTTGCGGCCGCAGCCGGGGGTCTCCTGTTCCGCGTTCCACGGTGAGTGACGGGTTGTGGGCGGGATTATTCCCCATCGAGTCACCCCCGGCATCCACCGCGCGCCCATTCATTGAGAGACCGCGCGGTGGATGCCGGGTGTGACGCAATGGGGGATAACCCCACCCACAACCCGTCACTCACCGTGGAACGCGGAACAGGAGACCCCCGGCTGCAGCTGCGAATAGTCGTGACGTAAGCGGATGCAAGAGCCGGCTGCAGCCGGGGGTCACGTGCAGCCTGTGCGCGGTCAGCGATAGTGCCACGCACAGGCAGTATTGGCAACATGAGGTATTTACGAAATTCATTAGGGGCCCCGGGGGGGAAACATTGGGGGGCTAATTTAAAGTAGCCACGCCAATATCACTGATTGGTCACGGCTGGCCAGCCGTGACCAATCAGCGAAGAGCGGTTCAAATCCCGCACCAATTCACGGCCGGACTGTGCCTGTCGCTGATTGGTCGCGACAGCCGCCTGTGACCAATCAGCGACGCAGGATTTACGTTACAGACAAACAGACAGAATTAGACGATTATATATATATATATAGATTTTGCACTTTACATTTTATATAAAAAAATATAAAATTAAAATGAAGTCTTTCTTGTTTTATTACGTAGAATATGCAAAAAGAGATTTTTTTTTGTAATTTAGGTTAATGTGCACACGATGCAGAAATGCTCCAGATTTTTTCCTGAGCGTTTCTGCATCTCCCTGGCAGAAAAAACGCGTGCAGATTGTACGTGCGGATTGTGCGTGCGGATTGTGCGTGCGGATTGTGCGTGCGGATTGTGCGTGCGGATTGTGCGTGCGGATTGTACATGCGGATTGTACATGCGTTTTTCCTGCCAGGGACATGCGGATGTGAAGCGTTCTTCACATGCATTTCTGCATGCGGGTTGTCAAACGCTTTCCAAGAGATTTTAGCATCACTTGGAAAGTGCTTGACAACTTGGTCACACTATATAAATCCATGCAACCGGCATATATAGTGTGACCGTAAAAGAATGGTAAAAAAAATAAAAAATAAATATACTCACCTTCTGATGGCCCCCGGCGTCCAATCCGTCCGGTGTCTAGCGGTGGTCTAAAAGGACCTGCCATGACATCATTTAGTCATGTGACGGGTCACATGACTAAATGACGTCATGGCAGGTCCTTTTAGACCATCGCGAGCTGCCGACGAACCAGGATGGATCGGATAAGGACACCGGGGGCCATCAGAAGGTGAGTATAATGTATATTTTTTATTTTATTCTTTTTTTACAGGTACTATGGTATGCAGGTCTGGAGGAGAGTCTCCTCTCCTCCAAACCCAGGTACCATCTGCACATTGAACTGCATGATATCCGCATGTGCACATGTAGTCATGCGGATATTAAGCGATTCAATGCAAATCAATGGCAGCAAAAACGCCGCGATTCCGCAAAATAATTGGTAGTGCTGCGGATTTTTCCAAAATGATAATCCGCAGAGGAAATTTCCGCAGCGTGTGCACAGCACATGCGGATTATCATTGGGGAACATGGCAGACCTTCTACCAAGCATTTTTTAATTGTTTCTGCAGCGGAACTGCAGCTGCGGAAATGCTTAAACGCATAGTGGGCACACAGCCTTATAGTAGTTTTGCAGTTTAAAAATCAACAAATTAAACACAAAGTATTAGAATGGATTTCGGAATTTGTTTTTGCTGTCCCAGAATACTGGGAGGTTATGGCAACAGTTTGCGGTGATTGGCATTTTTTTTACCCATGAAGTAAAAAAATAACCTCGGCAGCTCTTATACAAAAATAACGAATATATATTTTCTTTTTACAAATGTTTCAAATGATATTCTCTTCTTAGACAAGATATGCCATAAATGTCTGGTGGATGCCCCAGAGATAAAATCAACACCTATATCAAAAATGGGATCCCCTGACCCCCATTTTGTGTTTCCAAAAATAGCCAAGTAAGCAGGCACCTCTCCATTTCCTGTGGCCACAAAACGGGATCAGAAGACATTTTCGAGATAGGGATGAATATGCCATAAATGTTTGAGATGAAAACAGCCTTTCATAAGACCAGATCCAGATTGCTCCTCAGGGGAACATCTCCTTACCCACGAGAAAAAACAAACATAGTATGGTCAATACTTCATAAATTCGACAAAACTATCCTAAAGTCAAGGTTTTCAAATTCCAAGAAAGCCACCAGAGAAGATGCTACTCACTATCTCGATGAAGGGACACCGAAATGCTGTTCTTAACAAAAAAGAGAGAGCTACTATTAACAGCGGACTCGTGGTGTACTTCTGGTTGCTTGTTGTCCTCAACCATCGCTGGTTCAGGCTCCTGAGATGCATCTTCAGTGGTTTTATCCTTCAGAGACCTTAAGAGCTCCTGATGTGCTGACTCCACCTCCTAAGAAGAAGGGACACCACAAATATTTCACGTTTATGACACTTATTCGTGGAGATCGGTGGGGGCAACCATGCTTACAAAGCTCTGCTGAAAGGGTTGGCATTTTTCTCGAATTCTGACTCTACCATGGAGAATTCGAGAGACACTAAGAGAATCCCAGTCCAAAATCTATTTTGGGAGGAAGCAAACTAATGATGCTCATCTAAAAATGCCATATCATAAAATCTTGGTCTTTAGGATCACAGACTACAAATAGGGGGAAAAAAAAATCATTCATTCATACCCATCTGACTTGTTTGTATACATGTATGGTAACAACAATTACCAGAACTTTATTAATTAACTAATCATGTCAAAATTTAGATCAAATACCTAAGGGTATGGAAGTCCAGATGTGTAGGTCCACTGGATCTTATGCAATCCAGCAAGGCAGAGCCAAATCCTGTCATTGATTTCTGTGTGGCAAGAGACACATCAGTCTCCATCCAAGTTAATGTCCAGCAAGGAGGACATTTTCCTGTTTGTTAGACTTCACATTATTTCGATCACATCATACCCACGATTCAGTCATCTACTTATAGCGGGCTTAATCTCACCTGTAACCTGTGTAATTTGGCGGTTAGCTGTTCAATTGTTCTGAAGATCGTATCAACATCTTGAATAACCAAATTAGGTGGCAAATCAGAGCCAGAAGCTTCACTTTCTATACTTTGAGCTGATAGGTCGCAATTCTCTACATTGTTGGCCAATTTTGTCACGTTTGGGCTTCCTTCTGGTTCTCTGTACCGACTCAATTCTGAAGGTTGTTGGGGCTCTTCCTCGGGTTCTGGTAATGGCGGTACAGTTGGCATTACCACATAAAACATATTTCCTAATGTGTAGAGTGGAGAAAATTAAGTTACGGAACAGGAAATTTTAACATAGAAAAAAAAACTCAAGTTCATGCAGTTACATTGGTGAGGAGTCAATATCAAGACCACTTTCTAAGCGAGGGGCTAGCGGATGAGACGACTTATCTCTGGTCAAATGGTTTTGAGCTTTCAAACCAATGGATTAGCAGATTAGACTTGGCTGAACTAATAGTGCATTCAGAGATGTTAATATGATGGAAACACGGGGGGGGGGGGGGTTAGGAGGTTCAAAGAAAAGACCTCAAGAGGAATGCGGAAGGAAGTTAAAAAAATAAAATAAAATGAGCTAGCTGGATAAGCAAAAGGTTATGAGGCATCACCCTTGACCGGTAAGATTGGTGAAGATCAATCGTTTTGGAATCAAATGAAAATGGTTGAGGAACATCTCCGAAGAGACCTCATCTATAACATCACAATATTGAGAAGAACACAATGAAGGTGGGATGAGTTATGTTTAGAAGAAAAGTGGGACAACTCTTAAGCATCAAGATGTAGGGAGGGTATGAAGCTTCCTGAAAGGGTGACAAAACTTTTTTGTTGTAACCACCATTCATTGTATTTGATCAGAAGAGGTTTGGGTCTTCGAACCAACACCGACTGCATAAAAGTAGGGCAGTATTGCTCAGATAATCTTTTTATCAATGTATTGAATTCTAGTCTTTCGATAGGCCCAAGCTCTGATTATCAGCCTGAACACTTCTGCCGCTTTACTTTTGCAATTAGTCTCAGGACTCAAACCCCACAGATCAACTCTACTAGATGGTGGCTATACCATACCAAAAAGTTTGGTTACCTTTCAAGAAGATCTTGCTCCTCCTTTGTATTTAGAATATGTTCCTTTGAATTTATGGAAACAGACCAATGAGTTATCTATAAAGGTTGCCATCACTGATCAAATTTAAAACATACTTCTAAATATCCCGGTCCTCCACAAAAGAACCTATAACATCCTAGACAACCATGGAATCAGAATGTTTTTTCCTGATCTAAAATAGTATGTAAACCAAAATACAAATGACCTAACCAAAAAGCCACAGTCTGAAACCACAATCAAATTACCACCATTAAAAACCAAGAGGCATCAGGTAAACTTCAGACTTATACTATAGGGTTTCAAAGAAGTTGTGAGGGTGAGAAAACTGCATACACATAATCGCTCGAAACGTGAATTAAAAAAATGCTTTTTAAAAAAGAAAATGCTATTTAAAAACAGAAAATTTTCAGATAAAATAGTTTCTGCTTAACTGTCATAAATCCCAAAGAACAAAAATAAAACATAAGGCTTTAGATGGTCATTATCCCTTGGTGCATCATAACAAAAACAAGTCTCAAGTCAACAGAGCCAAGCTTGTTCATCTTTGACACCCATGAATGTACAGAAGATGCCAAAAAATTAGGCTTCATTAAAGAAGGAGAATTAGAAAAATTAGGGTTATTTTCTTTCAAAAACAGTCTCACTCTTCTAAGTGAATTCGAGATCAAAAATGCTCTAGGGTCTACAATTTATGAGTGGTGTTTCCAATACAGCCTCTTCTGTTTTTGTGGATGCCTGGAGTTTGTTTATTCTAGAAATTAGTGGTGGTCTCCTTACTATAGAGGCCTTAAGATGGATCCTGATTAATCTGGATATTGGTGGTGGTCCCAGCAACCAGACCTCCAATGATGTGGTCCACCAGATGAATCATCTTCTGACACTACAGTTAGACAAATCTCATGGTCCATATCTTTGAAGGTCTAGTTGCTTAGACCACAATCAAGGTTGAGAATAAATAGGATTCATCTTAAGGCTTCTATAGTTAAAAGCTGCTACATCAGGAGACAGTGGACTATAAATCATTTCTTAGATGTTCCACTGCCAACAAGTAGACTTTTTTTTTTTTTTTCAACCTCACGGTCTAAAATATGTTCCATAACCAAATTAACCAATAAGACATTTTCAACCCCGTGATCTAAAATACTCCCTTCAAAAATATTTTCCACCACCAATAAGTAGACTTATCCAACTCCGGGATCTAAAATACCACCTTCAAAAATATGTTCCACAACCAACAAATATTTTTTTCAACCCAGTGGTCTAAAATACTTTCCACCACCAACAAGTGGACTTCAACCCCAATATGTAAAATGCCACCTTCAATATGTTGTTGACCATCATACAGATGAGGGAGAACCTTACTTCATCAGACATAATAATTTCTCATGCTGATACATCTATTATTTTTATTTTTTTTAAGAGAAGGGTGATGCCATTGTGCATGATGGTGAGAAGATAGCGTTTTCTCATCTCGGCGATTAGGGCCGACTGCTTATCTCCTGTCAATTCTTACAACGCAAAAAAAAAAGATTTACCATCTAAAACCGTTCCGCCGCCAGCTTCCTGCAACACTCTTTCTGATTGGCTGCTGTCTGGCAACGGTATGACATCATTACTGCCCACCACCTCAGCTGCACAGAAGACACCAGAATTTAAAAAGAAAAAAAAAAAAAAAAAGGAAATAAAAGAAAAATAAAAATAAAAAGGAAGGGGGAATATCGTGGAAAGACAAAACAAAAATAAACTTTAGAAGGTAAAACAGAAAATCAGCTGACAGATCGTTAGTGTGCAATTCTGATTGACAATTCTCAGGAGGAATGGCTCATTGTGGATGTTAGTTACCAGCTCCTCACCCTGACGAGAAGGCAAAAAGGTAATCATTACACGCCTCATACACGTAGGACTTACAAGCACCCCCAATGGATCCCCCATGGTGAAGCTGCTGTCTGTGCCATAGTGATCACCATGATTTGAATAAAGGGATTGGCCAACCCTGTTCCAATAACCATGGACAGTCCCTTTAAAGAGATTTGTTGGCCACAATTTGGTTAAGGTGAAAATCACGCAGTTCTGTACGTGGCTGGCTCCATCAAGTGTTGGTGCGCCTGCTCGACATCTTCTCGATTATGATGGGACATTTCAGAGCTCTATTCTCAGAATGGGTGGGAGTCTGACCGGTGGGATTCTTTTGATAGGTGATGAAGGGTTAGGGTGCTTTCACATTGCATTTAGTTACACGCTTGGTGGCCCCATCGGGGCATATGTATAAACTCTCCACAAAACAAGATTTTGGACGTATGTGCCAACGGGGCCATAGACTATAATGGTGACAGCATAGCGAACGTGCGCTCTGACGTGTACTCCTACTGGAGGCAGACACCCAGATGTAGTAGACTGCGTCTGGTTTGTCTGTTTGCAGTAGGCGTACAAACCCGAAAATGATGCACGGCAGAGCGTACGTTCACTCTGCCAACACCATTATAGTCTACGACCTCGTTGGCTCATATGCCCAAATCCCGCTTTTCAGGGGGTTCAGACGTATGACCCAACGAAGTCACGGAGAATGTAACTAAATGCAACGTGAAAGCACCCTTGTTCCATCACCACAAGTTCTTATCTATCCAAAGAAGCCCCACCGATCCCAAGAATGGGCCGCTGAAATGTCCGACCAGAATTGAACAGATGCCAAGCATAGTCTAACTCAGAGTCCCATTCTCAGGATCAATGGTTATCCCAATAGTTAAAGTGCTCACCTTTCCAATGGATTGGTGGGAATCCCACTGGTTGGACCCCTATCGATCCCAAGAATGGAACTAGAAAGTGGTGCAACGGAATTGAGTTGGTGCCAATTAGGTGAACAATCACTAGCCGGAGCTAGCCGAATACTTTGCTGCATTCTCACTGGGCATTTCACGTCCCGTTCTTAGAATCCATGGATAGGGATTACCTTTTCATGATGATTATAACCATTTATGGACAGATTTAATGACTGCAGAAGTACTTAATGTGCAACGAGCTGAATACTATCCCACTACAACTATCATGGGGTGTTGTTCATACAATCATAAATTCCTCCACATATTTCGGGGGAACACTAGAGAATGTGCTGCCGATCAATAGTGATCCTTTGGGTCGGCGTTTGAGCGTTTTATCGAAGAGTATACTCACACTGGCCAGTGATCAACAGGGAATAAGAGGAAGTGAAAAAAAACACTTTTTTTTCAGAAGTGACCCACGATTTAAAGGGATAGAACTGTTATTTCATAACCCATAACTAAAAAAAGAAGGACTTTTTTTCTTTTTTTTTAGATGCCATAAAGCGTCCAAAAAAAAATATCATGAAGAGGATTGATAGTTTTACAAGTTGGTCCACGTGTCTTACAGTATGGGCACATATCATCCATTGCTGTGTTGCTGAGATGTCACACTCTCTACACCATCTGTCACCTCCAACAGCAGCTGTTCTCATGAAATAATCTGTGCTGCAGTGGGATCCCTTTTTCATAGACCCTATTATGGTATTCTTATGGAATTAAAGGCGGTCACAAAATGAATAATCATCTCTAGGCCAAAGGGAAGAGCAGAATTTGTTCTCACTTTGCAGGACCACGCATTACATGGACAACCCATTGATTGGAGTTGGAATTGTGTAATGCTTTATTTGTCCTGCAGAGGCACTGCATTGCAGGGAAACTCAACAGGCAGGTTTCTTAACAGATTGATCGCTGCGGTACAATATTCTTTTTATTGTAAGGAAACCCATTTAACAAACCATTGTCATCAAAAGCAAGGAATCAATTTAATCTCGGAGAACCACATGTGATCACGAGTGAAGCCCTCAAAATTCAAGTTTGCTACCAGACATGAAGGAAAGGTAAACTAAAACACCAAATAGACCTCTCAAATGCAAGACAGCTTGGTCTAAAGGATACATATACCTATAGCCCAGATGTAAGCTACGGCTGAGACTATTGATGGTATTCAGAAGATCAAGTAATCAGACCCATCTAGTTTGTTTCTCTGATACACGTTCATGTTAACGGCATACTGGGAAATCGATGCCCTTACCTTTTCTCACTACTTTGTACGCTTTACTACTATGGTCCTCAGAATTTGTATGTGATGGATCATTTTGGTTCTCAAGTTCAGAACTCCCTTTCGAGTGGCTTTCGACCATATCCCACATAGTATCCTCTGCATCTTTCGAACCTTGCCGTCTGTGCCGATAAGTGAGGTCCTCCGCGTTCCTACTGTTTTCTGCAATACTAGAGCGTTGCGATGACACTTCTCCCCGACCATCATCTAGAGTCTCTATTAGAGATTCTGTCACCATCTCCCATGGCTGTCCTGCCCCACCGGACACTGAAGGCGTAGGCGTGTGGTCATCCTCTGAATGATCTGAATGTCTCATGGGGAGAAGACTCCGTAGAATCAGCTGACGGAGATTCTGGACTAAAGAGATATTCATTTCAATCAAGAGTCAAACTCTAATGGTCAGTGAACCTAACGCCTACACGAGACCAATATTACAAAGCAGAAGTCACAGTAGATCATCTACAACCAAGTGACCAGAATGTGAACAAGTTTATATCTCACCATCTTCCAGTGCTGATTCTGCCAAACCTTCACTCACTGATGGCCACTGGTAGGCGAGGTAAGTGGGATCAGATTGGTCCTCCAAACCCCCTCCTGTATCTTCCACTTGGGATGGAAATGGCAATTGTGTAGGGGTCTGTGCTTCATCTTCTTCTAGGCTTTCTGGTTCTTCTAGAAGAACCTCGGTCTTGTGAGAGTGTCCCAGGAACTCACTCTGATTCTCATCTGCAGGGACAGATCATCAAACACGAAACCACATGAAATGATTTGCTCTCTCTTGAAATCACGTAGGAAAAATCGAATAGATGAGGTTTTCTAGTAAAAAGTACACAACTCACCAATTGTGAGGTCTTCACTGTTGGTTCTCATACTTGCCTCGGACAATAAGGTTGGGATGCCAGCATCCTGTAACACCGAGCTGCAGAAGACAGAGGGACGATATCACATCCAGTGATGTTTCTTTAAGAGAACTACTCTAATCAAATTGTAAATAAGACATGTGTAAAAGACACCAAGATGGTCAACATTTGACCTCACCTCGTAGAGGGTGTCCTGGAATCGACCAGGTTCCGAGTGCTCAGTTTTATAGAAGTAGGTGGATGTCTCGTGGCACTTTTGGCAGCTTCTTCAAGTAGGTCTTTCCACCTATCGGCAAATATGGGAGTTCATAAAAAGCTAGATAAGAATAGACATCCCATCTGACAATACCTCCTACAGAGAGACTTACGTGTTTTTCTCAGAGGATGTCAGCGCCACCAACTCATAGATCTGGGGCCCAAGTTCAGATGTGCAAATAATGAAGAAGGCTCTCTTATCTGTCGAAGAAAAAAAGACAATAACACAATTTATGATCGATAGACAGTCAAAGGAGCTGCTATCGAATACAAAATTGCTAAAATGTATCTGGTCATTAAAAGGGGCATTCCCATCTGAGACCTTTGTGGCACAGTATATGTCAAATGCGAGATGAGAATACCCCCTTAGGTCATTAGGTAGCTACCCAAATGAAATGTCCAGTATCAATTCTCAACACAACACTAAGCTATCCAGGTAGAAGCTCAACATCTCCCATGGACCCTCTTCCTTCATACCTTCTCGAGTCCTCACCTGTGGCTACTGATCGGACCAGAACAGAGTTCAGCTTGATAACAGGACTGAACGTTTGCTTGGTATCTGAGGACACCACTGAGGTCTTGCTGTGACACTTCAGCACCAGCTTCTCGTCTTGTTTCTGAAGGAGAACTAGAAGATCTTCCAAGAGAAGAACATGCAGATCTGTGTGACAAGAACCAATACCAAACAACCATTAGTTATTGGACAATGGCTTCAAGACCATATCCTTGATTACCAACTAGTTTAACCACTTTAGGACGCAGACATTTTTTTATTTTTGTGCTTTTGGTTCTCTTTCTTCAAAGAGCCATACTTTTTGTATTTTTCCATCATCTTGGCCATATGATGGCTTGTTTTATTCGAGACAAGTTTTAATTTTGAATGACACCATTCATTTTACCATATAATTTAATGGAAAACAAGAAAAAAAATCCAGCAATTACAGGAAACTCCACTGGTTACTATGGCATCCCCTTGGCACCCTGTGATGGCCAAGCCACCCATTTACATGCTGCTGTCAGTGATTGACAACAGCATCTAAAGGGTTAAACAGTAGCAATCTAAACTAGCTCCGGTCACTGCTGGCTGTAGAAACACAGACAGAGTGAATGGATTTTGTGTTATGCCTTTTTTCTCCTATAGTGGCGCTGCTTAGAAATCAAACATTACCAGGTTTCTCTATAACTTATCACTGGGGAAACTTGGAACCATGAGAGCCTTCTAACAAGTAGAGATTTTTTACAAAGTGGAAAACCATTGTCCTTTTCAAGGCAAAAGAGATTTATTGGCCAACCCTTAGTCCGAGAACAAAACCAAAATTTCTTACCGATGGTTTTATCTTTCGTTATCCTCCATGTTAGAGATCCTTCGTGAATCATTCGCCTCGTTGTCAGGTCCAAGTTCTGTAGAATAGGAAACGGTCATTTACAGGATACATTTCTCCATGCCACCGGGTCCCTCAACCACCAATTGGGATTTTAGCCATGGTCACCTTAAATTCAGCAGCCAGGGGATTATTACTTCTCTCCAGGGAAGTGGAGTCCAAGCGTTTCTGGTATTCCCCCAACCGATATTCGTTATCTCGCTGCTTCACCGCCTCGTTCACGAATTTCAGGATGTCTTTACATCTACTCCAACAGCGGCAAAGCTTCTCATATTCCGGTGTGCCGGCTGCAAAAGAACAGAAAGGCATGAATGGGCGTGTTTCAAACAAGAGCTCTTGCCCCCAAGTGAGGGGGTAGAAGGGACTAATTAAAGAGGCGGTCCATAATTTCATCTACAGAGCAAGGGTCTCTTTGCTTCCTCTTCCGGTGGGGATGTATGTGTGCCTCTACAGCTAAACAGATGCAGTGAAGTGCTGGTTACCACTTTGACCAGAAGATGACACAAAGTGACTGACAGGGGACCTGGGCCTCACTAAGGAGGAACGGCAGGAAATTGGAAGGAAAGGATTTGAAAGGGGTTAATTAAAGACCACAGTGATATTCACCAGATTCCCCAGTAGGAGAAGAATCTGCTGCATTAACCAGTTCCCGTACCTAGAGGAAGTTGCCAGGAGTCTAATGCTTTTGCTTTTAGCTTTGCCTTCAATTTTTTTTTCTTACCATCCGTGTGTTTGATAATATTCTCCAAGAGCAATGGGTATTTTGTCAGTCTCTGCATCTCCGATACAATTAGGTCTTTCAGCTGAAGTCTTCGGCACTGAGGGCTACTCTCCGCTTCCTAGAGCATGGGCAATAAAACAAAGTCAAAGGATGATGATGGATGGACATATGGATGATGGATATGCATGGATGGATGATTTGGATGAATGATTATTGAAGATCTGGAGGGAATATGGACAAGGCAGGAGCTAGCTCTCAGATGGGCCATACCTGCATGAACAGGTTGAACCGAGCTTCTTTACGCTTTTTGATTTTAATAAGGTCGAGCGCGATCGTCTGGCATGAGCAGAACTTGGCGGTTTCTTGGCACACTTCTTCTCCTGCGGCTCCATCAAACTGATACATAGCGGAGAAAAAGAAAATTCACGTTTTGTTTTTTTTTTCCCTCCACCAGATATCAAACCTTCTTGGCCGTAGGCAATGGTAGTCTATCCATTAATGTACAAGCCTGTTTGATCATTTTTAAAACTCATTAGAACAGGAATTCTCTCAATTTCAGACGACGGTACTCACCCGGGACAACATGAGGTCACCAATCTCCTTAACCACTGGTCCTTCTTCCCTCACCCTCTTCATGAGTTCTACTAAATAATCTGCAATAAGAAAGTGGAGGAGAACGTAAGAAACTGTAAGTCTTAATTTCCCTGCAAATCAAGTCAATAAATTCTTACTGTGGATCTCAATCAGCTCGGGGAGATTGGGAAACACAAGCAAAAGTTCCTCAGTGGACAGAAGGTTCTCCTTGCGCATCCTCTGGTAGAAGATGTGATCGAGAACTCTAAGGACCCGGAGATGAGAGGCTTCTGTCATAAATAGCTCTGAGGAGGAGAAGTAACCAACCATGAGAACCGGAAGTAGGTCCTAAAATGGCAAAATTCTCTGCACACCCGTAGAGGTACCCACCATGTATCACTTCTTGGCGTGCCCGCTCCTTCACACTAAGATGTTGAGCCACCTCTCTGCCTACAGTGTGTTGCCAGTTCTGGGCATCAGGCTCAGGGTCAGACATATGCCCCAAATCATCTTCTTGTAGGTTGGCCAGCAAAGATTCACCAGTAAAGATCATATTTGGAGACTCCATACTCCTAGAATAATACAGTTAAGTCGGTTTTCCAGTGGTAATGGTTCCACTTGGGTCTACTAATCCAAGACTTACTGCCCATCACCATCACCTCACCCAACATTATGGTCAATACAGTTTGCCCAAAAAAGGAACGTTGGTCCTATAACTCACCCCAACTAACATGAGGTAACCCCATAAAAAACAGCTCTTTCTCACCTGCGGCTCAGCTTGGGGGTGTACGGTGGTGTTGGGTTATCCAAAGACCTGTTATATAAACAGAGTTTGTGAAGATCCAATTGGACTTGATCAGCTCAAGGATGAAGAGAATCAAGCCCATAAACCTTAGACAACCATTCTTTCTGACCCAATTTAGACATGCACGATCAGTTCAGCTGAGTGTACATGTGCTCTTACTGGGAAGAATGGAGTAAACTGATGCTGTGGAAGGAGAATACATACGATTGACAGAGAAAAGACCGAGAGAACAGTTAGGGTGCTTTCAAACTGCGTTTAGGAACCCGTTCAGTGGCTTACATCCGAATCCCCGCAAAATGGAATTCAGACATATGCACCGGGCAGCACGGTGGCTCAGTGGTTAGCACTGCAGCCTTGCAGCGCTGGGGTCCTGGGTTCAAATCCCACCAAGGACAACATCTGCAAGGAGTTTGTATGTTCTCCCCGTGTTTGCGTGGGTTTCCTCCGGGTTCTCTAGTTTCCTCCCACACTCCAAAGACATACTGATAGGGAATGTAGATTGTGAGCCCCAATGGGGACAGAGCCGATAATGTCTGTAAATTGTCTGAATTGTAAAGTGCTGCGGAATATATTGGCGCTATATAAATAAAAAGATTATTATTATGTACCGATGGGGCCATAGACTATAATGGTGCCGACAGAGTGAACGTGCGCTACCTACTGAAGGCAGATGCTCAGACACAGTCTACTACGTCTGAGTGTCCGCCTCCAGTAGGCATACAAGCCCGAAAATGATGCACGGCAGAACACATATTTGCCCTGTCGGTGCATATGTCCGAATCCTGTTTTGCAGGGGGTTTCAGACGTAAGCCACTGAACGGGTGCCTGAACGCACCCTAAACCATTTTTGTATGTGTATGCAATTTGGGTGAGGGCCTCCAAAATGGGTGTCTACATCAGTCGTTTCCTTTTGCTTTATAGTAAGAAGAGCAGCCCAGGAGCACTTAAGTCAGCTGCAGCAAGTGAAAAAGTGCATTGAAAGAAGGAGGTCCTCACCTTGTGGACAGGCTGGACGCTGAAGACGATGCAGACTGATGCAGTCTCGTTGCTTCTGCCGCAGCATCCATATCCACATCACTGCGGGAGCGAGGAACGTTGTCAGCTTTGCGGGATTTCTTCAGCTCTTCCCGCCCTTTTAAGCTTTCTGAACGTCCAAGTTTTACTTCCGACCGGCTACTGAAAAAGTAAGACGACGGAGTGACGACACTCAATGTGCGCGGACATAGGACCAGGTACTGTCACAGAAGATAAAAGGGCTTGGTTGGGGTCTCTATGTCAGTGACCCTTAGGTCAAATGATCGGAGGGATATAATTTTATTTAAACAAATAAAATAGACAAGAGAATCCAAAAACTTTGGGATGGGAATTAGTTTACTTTACAGGCTTGGTTCATTTCCAGTCCCGATAACACATACACCATATCCGAGCATCCTTGTCATTCATCTTAATCCGCTGGAAACAAGCTAATCTAATAATACACAAGAGATCTGACCGGCATCCGTCCTCTCAAGGGTAAATTAAGATTTCATTAAAGGATGTACGCGAGCGGAGAAAACCATCACAAACAGGAAGGAGATTATCGAGACGGGTCCTGACAAATATGACCGACACCTTACTGCAAAGGTTGAAAAATTATCAACGAGAAGTAATAAATATCTCAAAGGGTATTTACTACTAGAAATATATCATTATATGAAGAAATAGGGACCAAAATGATTCAATGTCTACAATGAAAAAAGTCTGACACAATTTTAAACAGTTTTACGCAGGGGTTGGCCCTTCCATCTTCATAGATACTATGATAGATACTAATTTCTGTTCTATACCAGTCTTCGTAAAGCAAATGGAACAATAATAATAAAAAAAATTTACTAGTAGACTTGCCCTTTAAAATATCTATATAGCTCTAAGCGGGGGTGGGTCTTCTACTTTTATAGACCATTCGGGAGGAAAAGGGAGTGGCAATGTGATGTTGTGGCATCTATGTAGTTATTTCAGTACTTCTGGTCAAGAGTATGGAACATTAAAGAAGAATTACTAGTAGACTGGCACTTTAAAAGATTTAAGAAACTCTGAACGAGGGGGTTGGGGGGGCAACTAATAGCTCACTTGCACTTTGAGCCATCTACAATATCCACCTCTTAAGCGGGGGCGAGTCTTCTACCGTTATAGAAAGACAACCTATTTATTCACACCTAGAAAACAAGCCGTTTCCAATCCTGCAATATGCAACAATAAAAAGCAAGTATTGGTGGACCTGATATATAAACTATTTAACTTTAAGCAGGGGTGGGTCTTCAGTGTTTATATATTTTATGAGGGTGGAAGGAAAATAATGACCCATATATGAGCCATTTTGTGCCATACTTACAGTATATTCTGCACCCATACCTGGTAAAGGGCATGAGGAAAGCGGATTACAAGGCGATTTGCCTTTAAGCTTTTTATAGCTACAGTTGCGTTAAGCGTGGTTGGGTCTTCCACCTTTATAGAATTCTATTCGTTGGAAAGTAGAATGATGACCCCTAAGAAGGCTATTTTGTGGCACCTATACAGTCAATTTGCATTTGTTTTTAGTAACGTGCTAGGTGACAATGAAAAGACATGATTAGTGGACTTGGCCTTTAAACTAGCTATCTAGCACTAAGTGGAGGTGGGTCTTCCACCTTTACAAACATCTATAAGGGTGGAAGAAGAATGGAGGCCAACTAAAAATTATTTTGTGGCATCTATACAGCAAATTCTGTTCCCACTCCTGGTAAAGACCATGCCAGAATAAAAAGCAATTACTTGAGGATTTGCTCTCTAAGCCATCTATCTAGCGGTAAGCGGGGGCTGGGTCTTCCACCTTTATAGACCTTTATGAGGGTGGAAGCAGAATGACAACCACTACAGGAAATACTTTGTGGTGTCTATAGAATAAGTTCTGAACTCATTTGTAGTAAAGAGCATGCAAAATTAAAATGAAATACATAGTGAACTTGTCTTCCCTTCTATCTAACTCTAAGCGGGGGTGGGACTTCCAGCTTTATAGACTTCTATGAGGGAGAATGCATACTATGCAGAATGATGACCCCTTATAGGAGTTTTTTTGTGGTTTCCATACAGCAGAGCAAATGCAATATTAAAAAGTAATAACTAAAAGACTTGCCCGTCATGCTATCTAGCTCTAAGCAGGGGTGGGGCTGTCACCTTTATACACTTCTACAAGGGATAACGCAAAATGACAACCCTTATAGGAGTTATTTTTTGGCACCTATACAGCAGATCTACTGTATGTTCAAAATTCGTAACAAGAATGCAACAATCAAAAACAGTTACTGGTGGAATTGCCCTCTAAGCCATCCATATATACACATCTAGAATGCACATACAATTTAGGGAGGGTCTTACCTCTTCCACAGTGTCCTTTCCAGCCTCTTTTTATCCATCTTTTTGCATAGTCCCCAATATTCTGACACCCCTCCTTCCCCACAGATCCCCTTGTCTACATTTTAATCCAGGTCTGCCAGTCTTTATTTTTTCATTCCAGGGACTGCGACAGCTCGGAGGCCTGCACTGTCTGCCTGTGCTTTGTAGCAGCTTCCAAGCAAATCCTCTATTGATCCCATCTCCATCCTAATACTAGCAATAAAAATCAATGGTGCAGCAGACAGGACAGAGCGGGCAACTGAGCACAGGAGGACCGCCCCGTCACAGGGACCCAGCAGGCGTCCTGACTCCTAAATCACAATGACAATTACCAGCTGGGAAAAAAAATGGATGGGGCCCGCCATGTCTACACCGAGCCTTATAAAAATAGAGGACTGTCTCATCAACAGAATTAGAGACTCATTGATTTAACCTTTCCAAATAAAGGTCACATATGCCAGGAACAGAGCGACATATTCTGCTTTCATGGAGACAGACAATTCCATAAAACATGTCACTGTCCAGGGACCCCTTGCTCTCCTTTTCCCAATAGAGGAAGTCTGAATGGGCCAACTATCCCTTAAAAGGACCCACACACCTTCGACAGCTACGGGCCAAACCTCTTTTCTCCTTACTCCCTTATAGGCATGCGTATTCAATAGGAAAAAGAGAGTAAGCCACTG
Organism: Phyllobates terribilis; assembly: GCF_046119375.1. Taxonomy (NCBI): domain Eukaryota; kingdom Metazoa; phylum Chordata; class Amphibia; order Anura; family Dendrobatidae; genus Phyllobates; species Phyllobates terribilis. The sequence continues at coordinate 152,614,034 of NW_027362767.1, forward strand.
GCCCACACCTCTGGCGGCAGCCTATGTTGCGGGAGAACAAAAGGATTGGTCAATGAAATTCAACGTGCCCGATATTTCTGTTGAGGAGGCCCACATAAATATTAGATGGTTAGCCTGCACTGGTGAAATTCAGTCTCCAACTCTCTAATGTGGGGGCCTTAAGAAAAAAAAAAAAAATACTAAATATAAATTTATATTAGTATTTTTTTCAATATTTTAAAATCCTCCATGATCAGCTACTAATCAGTAAATAAAAGAAAAAAAATTTTTTTTTTATTTTAATTAATGTAAGTGTCCACCATTAGAGGAAAAGGGAAAAACAATAAAAACACAAATATTGGCTAAAATTGGCCAAATTCGAGCATCCATTAACAGTTCCATCACGGGCATAGAAGGGACAGCTTCTTTCAGAGACACATAACCTCCCAATGTTTTGGCCACTTGGACAATCCTTCAGTTTCTAAAGTTGGCATTGATGAGCACAATGGGCAATCATGTTCCAACCACGGTTGAGCACAGGAATCTCATAAAGTGCCCATAAACTTTACATAATGGTCGGCTGAATACGGCTTGGTCGTGTATTTATGGATTCGCAATATAGAGAGTGGGGAAAGTCAAGAAAGGTCAAGAAGTCCCAACATATATTTGACGAAAGTCAAGATTTTGGCAAAACTGGCCAATGTGTAGGATGGTCTTTACCCTAGTTCTCACCGACCATGATAAAGAAGACATATCCAACCTAACAAAGGTGGTCAACGCCTCTCCTCACGTAGATTGATGGGGCCATAAATGAGAACCATTTTATTGCCATACCTGTCACTGTCCATTAGGTCATCGGGAAAGCTGCCAGTGGACAGTCGTTGCATGCCAAGTTCTTGGAGGTCATAGTGTTGGTTGTTTTCAAAGTGTTGGATGATATTTCGGACATTCCCGGGTTTTACTGTGTAGAGAAGAATGACGTGAGATACCAGAGGCTATGACATTACAGTGCATGATGACATCTTGTGTGGCCATTTTTGCTGGCGGAGTGGTCACCACCTCCGCTCAGGAAGAGACATTATAAAGGAAGGAGAGGAGCAGGAGCCATGGAGAGAGGACAGAGCACCCAGAAGTTATACGAGACGAGCAGATGGCATCTGCAGAGCAAGCTTAATTTTACTAACCTAAGTCAGACGCTGAAGAGACTACAACCAAATTATGGCCAATCCAAAAGGTGCGCCCCATGGGTCTTTGGATACCCAAGTTGACCTGATGACCCATGAAGCCCAAAGATAACTAGTTACTAAAGCCAAACTCAACAATGAAAGATAGAATTAAAAAGGTTTGTCTGAAAATTATAAAAAAAAAAAAAAAAAAAAATGAAAAAAAAATTGTAAAAGTCTGGTCAAATTAATAGAGCAGAGTTGCAATACCAGTCTCAGCCATAGGATGACGATGGCGCTGTTTCTTTTTATCCTTTTTTCACTTTAACCCTTTGAGGATACAATTACATTTTTGTGTGTATAGATGCACATAACAGGAACTATAAATTAGTGGCCACATCTCTATTATTTATTTTTTTTTTTTTTTTAAGACTGAGCCCAATATGCCCCTGCTTTCCCTCACAGCCTTGATGTAACAGCAAGAGCATTTAATATGAAGTCCATGATAGAAATAAATGATTGCCTACTCTAATAAATTACAGCAAATCATAAATAATATGGACCTGGCCAGGACAGATTTTCTGACGGCTATTCACTGGCAGCAAGCAGAGGTTTTAAAAATGGTGAAACTTTATAATATACTTAGCTTTAAAGTTGAACTTTTCAGTATAAAAGAATTGTGAGCCTCTAAAACCATAGCTAGATTGTAAGCTCCTCAGCGCAAGCTCCTACGGCCTGGTTATAATACAGGAAAGGTAGACAGGAAGGCAGAAATGGAGAAGCAGCTTCATATCCACACAGACAGGAATATTCAGCTTATATCTACACACAGGGGTTAGTGGGAAATGGCTTTATTAGACCTGAAAAGGTGTCAAGGGAGGAAGACATCGATAAATTAGGTTTACCTTCACCATGGGACAAGGGGACATGAAACGCTACAAAAGGAAAAAATGGCAGATTAAAAAAGAAAAAAAAAAAATGAGCAGAAAAGCGGAGGAAACAGCAACAAGCCTAAAAAAAAAAAAGTATGGGAGGGGATCTGCAAATATCTGAGCCGGCCCTCGCAGAGAGCCCGCAGGAAAATAATTAGTGGTAAATTATTAAAAATTAATACCATAATTATTATGACAGGAGAGTAGGGTGGGTGAGTAGTAGTCACAGCGGTCAATCAGCCCATGTATAGCAGCATTGATGAATACCTCCAAATGAACCTTGTCCTCCACCAACCCATACACAACTATAACCACTCATACCCTACCCTCCACCGACCCATACACAACTATAACCACTCATACCTTGTCCTCCGCGAACCCATACACCACTATAACCACTCCTACCCTGCCCTCCACCGACCCATACACAACTACAACCACTCATATCCTGTCCTACACCGACCCATACACAACTATAACCATTGCTACCCTGCCCTCCACCAACCCATACACAACTATAACCACTCATACCTTGTCCTCCACCAACCCATACACAACTATAACCATTCCTACCCTGCCCTCCACCGACCCATACACAACTATAACCACTCATACCTTGTCCTCTGCCAACCCATACACAACTACAACCACTCATATCCTGTCCTACACCGACCCATACACAACTATAACCACTGCTACCCTGCCCTCCACCAACCCATACACAACTATAACCATTCCTACCCTGCCCTCCACCGACCCATACACAACTATAACCACTCATACCTTGTCCTCCGCCAACCCATACACAACTATAACCATTCCTACCCTGCCCTCCACCGACCCATACACAACTATAACCACTCATACCTTGTCCTCCGCCAACCCATACACAACTACAACCACTCATATCCTGTCCTACACCGACCCATACACAACTACAACCACTCATATCCTGTCCTCCACCGACCCATACACAACTATAACCACTCCTACCCTGCCCTCCACCGACCCATACACAACTATAACCACTGCTACCCTGCCCTCCACCGACCCATACACAACTATAACCACTCATACCTTGTCCTCCGCCAACCCATACACAACTATAACCACTCATACCCTGTCCTACACAACTATAACCACTCAAACATTGTCCTCCACTAACCCATACACAACTATAACCACACCTACTCTGTCCTTCACCAACCCATACACAACTATAACCACTCATACCTTGTCCTCAGCCAACCCATACACAACTATAACCACTTCTACCCTACCCTCCACCGACCCATACACAACTATAACCACTCATACCTTGTCCTCCACTAACACATACACAACTATAACCACTCATACCTTGTCCTCCGCCAACCCATACACAACTATAACCACTCATACCTCGTCCTTCACCAACCCATACACAACTATAACCACTCATACCTTGTCATCAGCCAACCCATACACAACTATAACCACTCCTACCCTACCCTCCACCGACCCATACACAACTATAACCACTCATACCTTGTCCTCCACTAACACATACACAACTATAACCACTCATACCTTGTCCTCCGCCAACCCATACACAACTATAACCACTCATACCTCGTCCTACACCAACCCATACACAACTATAACCACTCCTACCCTACCCCGACCCATACACAACTATAACCACTCATACCTTGTCGTCAGCCAACCCATACACAACTATAACCACTCCTACCCTACCCCGACCCATACACAACTATAACCACTCATACCTTGCCCTCCACTAACCCACACACAACTATAACCACTCATACCCTGTCCTACACCTACAATCCATGAACACCAACTCTGACAGGGCTGCAGTGCTCTGTATGAGTAGTGTGAATGGGTAGGTGTCGGTCCTTAGAGCACCACAGCCATTTCAAAGAGCCAACTGGCAAGGATCTCAAAACCTGGACCTCCACCGATCTACTATTGATAACTTTTCCTAAGAATAGGCCATCATGTTCATCAATTTTGAAGCCCTCAAGAGGACACAACATGGTGGATAATAATACTGCCTTCCACCCCCCAGGAGATGACCCTAAACTTTCATACTCACTGCTTTGAGAAGAACTTTTGGGTTTGCCGATGTATTTGAGAATAGGGTTCCGCTTCTTGTCGTCTGCGGACTCGCGGTCCTTCTCCTTTTTTGCATTGCTGTTCTGTAGAGACAGAAAAGTAGAAGAGGTCAACAAATAATACCACGAGAATCAAGACGACGTTCCACAAGGTCACTGAGCTGCACGGTATACACATGATCGAGATCCTTCTACACAAGAACCTCCATCCCCCTTCAGGTCACAAACATCATGAATAAAGTCTTGAATTAAACTGATGCGACAACATGACACAAGATCACCAGCCAGAGGTGAGAGGACACTATGGGATATGTGAGGGCCAAAGATCAGCAGAAAATATTAGCGCAACAGTAAATTGGACACCAGAAAAGATTGGAAAATAATAACAGGAATAAGAAATAATAAAAACAATTATAAATTATAAAAAAAACAACAGCAACTCTCACAGCAGCTATTGATCGAGCAACGACGGCAGCAGAAGCAACCACAACAGGGGCGGCAGTAGTAGTAGCAGCGACGCCAGTGGCAGCCCCAACAGCAGGAGGGGCAGCAGTAATAGTAGTAGTGGCAGCCCCAACAGCAGGAGGGGCAGAAGTAATAGTAGTAGTGGCAGCCCCAACAGCAGGAGGGGCAGCAGTAATAGTAGTAGTGGCAGCCCCAACAGCAGGAGGGGCAGAAGTAATAGTAGTAGTGGCAGCCCCAACAGCAGGAGGGGCAGCAGTAATAGTAGTAGAAGTGACAGCAGCAACAGCAGGAGGGGCAGCAGTAATAGTAGTAGAAGTGACAGCAGCAACAGCAGGAGGGGCAGCAGTAATAGTAGTAGAAGTGACAGCAGCAACAGCAGGAGGGGCAGCAGTAATAGTAGTAGAAGTGACAGCAGCAACAGCAGGAGGGGCAGCATAATAGTAGTAGTGGCAGCCCCAACAGCAGGAGGGGCAGTAGTAGTAGTAGTAGTAGAAGTGACAGCAGCAACAGCGAGGGCGGCAGTAGTAGTAGTAGTAGAAGTGACAGCAGCAACAGCGAGGGCGGCAGTAGTAGTAGCAGCCCAAACAGCAGGGGCAGAAGTAATAGTAGTAGTAGCAGTGACAGTCGCAACAACAGCGAGGGCGGCAGTAGTAGTAGCAGCCCAAACAGCAGGGGCAGAAGTAATAGTAGTAGTAGCAGTGACAGTCGCAACAACAGCGAGGGCGGCAGTAGTAGTAGCAGCCCAAACAGCAGGGGCAGAAGTAATAGTAGTAGTAGCAGTGACAGCGAGGACGGCAGTAGAAGTAGTAGCAGTGACAGCTGCAACAACAGCGAGGGCAGCAGAAGTAGAAGTAAAAGCGATGACTGTCAGCTACAAAAACAGCAGGGGCAGCAGTATTAGTAGAAGTGACCGTCACAACAACAGCAAGGGAGGCAGTAGTAGCAGCAGCGACGACTGTGGCAGCCACAACAGCAGCAGGGGCAGCAGTAGTAGTCATAGTAGCAGTGACAGTTGTAAAAACAGAGAGGGCAGCAGCACCAACAGCAGGACGGGTTGCAGTATTAATAGTAGTAGTGAGAGCCACAACAACAGCGAGGTAGGCAGTAGTAGTAGGAGCGATGACTGTGGCAGTCACAACAAAAGCATATTCGTCAGTAGTAGTAGCAGCAGCAATGAAAGCCGCAACAGAGAGGGTGGCAGTAATAGTAGTACTAGCGATCACAGTGGCAACACTAACAGCAGGAGGGGCGGCAGTAGTAATAGTAGCAGTGATAAAAGCAACAACAGAGAGGGCAGGCAGTAGTAGCGATGACTATGGCAGCCACAATAACAGCAGGGGTGGCAGTAATAGAGATGACGGTGGCAGAACTAACAGCAGGAGGGGCGGCAGTAACAGTAGCGATGATGGTGGCAGCATTAACAGCAGGAGGGGCGGCAGTAACAGTAGCGATGATGGTGGCAGCATTAACAGCAGGAGGGGCGGCAGTAACAGTAGCGATGATGGTGGCAGCATTAACAGCAGGAGGGGCGGCAGTAACAGTAGCGATGATGGTGGCAGCATTAACAGCAGGAGGGGCGGCAGTAACAGTAGCGATGATGGTGGCAGCATTAACAGCAGGAGGGGCGGCAGTAACAGTAGCGATGATGGTGGCAGCATTAACAGCAGGAGGGGCGGCAGTAACAGTAGCGATGACGGTGGCAGCATTAACAGCAGGAGGGGCGGCAGTAACAGTAGCGATGACGGTGGCAGCATTAACAGCAGGAGAGGCGGCAGTAGTAGTAGCAGTGACAGCTGCAACAACAGCAAGGGCGAAAGTAGTAGCAGCGACAACAGTGGAAGCAGCAACAGCAGGGGCGGCGGAAGTAGTAGCAGTGAGGACGTTGACAGCTGCAACAGCAGGGCAACAGTAGTAGCAACAACGGCAGCAGTAGTAAAAGTAGAAACCATGATGGCAACAGTAATAGTAGTAGCAGCAACGATAATACCAGTAGCAGCAGAAGAAATGACAGTGGCATCAAGTGACAACAGTGGCGGCAGAAGCAGCAGTAAGGACGGCGGCAGCAGTAAAGACAGCAGCGGCAGGAGCAGCAGCAACAATAATGGCAGCAAGGAGATATTTACTAAGCTATTAAAAATAAATCTAAAATTCTTATTATAAACAAGACTTGGATGGATTTTCTCTTAAAATACACAGAACACTTGAAAATATAGAAAATCTAACTATTGCTCATCAATTTTACACAATTCTGTACTTCATTTCTTACTTTTTTAGTTTTGGGGAAGAAGGGGAGCCACTTGTCTTTGTCAGGAAGGATCTGAGACTTCTCGGAGATGCTGGCAGGCCGAAATTCTCGGAAACTGATTCCAGCATGATTCATGTAGGTGCTTAGTGCAAAGGCCATAGGGGAACTACGGAAAGATGGAAAGCCAGGAATAAGACGTTGTGAGTAGCAACAGCGCCCCTCTTATGTGGAGGCCGAGTCTGGTATTGCAGCTTAATCCTCAATGGGCTGAACTGTAATACCAGACGCAGCCTATGGACAGGAGTCAACAGAACCCTCACTGATCAATTCTGATTTATATGATTAAAATCCCGACTCCTTACCTTCTCTCTTCTTCATATTTTGACCTGAAAACAAAAGATAATAAAAAATTTAGTTTCCAGATATTTTAGCTTGACAAATGACTAAAATTTACACCCCATTCACCTCCAGCAGCACAGAGTATTTTAGCATAGCAGTTTTCTTATACTATACAGTGACATGTGCGGTCAGGGCTGTAAAAGGAGGAGGAAAATCTTTTAGCAAGAAACTACTAGAATTACCAAGGATTACACAATCTACCAGGATGCAAGACTTACAGAATCTCCCCCAGCTGTGCAATCTGCTTAGCAGCGACCTGACGCTCCCTCTGAGGGTCAATTTCAAGGTCCAGCAGGTCATTTTCTCCATACAGACTGCCCAGACCCATAGTCCGCTTTGTCCTGGGAAAACAAAAAATATATGAAACAAAAAGAAATGCTGATCCTGTACTGCTCCTAAGTTACATCCTGTATTATACTCCAGAGCTGCACTCACTATTCTGCTGGTGCAGTCACTGTGTACATACATTACATTACTGATCCTGAGTTACATCCTGTATTATACTCCAGAGCTGCACTCACTATTCTGCTGGTGCAGTCACTGTGTACATACATTACATTACTGATCCTGAGTTACATCCTGTATTATACTCCAGAGCTGCACTCACTATTCTGCTGGTGCAGTCACAGTGTACATACATTACATTACTGATCCTGTACTGATCCTGAGTTACATACTGTATTATACTCCAGAGCTGCACTCACTATTCTGCTGGTGCAGTCACTGTGTACATACATTACATTACTGATCCTGAGTTACATCCTGTATTATACTCCAGAGCTGCACTCACTATTCTGCTGGTGCAGTCACTGTGTACATACATTACATTACTGATCCTGAGTTACATCCTGTATTATACTTCAGAGCTACATTCACTATTCTGCTGGTGCAGTCACTGTGTACATACATTACATTACTGATCCTGTACTGATCCTGAGTTACATCCTGTATTATACTCCAGAGCTGCACTCTCTATTCTGCTAGTGCAGTCACTGTGTACATACATTACATTACTGATCCTGAGTTACATCCTGTATTATACTCCAGAGCTGCACTCACTATTCTGCTGGTGCAGTCACTGTGTACATACATTACATTACTGATCCTGAGTTACATCCTGTATTATACTCCAGAGCTGCACTCACTATTCTGCTGGTGCAGTCACTGTGTACATACATTACATTACTGATCCTGAGTTACATCCTGTATTATACTCCAGAGCTGCACTCACTATTCTGCTGGTGCAGTCACTGTGTACATACATTACATTACTGATCCTGAGTTACATCCTGTATTATACTTCAGAGCTACATTCACTATTCTGCTGGTGCAGTCACTGTGTACATACATTACATTACTGATCCTGTACTGATCCTGAGTTACATCCTGTATTATACTCCAGAGCTGCACTCTCTATTCTGCTAGTGCAGTCACTGTGTACATACATTACATTACTGATCCTGAGTTACATCCTGTATTATACTCCAGAGCTGCGCTCACTATTCTGCTGCTGCAGTCACTGTGTACATACATTACATTACTGATCCTGTACTGATCCTGAGTTATATCCTGTATTATACTCCAGAGCTGCACTCTCTATTCTGCTAGTGCAGTCACTGTGTACATACATTACATTACTGATCCTGAGTTACATCCTGTATTATACTCCAGAGCTGCACTCACTATTCTGCTGCTGCAGTCACAGTGTACATACATTACATTACTGATCCTGAGTTACATCCTGTATTATACTCCAGAGCTGCACTCACTATTCTGCTGGTGGAGTCACTGTGTACATACATTACATTACTGATCCTAAGTTACATCCTGTATTATACTCCACAGCTGCACTCACTATTCTTCATGTTTTAGAACTGCATTCCCTGCTTGTTCGGTGTCTGCGCAGCTTGGTTTTGTGATTTCCATCTCCAGCAGTCTTTACACCGGCCAGGACTGGCACAATCGGTATATTACCTGTAGTCTTGTATCTGCTCCTGTATTTCCGGTAACATGGCGTCCTGTGCCTCACTCAGTGCGCTCCGAACATCCTCAGAACCACGTAAACAGGATTCTGCAAGGAGGCAGCAGATAAAAGAAGCTGTGGATCTCACAGAGTACAGAGTTGTAAATGATGGACCACAGCTGCTGGCCGCCACTAGAGGGAGCTCACTGCACACAGGTCGGTACGGCACCCAACTTTCCATGTGTGTGATATACCTTGCTTCTCCAGCTCTCACTAACAACTCCGGTACGGTTGCAAGCTGACCACTCCATGACCCTTGTTTAACTCTTGTCTTTATGGCCAGCCTGTTTTACTTTGCTTGTGTTATATCTTGCATCTGGGGCAATTTGTAATTATCTGATTAGATGGGTTGGATGCCTCTCCCCTCTCCTTAACACCTGAATGCATTTTCTAGCATATATATTGTGAAGACTAAGTCTGCTGATGTAGTCTGGCCAGTGTGTATCACCAAGTGTGGATCATACAAGTATGGCATATTGAAGAATTAGACCTGAATTGAACCTGAAGGAACCTGGATACTCCAGGCAAAGTAAACAATGTTTCTGTTTGTTCTCACTCTCTCCCCTATAGTCCTCCACTTTCTACTAACCCCCCCCTAAACTCTACACCTAGTAAGGAACTGTTCATCTCTCCCTCCATCCTCCCCATTCATCTCACCTCCTCCTCAGAATTATTCCTCAATATTCACTCCTATGTCTCCAAACACAGACAGCCACCTCATGCCCTCTCCTGCTCCCACCTGCTACCACTTTCCCTGCTCCTTCGGACTGCCGGCGATAACTCTCCAAATCCTGGCCCTCCTCACCACATTCCCACAGTCACTTCCGCTTCCTATCAATGATCTCTCAAACTCTCGCAACCTTTCAAACCTTATACCCATCCGCCCAGCCCCCGCTTCCCCAGTCTCACTAACAGGAGCTCTAAGGAACGCGAGCTCCGTCTGCAACAAACTTTCCTACATCCATGATCTTTTCATCACTAACAAACTTTCCTTCCTCGCCATCACTTTAAACCTGGCTCACCCCCTCTGACACTGCCTCCCCAGCTGCACTTTCCTATAGTAGATTCCATCTTTCTCACACACCCCGCTCCAACGCCAAGAATGGCGGAGGAATAGGTTTTCTCCTGTCAGACAACTGCTCCTTCACCCATATCCCACTGCCACCCTCTGTTGCTCTCCCATCTTTTGAGGTGCATTCCGCGAGAATCTATTCCCCCTCCAACCTACAACTGGCTGTCATCTACTGCCCCCCAAGGACCAGCCACCACTTTCTTCGACCACTTCACCACCTGGCTGCTTCACTTCCTTTCTACTGAGATCCCCACTATCATCATGGGCGACCTCAACATCCCCCCATTGACACTTCCCACTCATCTCTCTCTAAGCTCCTATCCCTCACTTCCTCCTTCAGCCTTGCTCAATGGTCTTCTGCCCCCACTCACAAAGATGGCCACACACTGGACCAAATCTTCACCTACCTCTGTTCCCTGTCTAACCTAACTCTCCTCTCCCAGTTTGACCACAACCTACTTACATTCTCTACCCTCTACTCTCCCGATGCACAATCCCCACTTCACAAACTTGCACACCCTCGTAGAAATCTCAAACACCTTAACCTACACTAACTCTCTGAATCCGTCTTCCCTCTTACAGACATAAGTTCCTTACACGATGCAGACGCTGCTGCTGCTTTATATAACACCACAACAGCTGCAGTTCTCGATTCGGTCGCCCCGCTCACACACACAAAAGCTCGCACAATCAATCAACAGGCAACCCTGGCACACCAACCTGAATAAAGAACTGCGAAGGGCCTCCAGGGTTGCTGAGCGGAGATGGAAAAGATCCCACTCCAATGAGTATTTCATTGCATTCAAACAAGCCCTCATTACTTTCAAGTCCACACTTACTGCAGCAAAACAAACCTACTTCTCACCTCTCATATCCTCCCTGTCTCACAACCCTAAACAGCTATTCAACACCTTCAATTCCCTCCTCCGTCCACCAGCGCTTCCTCCCTCTCCTCTCAGCCGAAGACTTTGCCTCATTCTCCAAGCAGAAGATTGACACCATCAGACAAAGCTTTTGCCTAAAGTCCCCACAGCTCCTCCTCATATCTACTCAACCCTCCTCCTCCAAAACTAGCTTCTCCATCACTACGGACGATCAAGTTTCCTCCTTACTCTCCAAATCACACCACCACCTGCGAACTTGACGAAATCCCGTCCCACCTCATCCCTTATCCCAACTCTAACCCACCTTTTCCACCTGTCACTAACAACTGGTGTCTTCCCCCTCATGCTACAAACATGCCTCGATCACACCCATCCTCAAAAAGCCCTCCCTTGACCCATCCTCTCTGACTAGCTATTGCCCCATATCACTTCTCCCCTATGCCTCAAAACTACTGGAACAACACGTCCATTTTGAACTGTCCTCCCACCTCTCCTGCTGCTCCTTCTTTGGCCACTTACAATCTAGCTTCCGACCGCATCACTCCACTGAAACTGCCCTGACTAAAGTCACCAACGACCTACTAAAAGCCAAATCCAAGCGACACTATTCTGTCCTCCTCTTCTTGGACCTATCATCTGCCTTCGACACAGTGGACCATTCCCTCTTACTACAGACTCTCTCATCTATCGGCATCACAGACTTGGCCCTATCTTGGATCTCCTCATACCTAACAGACAGGACATTCAGTGTCTCCCACTCACACACCACCTCCTCATCTCGCCCCCTATCTGTATGTGTCACCAAAGGTTCAGCTCTAGGAGCTCTCCTCTTCTTAATCTACACCCTAGGCCTGGGACAGCTTATAGAGTCTCATGGCTTTCATGATCACCTCTATGCTGATGACACACAGATCTACCTCTCTGGACCTGATATATCCTCCCTACTAACCAAAATTCCACAATGTCTGTCCGCTATTTCATCCTTCTTTGCTAGATTTCTAAAACTTAACATGGATAAAACTGAAATCATCATCTTTCCACCGTCTCACTCAACCCCCCCACCCCCACACACATACACATATCTGACCTATCCATCATAGTCAATGGCTGTCCACTCTCCCCAATTCCGCAAGCTCGCTGCCTCGGGGTAACCCTGGACTCTGATCTCTCCTTCAAACCACATATCCAAGCCCTTTCCACTTCCTGCCGACTCCAACTCAAAAGCCTCTCCCGGATCCGCACATTCCTCAGCCAAGAATCTGCAAAAACACTAGTGCACGCCCTCATCATCTCCTGCCTTGACTACTGCAACCTCCTGCTCTGTGGCCTCCCTTCCAATCTATCCTAAACTCTGCTGCTCATCTAATCCACCTGTCCCCCCGCTATTCCCCGGCCTCTCCTCTCTATCAATCCCTTCACTGGCTTCCCATTACACAGAAACTCCAGTTCAAAACCCTAACCTTGGCATACAAAGCCATCCACAACCTGTCTCCTCCATATATCTGTGATCTAGTCTCCCGGTACATATCCGCACGCAACCTCCAATCCGCACAAGATCTCCTCTACTCCCCTCATCTCCTCTTCCCACAATCGAATACAAGATTTCTCCCGTGCTTCCCCCCTACTCTAGAACCCTCTACCCCAACACATCAGACTCTCTCCTACCATGGAAACCTTCAAAAGAAACCTGAAGACCTACCTCTTCCGACAAGCCTACAACCTGCAGTAACCCTCACTCCACCATATCGATGCATGACCTCCTCTACCCCCACCTACTGTATCCTCACCCATCCCTTGTAGATTGTGAGCCCTCGTGGGCAGGGTCCTCGCTCCTCCTGTACCAGTCGCCGACTTGTATTGTTCAAAATTATTGTAATTCTTTGTGCTATGTATATCCCTATCACATGTAAAGCGCCATGGAATGAATGGTGCTATAATAATAAATAATAATGTTAAGCGGCACAATATAAATCTGTGTGCTAGTGGTTGCCTGCGCTGTCGGGAGTCTCCTCTTTATCTGGAGACCCCCATATAATAGGAGAGGAGTCATGGTCAGTGAATATATTATATATATATATACACATACATATGTATATATGTATCACTCACCTATTTCAGCTTGCAGGTTCTCAGGAATTTTAACTCTCAGCGGCTGAAAAACAACAGGATGATTAGGAGTGCAAGATCTCTGCTTGCCGTCAGTAAAACAGAACCTGAAAATTATCAAACAATTAAAAAGTTGCTACATAAAAAAAAAAAAAATGAAATCACAGAAAGCGAACTGGAAACCCCTATAGCTTTAATCCTGTTTTTACGGGTGGGTTTGGGATACAATATGGCCCCGCAACACAAGATATCACACACACGGTGGCGCTACAACTCATTCGCCGCCGCTTACTGCGCTTTTATCCAAGAAGATGTTCCACACGTCCTTCCCTAAAGAGCAGGCGTCCCGGGCACTGAGCTGCTGGCAAACTTCAGCACACAGATAAAACAGCTGGAGGAGAAAAGAACAAGGAAAATTTACTGCGGCCGTGTGCAGCGGTGCCACCATCAAGTGGAGGACATCCGTGGCTCCTCAAATAAAGTCAATTATTCAATATTTTGACATGTTTTTGAAGATTTCTTGCAAGGTACTGGTAAGCATTGTGGAAATCCAGATGGTGTAGGGAATCCTGGGAAAAAGTATGCAAATTAGCTCTCCTCTAGAAGAAAGAATTCGCTCTATCGCGCCACCTATAGGCAGCAAGCGTGTAAGTTAGTGTCCGATCCATTAAGCGCTTTGAAAAATGCCATACTAGGGGATAATTTTCTGCTCTCGCTGGTTGTCCAAATACTGGGAACCAGACCAAGGTCTTGAAACAATTATGGATTGGGGATGCACATGCTCCATTAATTGTCTATGCGACTGCTGGAAATAGTATGATAGAAAAGGGATCGAGCGGTCGAGAGGAAAAAGGGGGATCGAGCGGGAGCGAGAAAAAGAGACACTATTAGTAGACACCCTCGCTAATGGGAGACACCCCTACCTAAATGAACGCAGAATCTATTAAGAGGGAATTTCAGACAACCTAGTAATATCTGAAAACACAAATCCCTTGAAACATGCCAAAGGATGGGAATATTCTACTATTCTTGAAAGTGAAAAAGAGATCAGGAGGGAGAGGGAGAGCAAGAGAAAAAGAGATCGAGAAGGAGAGCAAGAGAAAAAGAGATCGAGAGGGAGAGCAAGGAAAAAAGAGATCGAGAGGGAGAGCAAGGAAAAAAGAGATCGAGAGGGAGAGCAAGGAAAAAAGAGATCGAGAGGGAGAGCAAGGAAAAAAGAGATCGAGAGGGAGAGCAAGGGAAAAAGAGATCGAGAGGGAGAGCAAGGGAAAAAGATCGAGAGGGAGAGCAAGGGAAAAAGAGATCGAGAGGGAGAGCAAGAGAAAAAGAGATCGAGAGGGAGAGCAAGGGAAAAAGAGATCGAGAGGGAGAGCAAGAGAAAAAGAGATCGAGAGGGAGAGCAAGGGAAAAAGATCGAGAGGGAGAGCAAGGGAAAAAGAGATCGAGAGGGAGAGCAAGGGAAAAAGAGATCGAGAGGGAGAGCAAGGGAAAAAGAGATCGAGAGGGAGAGCAAGGGAAAAAGAGATCGAGAGGGAGAGCAAGGGAAAAAGAGATCGAGAGGGAGAGCAAGGGAAAAAGAGATCGAGAGGGAGAGCAAGGGAAAAAGAGATCGAGAGGGAGAGCAAGGGAAAAAGAGATCAAGAGGGAGAGCAAGGGAAAAAGAGATCGAGAGGGAGAGCAAGGGAAAAAGAGATCGAGAGGGAGAGCAAGGGAAAAGGATCGAGAGGGAGAGCAAGGGAAAAGGATCGAGAGGGAGAGAGAAAGAAAAAAAGAGAAAATCAAGGGGGGGTGAGAGAAAAAAAGAGCTCAAGAGGGAAAGAGAAAAATCTAGAGGGAAAGAGAAAGTTCAAGAGGGAAAGTGAAAGATCGAGAGAGAAAAAGAGAGGAAGAGATCGAGCAGGAAAGAGAAAGATCAAGAGAGATTGAGAGGCAGAGATGTGGAGAGTGTAGACACTGGCTAATCAGGGACATCCTCCCCAAATTAACGCAGACTTTAGTAAGAAGGAATTTAGACCACCTTGCACTGTCTGAACACAGAAATCTCTTTCATATCCAAGTAGAAACGAACAAGTCCTGCAATATTAGGTTAATATTAGACTTATCCCTTTAATACGTTGGAGTTTCCAACAACATAACACAAAACTCACCAGCGGATTGGGATCAGCTTGTGAAAAGATGTATCTCAAAAATACCCCCATGTGGGCCGGCCGAGATTTTAGTTTGTCCAGGTCTTGGAACAATCCATCACACTGCAGGAAAAAAAGCATGAAAATGAGGAATTGTGTTACAAAGCTAATTATTCAACATTTCCGTGAGGAATAACAAAGAGACGCCATTACAAAGTTATAAGAAAAAGTGCTCCAGAATTGTTGGGATTCCAGTATATTTAAACACAGGAGCGCGTGTACACGGGGAGGTGGGGGAGCGGAGCGTAGACACGGAGGGGGGAAAGGAGGAGCAGCGTAGACATGGGGGGGGAGGAGCGTAGACACGGGGGGTGGGAGGAGCAGCGTAGACACGGGGGGGGGGGGGAGCAGCGTAGACACGGGGGGTGGGAGGAGCAGCGTAGACATGGGGGGAGGAGGGAGGAGCATAGACACGGGGGGTGGGAGGAGCAGCGTAGACACGGGGGGGAAAGGAGGAGCAGCGTAGACACGGGGGGGGGGGGAGGAGGGAGGAGCGTAGACACGGGGGGGGGAGGAGGGAGGAGCGTAGACACGGGGGGGGTGAGGGAGGAGCGTAGACACGGGGGGGTGAGGGAGGAGCGTAGACACGGGGGGGTGAGGGAGGAGCGTAGACACGGGGGGGGTGAGGGAGGAGCGTAGACACGGGGGGGGTGAGGGAGGAGCGTAGACACGGGGGGGTGAGGGAGGAGCGTAGACACGGGGGGGTGAGGGAGGAGCGTAGACACGGGGGGGTGAGGGGAGAGCGTAGACACGGGGGGGTGAGGGAGGAGCGTAGACACGGGGGGGTGAGGGAGGAGCGTAGACACGGGGGGGGGGTGAGGGAGGAGCGTAGACACGGGGGGGGGTGAGGGAGGAGCGTAGACACGGGGGGGGGGTGAGGGAGGAGCGTAGACACGGGGGGGGGGTGAGGGAGGAGCGTAGACACGGGGGGGGGTGAGGGAGGAGCGTAGACACGGGGGGGGTGAGGGAGGAGCGTAGACACGGGGGGGGTGAGGGAGGAGCGTAGACACGGGGGGGGGTGAGGGAGGAGCGTAGACACGGGGGGGTGAGGGAGGAGCGTAGACACGGGGGGGGTGAGGGAGGAGCGTAGACACGGGGGGGTGAGGGAGGAGCGTAGACACGGGGGGGTGAGGGAGGAGCGTAGACACGGGGGGGTGAGGGAGGAGCGTAGACACGGGGGGGTGAGGGAGGAGCGTTAGACACGGGGGGGGTGAGGGAGGAGCGTAGACACGGGGGGGGGTGAGGGAGGAGCGTAGACACGGGGGGGTGAGGGAGGAGCGCAGACACGGGGGGGTGAGGGAGGAGCGTAGACACGGGGGGGGAGGGAGGAGCGTAGACACGGGGGGGGGGGGGGAGGTGGAGCATAGACACGGGGGGGAGGTGGAGCATAGACGGGGGGGTGGAGCATAGACACGGGGGATGAGGGAGGAGCATAGACACGGGGGGGTGGTGGAGCATAGACACGGGGGGGTGAGGGAGGAGCATAGACACGGGGGGGTGAGGGAGGAGCATAGACACGGGGGGGGGAGGTGGAGCATAGACACGGGGGGGGGGGAGAGGTGGAGCATAGACACGGGGGGGGAGAGGTGGAGCATAGACACGGGGGGGGAGAGGTGGAGCATAGACACGGGGGATGAGGGAGGAGTGTAGACACGGGGGGGTGAGGGAGGAGCGTAGACACGGGGGATGAGGGAGGAGTGTAGACACGGGGGGGTGAGGGAGGAGCGTAGACACGGGGGGGTGAGGGAGGAGCGTAGACACGGGGGGGTGAGGGAGGAGCGTAGACACGGGGGGGTGAGGGAGGAGCGTAGACACGGGGGGGTGAGGGAGGAGCGTAGACACGGCGGGGTGAGGGAGGAGCGTAGACACGGGGGGGGAGGGAGGAGCGTAGACACGGGGGGGGGAGGTGGAGCGTAGACACGGGGGGGGTGAGGGAGGAGCGTAGACACGGGGGGGGGGGGGAGAGGTGGAGCGTAGACACGGGGGGGGGGGGGGGAGAGGTGGAGCATAGACACGGGGGGGAGAGGTGGAGCATAGACACGGGGGGGGAGAGGTGGAGCATAGACACGGGGGGGGGGAGGTGGAGCATAGACACGGGGGGGGAGGTGGAGCGTAGACACGGGGGATGAGGGAGGAGCGTAGACACGGGGGGGTGAGGGAGGAGCGTAGACACGGGGGGGTGAGGGAGGAGCGTAGACACGGGGGGGTGAGGGAGGAGCGTAGACAAGGGGGGGTGAGGGAGGAGCGTAGACACGGGGGGGTGAGGGAGGAGCGTAGACACGGGGGGGTGAGGGAGGAGCGTAGACACGGGGGGGTGAGGGAGGAGCGTAGACACGGGGGGGTGAGGGAGGAGCGTAGACACGGGGGGGTGAGGGAGGAGCGTAGACACGGGGGGGTGAGGGAGGAGCGTAGACACGGGGGGGTGAGGGAGGAGCGTAGACACGGGGGGGGTGAGGGAGGAGCGTAGACACGGGGGGGTGAGGGAGGAGCGTAGACACGGGGGGGTGAGGGAGGAGCGTAGACACGGGGGGGTGAGGGAGGAGCGTAGACACGGGGGGGTGAGGGAGGAGCGTAGACACGGGGGGGTGAGGGAGGAGCGTAGACACGGCGGGGTGAGGGAGGAGCGTAGACACGGCGGGGTGAGGGAGGAGCGTAGACACGGGGGGGTGAGGGAGGAGCGTAGACACGGGGGGGTGAGGGAGGAGCATAGACACGGGGGGGGAGGTGGAGCATAGACACGGGGGGGGTGAGGGAGGAGCGTAGACACGGGGGTTGAATTTATTTGCTTTAGCAGATACAGGACAATGTGGAGTATGAGGTCTGCGCGTTACCTCAGAGATATCATAGTCATGGTCATACTCCTCTTCTCCTATGATTGTTGACCGAGCACTGTCCACCTGTAAAATCCATATACACATCTCACATACACATTTCTGACCATAGGTGAATGGATAGAAGGATAGATAAGACCCCTGTACCGATTCCTGAATCAATGCCGAGTCGGAGCCCTGCCGTCGGTGCTGGAAGAGTTTGGTAGAGATGACTGGTGAGGTATGAGAGCTGTCTAACCCAAAGTCGGACAAGATGGAGTTCCTGTTCATGGAAAACTGGAAAAAAAACATTTTTACTTACATGTAAAACCTAAAGATCCAGGACACGAGCCACCCATCAGGCAAAGTTTCATGGGTTGTCTCAACCAAAGAAAATATATCCAACCTATGTGCCCAAGGGTATAATACAATATTCTCAGGCCTGATCTCCCTATAGATTCCCGGCCTTTTCTAGAGATCTGGACCTCTAGATCCATTTGTGAGCATTACTAATAAACAAACAGATTACTATCCTGTAGAAATATGCAATAATCAGCATAAAAATGTCAATCACTCATCTAGACGGTGGTCAAAAAATCCAAGGCTGCTCCTCGGGGGGCGTGCCTGACTACATTTTCAGCTAATTATACAGTTGAAAAAATAACTATATTTATTTGGTCTCTACAATACAGAACAAGACCGCATGAGGCTATTTTTAAGGCTATTAATGCCCCATAACGAATAATCAGAAGTTCCAGATGGTCAAATTCCGGACTAACAGACCTTCACAGCATTTTACCTCGTCCATACGCAGCAGCTGATATGGATCAGTGAACGATACAGAATTGTAACCCAACCCCTAGAGAGTTCTCTTTTCGCTCCGCTGAGCTGTGCTCTTGCTTACCTCACTAATTGATGGGATCCTTTCAGTGCCTGAATCTAGGCCGCTGTCACAGTCTTGTGAATCCATAGACAGGCGGACTATAAAACAGATATTGTCCATATTATTTGGAGCTCGTGGGATTTTCGGAATGCATATAAAAAGGATTTTCTTTTCTGTATATAATTCAAAGCAGATTGTCCATTTTTTTTGCGGGTTTCTGCCTCCGCTCGTTGCTGCTGTTAGAGGCAGGTGTTAGCTGTATAACACAGCCGCTGAGCCCTGCCCAGGGTTAAAATAAGAGGACAGGGTGTCATTTCTGGGCTGTTTTATGTTTGAACACTATAGGAAAATTACCTTTTAGCTGTAGTACCTCATTTCACCACGTTGAGTGCATTTGCGTTCCCCATAAAGACCAATGTAACAGCGCCCCCCACAATTTCTCTGTGCATCAGGGCAATTGGACTTTCCTGGAAAATATCTTTGTAGAAACGTACCTTCTCCTACTTTATAGCCTACGGAGCTGCAGTCGCTGTATGAACGCAAAATATCCTGGAGAAAAATGAAAAACCATCTAAATAGAAAATGTCAAGATAAGAATGCACACACAGAAGAATTACATACAGGGGACAATCTTAAACACAAAAAGGGAGTTTGTGGATTTTTTTTCTATTTAATAACTTATCTTTAGGTCAATCACTTGACTAATCTACTGATCAGCTGATTAAAAGTGCTAAAGAAGTGACAGAGCTCCATACATCCTGCAGTGGCCATAAGTGGTACTGCAAGCTTCTGCCTACAATAGAATGGAAAGTGCATTACCGTTTATGACCACTACAGGATGTATGGAGCCATGTCACATTCTGCAACTTTGTCTGGACACCATGACGCAATGATGGTGTCCACCATGAGCAGAAAAAGGAAATGAAGAACAGAGACTAAGGAGGTCATGAATAATCTTGAGATACTTGTGGTGCACCAGCTTTGCTTCCCATGATGGGATTGTACTCACTGCGGGTCCAGCCATCTCCTGACGAATCTTAAGTTGCAGTTGATGGACCCTCCTTCTGGCTCCCTCGATCTGCTCCTGGAGACTGGGGTTCGGGGTTCGGTTATAAACTTCACAAAGAGCCTATAAATAACAGAGAACATGTCTCCAAAGCTGAACCACTACCACCACATGGTGGAAGGGCTGGAAAGTAGTGCGATCAAATTCAATGAGTAGACCAGTCTGGACCCTCTCCAGTCATAAATGACGGTTGGGTGGTCCAATCAGATGCATCTAGACATTGTACTAAATCAATACTAGTTTATTACAAGGACCAACTCAGCAGCTCTCACCACCATAAGATCCAGCCAGCACAAAACCAATGAGACCCACTGCCCTGGTGTATTACATACATGTATTGTCACAACTTTGTTGTCGGATTACCCGGGGCCAGGAGCTCCTTCCCTGTCCCCAACAATAGGGGTGCTCTAGCTATCCCTGCTCCCCAGATTACTTCTGATGGTGAAGATGCTGAGGCCATGTACCTTGCTAAACTCCTGAATCAGCCCTAGAGCTGTCCCCTTCCCCCACCAAGGGAAGTGGGGAGGAATAGTGTATGTAAATATACAAACCAGACTAACAAGAGAGGATGTACAGGGATAAATGAACATACCAAATAATACAAATATGCACTCACAGAAAACAGAGAGGAACACCGGGAAGTAAAGGAAGGAAAAACCAAATAGGAGAGGATGAGGATTTGCACAGAGCCAAAACACCTAGCAACAGTACACTACAAAAATGACAACTGACTCCTCTACTCCTCACCACGCTGTACAAGACTTAACACTGGCAATCCAAATTGCCAGATGAGAGTATATATAGGAGAGGGGAGTGACCAAGACTGAACAGCTGAGATCCTCCAAGCTGGGAAGCTTCAGAGACTCCAAGCTCAACAGCTAAACCCCTGCACTGCTAACAGAAACCTGCACCATTTAATATGAAGGATAAGTGCTTCTGACCAGTGCAGGAGTACGTGAAATCAGACGCTGCGGTCTTCTGGCCCCTCTCGGTCATGGAAAATCCGTGACATATACACTACTGTTCAAAAGTTTGGGGTCACCCAGACAATTTTGTGTTTTCCATGAAAACTCACATTTATCAAATGAGTTGCAAACTGAATAGAAAATATAGTCCAGACATTGACAAGGTTAGAAATAATGATTTTTATTTGAAAAAATAATTTTCTCCTTCAAACTTTGCTTTCAGCAAAGAATGCTCCCTTTGCAGCAATTCCAGCATTGCAGACCTTTGTCATTCTAGCTGTTAATTTGCTGAGGTCATCTTGAGAAATTTCCCCCCATGCTTCCTGAAGACCCTCCCACAAGTTGGATGAGCTTGATGGGCACTTTTTGCGTACCATACGGTCAAGCTGCTCCCACAACAGCTCAATTTGGTTGAGATCTGGTGACTGCGCTGGCCACTCCATTACAGATAGAACACCAGCTGCCTGCTTCTTCCCTAAATAGTTCATGCATAATTTGGAGGTGTGCTTTGGGTCATTGTCCTGTTGTAGGATGAAATTGGCTCCAATCAAGCGCTGTCCACAGGGTATGGCATGGCGTTGCAAAATGGAGTGTGTAACATCCCTGGTGGCGTGCTGGCATGGCTTACCACCTCCCACCATGCAAGACCGCCATCTTACCTATCAGTCCAGGCTGCACACTTTGCTCCAGTACCTGCTGTGTGCATGTCTCTTGTCTGACTGCTTAGGGCGGCGGCGCGGTTTACTGCCTGATTCTTATAGCTACTGTGTGCGCACTCCTAATGCGTCCCCAGCCTATTGTTGTGAGTCTCTGGATACTTAAACCCCCTCCACCCAGTAGGAGGTGCCTGAGCAACACTTTCTTTCAGTGTGTTCTGCGCACTTGAGTTGCCAGGTCCTGTCCTGTATCTTGTATGTTTCCGCCACCCTGGGGGCTGTATACCCAGACCTGTTACCTGTATCTGTGACTTCTAGTCAGTTTCCGCCACCCTGGGGGCTGAGTTCCCAGGCTCGTTCCTGTATCTTGTTCCTGGTTCAGTTCCTGTCTGAACAGTGTCCTAACCCGTTACTTGTTTGTCTCTATGTTCGTATCTTCCCTTTTCCTGCAGTGTCTGAACTTGCACCTAACTCCAATTCGTTGTCTCTGTACTTCATTGTAAGTAGCTAGTGTGTATCTGCTCCGCTCGTCTACCGCACCTGCAGGTTTTGCTCTGCTCGTCTACCGCACCTGCGGGTTTTGCTCTGCTCTGCTCGTCTACCGCACCTGCCTCTGCTCTGCTCGTCTACCGCACCTGCGGGTTTTGCTCTACTCTGCTCGTCTACCGCACCTGCGGGTTTTGCTCTGCTCGTTTACCGCACCTGCGGGTTTTGCTTTGCTCGTCTGCCGTACCTAGGGCTCTGTTCCTGTATCCCAGTCTGTACTGGTCCTTATCCTGCATGCGTTCCTACCTGCCAGTACCCACCTGTCTGCATACCAGCCGTGCCTGCCAGTACCCACCTGTCAGTATGCCAGCCTAAACTTGCCTGTTCCTGCATTCCCCGGTGTGGGTCAACAGCTGTGACCGGGGTCTGACCTGGAGTAGCACCTGGTCCCTCTGCTCGGTTCCTCCCTTGTTCACGGAGTCGACTGAGCCGCCGTGCGACCTTGGTTGGACCGAGTTGATACTTAGTCATGCCCCTCCAGGCACTCCTCGGTTCATGGTCCAGTGGGATCACTAATCATGCTCACGACAGTCAGTCTGGGCGTGTGCATAACAGTGTGATAGCCTTCCTTATTCAAAATCCCATTTACCTTGTACAAATCTCCCACTTTACCAGCACCAAAGCAACCCCAGACCATCACATTACCTCCACCATGCTTGACAGATGGCATCAGGCACTCTTCCAGCATCTTTTCAGTTGTTCTGCGTCTCACAAATGTTCTTCTGTGTGATCCAAAACACCTCAAACATTGATTCGTCTGTTCATAAAACTTTTTTCCAATCTTCCTCTGTCCAATGTCTGTGTTCTTTTGCCAATATTAATCTTTTCCTTTTATTAGCCAGTCTCAGATATAGCTTTTTCTTTGCCACTTTGCCCTGAAGGCCAGCATCCCGGAGTCGCCTATTCACTGTAGAAGTTGACACTGGCGTTTTGCGTGTACTATTTAATAAAGCTGCCAGTTGAGGAGCTGTGAGGAGTCGATTTCTCAGAATAGAGACTCTAATGTACTTGGTCTTGTTGCTCAGTTGTGCAGTGGGGCCTCCCACTTCTCTTTCTACTCTGGTTAGAGCCTGTTTGTGCTCTCCTCTGAAGGGAGTAGTACACCACGTTGTAGGACATCTTCAGTTTCTTGGCAATTTCTCGCATGGAATAGACTTCATTTCTAAGAACAAGAATAGACTGTCGAGTTTCACATGAAAGTTCTCTTTCTCTGGTCATTTTGAGAGTTTCATAGAACAAACAAATGTAATGCTCCAGATTCTCAACTAGCTCAAAGGAAGGTAAATTTTATAGCTACTCAAAATCAGCCAAACCGTTTTCAGCTGGGTTCACATACTTGTGCAAGGGTTTTCTAAACATCCATTAGCCTTCTTACACAGTTAGCAAACACAATGCACCATTAAAACACTGGAGTGGTGGTTGTTGGAAATGGGCCTCTATACACCAATGTTTTATTGCAATAAAAACAAGACGTTTGCAGCTAGAATAGTCATTTACTACATTAACAATGTATAAAGTATATTTCTGATTCATTTAATGAAAAAAAATGTGCTTTTCTTTAAAAAATAATGAAATTTCTAGATGACCCCAAACTTTTGAACGGTAGTGTATGTTACACTGTTACATAATTACATAGGCTTGAAAAAAAACCTAGATCCATCAAGTTCAACCTTTCGGCACCAACTATACATTTTGTCACCAAATTAACTATAACCCACAAGGTTTTCTTTTTTTGGGTTATTTCATACAGCCCCCTTGAGAATTATTTTTACTGCAAACCACCAAGGACACCGTTCCACTACATAACCAGTTTATTAAAGCAATGGCGAAATGATGGGTATCATAAGGCTCGCCAGATGGGTCAAAGCTACCAACCTTGCGAAAGCAGTCCTGACCATCATGGCCATGTAGTGACCTAGTGAGGTTTTCAAGATGGGTCAAAGCTACCAACCTCAAAACAAGTCTTGAACATCATGGCCACTCACTGACATAGTGAGGTTCCCAAAATGGGTCAAAGCTACCAACCTCATTAAAGCAGTCCTAACAACCATGGACACTCAATGACATAGTGAGTCTCTCAAAATGGATCAAAGCTACTAACCTTGCGAAAGCAGTCTTGACCATGATGGCCACTCACTGAAATAGCGAGATTCCCAAGATAGGTCAAATCTACCAACTTCAAAGCAGTCCTGACAATCATAGCCACTATTTGACATAGTGAGATTCCCAAGATGGGTCAAAGCTAACAAGCTAGTGAAAGCAGTTTGTACGTCAAGGCCAATCATTGACCATTAGTTTGTATACCAAGGGTTCAAACTCAGGGAACCCACCCAATGGTTGACAGTGGGTTTGCCTCTGTTTTTGTCACTTGCCAATTCAGGGAAAATTTAGCCTAACGTAATCCTCACTCAGATGCCTACATGCCCAAGCAACAAAAAGTGGAATTGCCCTCTAAATAGTGGCCCATTGGCCCTGACCTGGAGCTCCGTCTCTTCTTGCTTCAGCATTTTGTGAAGGATCTGGGTTGCATGCTTCTGAACCTCAGGATCCTAAAAACAAGAAGGGAAAATATAAAAAATAAATAAAGTTCAAAATTTGTGCCTGGCTCCTGTGGGATCCAGCCCATAACATGATGATGTTGGTAATGCCAGGATACCAACACGTTGACACAATACCGGATCCTCTAGTACCAATACAGAGGTCTACTGGCACAACCAAAAAACTGTAACCTTTACTGGAGTCTTTCCATTTTTTCAAAACTTTAAAAAATTCTTTCCCCCAAATCTCCTCTCCAGTCATTACCTGTAGCGGTTTAGGTCCTGTGATGCGCTGGGGAGGTGGCAAGGGAGGAGGAGGTGGCACCGGAGAAGACAAATTCCTAGGGGAGGCTGAAGAGCTAAGATCATGTCCGGACATTGTGGAGGAAGGCGGAGGAGAACCGAGGAGGGTGAGAGCCACGTATGTTCCAGCTGGTACAAAACAGAAGACAATTTAAAAAGACACTATGATAATCCAAAGTTGGGGGGAATCAGGGCAGTCAGAAGACAATCATGTGAAATCTTCGACTAATCAGAGCAAAGTACTTAAAAGGATTGTCCAGGATATCAAAAACATGGCTGTTTTCTCCATAAACAGTGCCACCCACTATCCACAGGTTGAGTCTCAAATCCAATAAAGTGAATAGGACCGAGATGCAATACCACACATAACCTGAGAGCAACTGTGGCGCTGTTTAAGTAAGACATCAGACTTTATTTTTTCTAATTGTTGACAATTCCTTCGAAATTAATCAAGGACAAGATGATTGGGATTTTGAAAAAAGGTTTGTAGGCCATACTCACACTTGATGAGCTTCACCACATCGATGTGAGAGCTGTTGGCAACCAACGTGCCGTTAACCTGGAGAAAAAGGACAGCGGTATATACATATACAAAATCATGCTTAAAAGGCTTAGGTGCATTGGCTGAGCAGTATCACATCATATATTACCTATATACTTTCTAGACTGACCTTCACAATACGATCACCCTCCTGTACCCCTGCCCGCATGGCTGCACCACCTGAAGAGGGGGAAAAAAGCAGAGCGACAGCTCAGATAACACCAACTACTGCATGACAGTGCGAAGAAGAGGCAGCGAAAACAGCAATAGGGGCGGATTACGCCTGCATTACATAATAAGAACAACATAGGTTCAATATATACAGTGAAGAAAATTATTATTTGATCCCTTGCTGTTTTGGTAACTCTGTCCACTGACAAAGACATGAACAGTCTATAATTTTAAGGGTAGGTTAATTTTAACATTGAGAGATAGAATATCCAGAAAAAAAAAAACAATCAAGAAAATCACATTGTATAAATTAGATAAATGTATTTGCATTTTGCAGTGAGAAATAAGTATTTGATCCTTCTGGCAAACAACACTCAATACTTGGTGGCAAAACCCTTGTTGGCAAGCACAGCAGTCAGACGTTTTTTGTAGTTGATGATGAGGGTTGTGCACATGTCAGGAGGAGTTTTGGTCCACTCCTCTTTGCAGATAATCTCTAAATCATTACGATTTTGAAGCTGTCGCTTGGCAGCTTGGAGCTTCAACTCCCTCCATAAGTTTTCTATGGGATTAAGGTCTGGAGACTGGCTAGGCCACTCCATGACCTTAATGTGCTTCTTTTTAGCCACTCCTTTGTTGCCTTGGCTGTATGTTTTGGGTCATTGTCTTGCTGGAAGACACAACTGTAACATCCTTGGCAGAATGCTGGCATGGCTTACCACCTCCCACCATGCAAGACCGCCATCTTACCCATCAATCCAGGCTGCACACTTTGCTACAGTACCTGCTGTGTGCATGTCTCTTGTCTGATTGCTTAGGGCAGCGGCACGGCTACTGCTTGATTCTTATAGTTACTGTGTGCGCACTCCTAATGCCTCCCCAGCCTATTGCTGTGAGTCACTGGACACTTAAACCCCCTCCACCCAGTAGGGGGTGCCTGAGCAACACTTTTCTTCAGTGTGTTCCTTGCAACTGAGTTGCCAGGTCCTGTCCTGTATCTTGTCTGTCTCCGCCTCCCTGGGGACGGAGTTCCCAGGCTCGTTCTTGTATCTTGTTCCTGGTTCAGTTCCTGTCTGAACTGTATCCTAGCCCATTACCTGTTTGTCTCTATGTCCGAACCTTCCCTTTTCCTGCAGTGTCTGAACCTGCACCTAACTTCAACTTGTCTCTGAACTTCTGTTTGTGAGTTTTGCGTACACTCGCTACTTCATTGTAAGTACCTTGTGTGCATCTGGTTCTGCTCGTCCAGCGCACCTGCGGGCTTTGCTTTGCTCTGCTCGTCTACCGCACCTGCGGGCTTTGCTTTGCTCTGCTCGTCTACCGCACCTGCGGGCTTTGCTTTGCTCTGCTCGTCTACCGCACCTGCGGGCTTTGCTTTGCTCTGCTCGTCTACCGCACCTGCGGGCTTTGCTTTGCTCTGCTCGTCTACCGCACCTGCGGGCTTTGCTTTGCTCTGCTCGTCTACCGCACCTGCGGGCTTTGCTTTGCTCTGCTCGTCTACCGCACCTGCGGGCTTTGCTTTGCTCTGCTCGTCTACCGCACCTGCGGGCTTTGCTTTGCTCTGCTCGTCTACCGCACCTGCGGGCTTTGCTTTGCTCTGCTCGTCTACCGCACCTGCGGGCTTTGCTTTGCTCTGCTCGTCTACCGCACCTGCGGGCTTTGCTTTGCTCTGCTCGTCTACCGCACCTGCGGGCTTTGCTTTGCTCTGCTCGTCTACCGCACCTGCGGGCTTTGCTTTGCTCTGCTCGTCTACCGCACCTGCGGGCTTTGCTTTGCTCTGCTCGTCTACCGCACCTGCGGGCTTTGCTTTGCTCTGCTCGTCTACCGCACCTGCGGGCTTTGCTTTGCTCTGCTCGTCTACCGCACCTGCGGGCTTTGCTTTGCTCTGCTCGTCTACCGCACCTGCGGGCTTTGCTTTGCTCTGCTCGTCTACCGCACCTGCGGGCTTTGCTTTGCTCTGCTCGTCTACCGCACCTGCGGGCTTTGCTTTGCTCTGCTCGTCTACCGCACCTGCGGGCTTTGCTTTGCTCTGCTCGTCTACCGCACCTGCGGGCTTTGCTTTGCTCTGCTCGTCTACCGCACCTGCGGGCTTTGCTTTGCTCTGCTCGTCTACCGCACCTGCGGGCTTTGCTTTGCTCTGCTCGTCTACCGCACCTGCGGGCTTTGCTTTGCTCTGCTCGTCTACCGCACCTGCGGGCTTTGCTTTGCTCTGCTCGTCTACCGCACCTGCGGGCTTTGCTTTGCTCTGCTCGTCTACCGCACCTGCGGGCTTTGCTTTGCTCTGCTCGTCTACCGCACCTGCGGGCTTTGCTTTGCTCTGCTCGTCTACCGCACCTGCGGGCTTTGCTTTGCTCTGCTCGTCTACCGCACCTGCGGGCTTTGCTTTGCTCTGCTCGTCTACCGCACCTGCGGGCTTTGCTTTGCTCTGCTCGTCTACCGCACCTGCGGGCTTTGCTTTGCTCTGCTCGTCTACCGCACCTGCGGGCTTTGCTTTGCTCTGCTCGTCTACCGCACCTGCGGGCTTTGCTTTGCTCTGCTCGTCTACCGCACCTGCGGGCTTTGCTTTGCTCTGCTCGTCTACCGCACCTGCGGGTCCGTTCCTGTATCCCAGTCTGTACTGGTCCCTATCCTGCCTGCGTTCCTACCTGCCAGTGCCCACCTGTCTGCATGCCAGCCGTGCCTACCTGTTACTGCTTTCCCCAGTGTGGGTCAACAGCTGTGACAGGGGTCTGACCTGGAGTAGCACCTGGTCCTTCTGCTCGGTTCCTCCCTGGTTCACGGAGTCGACTGAGCCGCCGTGCGACCTTGGTCGGACTGGGTTGATACTTAGTCACGCCCCTCCAGGCACTCCTCGGTTCATGGTCCAGTGGGATTACTAATCACGCTCACGCCAGTCTGGGCGTGTGCATAACACCAGCCACGACCCATCTTCAATGCTCTTACTGAGGGAAGGAGGTTGTTGGCCAAAATCTCGTGATACATGCCCCATCCATTTTCCCTTCAGTACGGTGCAGTCGTCATGTCCCCTTTGCAGAAAAGCAACCCCAAAGTATGTTTCCCCCACCATGCTTCACGGTTGGGATGATGTTCTTAGGATTGTAATCATCCTTCTTTCTCCAAACACAGCGAGTCCAGTTAATGTCAAAGAGCTCAATTTTTGTCTCATCTGAACACAGCACCTTCTCCCAATAACTCACAGAATCATCCAGGTGTTCATTGGCAAACTTCAGACGGGCCTGCACATGTGCCTTCTTGAGCAGGGGGACCTTGCGGGCACTGCAGGATTTTAAACCTTTAAGGCGTAATGTGTTACCAATGGTTTTCTTAGTGACTGTGGACCCAGCTGCCTTGAGATCATTAACAAGTTCCCCCCAGTAGTTTTAGGCTGATCTCTCACCTTCCTCATGATCAAGGATACCCCACGAGGGAGATTTTGCATGGTGTCCAAGATTGATGTCGATTGACAGTCATTTTGTATTTCTTCCATTTTCTTACTATTACACCAACAGTTGTCTCCTCCTCACCCAGCGTCTTACTTATGGTTTTGTAGCCCATTCCAGCTTTGTGCAGGTCTATGATCTTGTCCCTGACATCCTTAGAAAGCTCTTTGGTCTTGCCCATGTTGTAGAGGTTAGAGTCTGACTGATTAATTGAGTTTGGGGACAGGAGTCTTTTATACAGGTGACTATGTAAGACAGCTGTCTTTAATGCAGGTAGCGAGTTGATTAGGAGCATCTGACTGGTCTGTAGGAGCCAGAACTCATAATGGTTTGTAGGGGATCAAATAGTTATTTGCATTTTGCAGTGAGAAATAAGTATCTAATTTATACAATGTGATATTCTTGATTTTTTTCTGGATATTCTATCTCTCAATGTTAAAATTAACCTAGCCTTAAAATTATAGACTGTTCATGTCTTTGTCAGTGGGCAAACTTACTAAAACAGCAAGGGATCAAATACTTATTTCCCCCATTGTATATATATTATAAAAGCCTCCTAAATTGCCTGACCACACAGGTTTACTCACCTTGGCGCACTGACTGAACAAGGACGATTCTGTCCCCGCTGACTGTAAACCCAAATCCATTCTGATCCCTCTGTACAACCACACAGCGCTGGACCAAACCTACAGGTAAAGTAATAGAAAATGGGCGAATTTAGGAGAGAGAGAGATATATATATATATATATATATATATATATATATATATATATATATATATATATATACACACACACACACACACACACACATTCTTTCCATTACTGAGATAGAAGATGGCAGTTGGTGCTCACAACGTTCTAGAACTTGCAGCAGAATGTCTGTGTTGCTTTTAGCTCCTCCTCCCTCCATAGAATTTTAAAAGCACCAACTGTCATCGTCCATCTCAGTAATGGGAAATCTGTTCAGGAGGAGAAAAAAAAAGCAGATTTCTCTAAGATATGTTACAAAGTTACTTATTTTCACGTGAATTATTGATTTATGAAATAAAAATTAAAATGATGGTGGCACTAAGTACATCAAATACAAATATGACAAAATAACATTCAGCAAAATAAAAAAAAAGACTAAATATAATAAAACAACATACAGTAACATACAATAATAAGCATTTCAAAATACTATCATATAACCAGCAGCTTGACTTTTCAAATCCTGACCACACGGGGGAGCCACAGTCCACTCTATGCAGAGGATGTGTCCTAATTAAGGTCACATGAACTGCTTGCTGCCTGGCTGCTGAAAGATTTTTGGCTGGGAGTGCAGTTTAGATAATGGCAGCAGCGGTGATAACATAACAGGTCAAACAACTGGCGGATTAACTAAGCAGGAGCGGCTGAAGCAATTTGTATTACAAGGTAATAAAAGGGTTATTTCTTCTATCCTACACCCACCCCCCCCCCCACCCCCCATCAAAAAATATCACAAGCTAACCCCTATATCTGCCCTCTGGCACTTAAAGGGTGAAGCCATGTTCAGCCTGGCTCCATGGCCTGTAAGACTTCTGGAGAGAGCTGGCAGTCCCATAGACAATAGGTGAAGCAGAGATCATGTCCCAGTGATCAGCACGTTATCTCCTATATGGATAGGGGATACGTTATTATTATTATTATTTTTTTTTTTAATTATTGATCAGCCTTTGCAAAGTTATGAAACTTTTTAATATACTCCCATTTACTTATTTTGCTTCCTTTTCTTCTAAACTCCATGCTGAAAGTGCTCTTTTAACTGGTTAGTTCGTGCACTTTTAGCAGCTGCTTTTATCTGCTGCTCTACCAAGAATTTGTAGGCAAACGCTATTTCCAATCACTGTCCCTGTGGCGTGTGCGGGAGAAAAGCAGAGCAGGGTAATGATTGTAAGTAAATAGAGTAGGAGCACAGATTCTTCATACAACAGCAGATCAAAGCAGCTTCTAAAAGTACATGAACCAGGCAGGTAAAACAGCACTTTCAGTATTCAGAATAGAGGAGGTAAAATATGACAATGAAGTATATTACAAAGATTCAGAACTTTATAAAGGCTGATCAATCATTAAATTGAATTAAGGAATATATTGTTTAGTTACTCTTGGCTTTCACGTATATTACCCAACTGGGTGCGTCCATGTCTTGTTATTGACCCACTGCTTTAAAGCTGGACGTGTACAGACCATTGTCCTATAGAAGTCAATGGAGTGGTGGTACGGCTTTATTCACCATGTACTCCCTTTCTTGGCATGGGATAAACCATTACTGTCTATAACAGTAGCGTAGCTACCAGGGGGCAGAGGACGCCCCGGGCCCCGCGCTCTAGGGGCCCACCCGGAGCTACTGGCACTGTTCACTATAGCAGTGTTCGCTGCTCATTTGCATACGTCTGTAGCTCCGCCTCCCTGCTTCTGGTTCTTCCACTGCCGCCAATCAGCAGAGGGAGAGGAGATCAGCACATCTGACCAATCGGCCGCTCCTGCAGTTACTCCTCCCCCTGTACGGCAGCGCGGGGGCCGGCGACACAAGGAGGCGAAGATCAGCTCGTCTTCTGGTGAGGACCTGGATCTCGTCTCCTCCTCAGGAGCAGGTAGAAACTCTTCTTTGTTATGAACTTTGCTTTCCTCCTTATCCGCTCCGCCCCCGAATACTGGACTCCCCTCCCCCTGCAGTGTCCTCCTGCACCATCTACTAGGTATCTAACAAAAAGAAAAGCAGCACTAAGGCCACCAGGGATGTGCTCAGGAAGACGGAGCGCTCTGCTCCGGCGCGAGGGGCCTCGCAGCCCTGTGCACTGGCTAATGGGCTTTCTATTGAGCCACATAGTATCTGTCCTCCGAGTTCTTACAGTGGTTTTACATAGGACTGCAGGTAACATCTGATACATTATCTGTACTTAGAGAGTGATCAGTGTTATCAGTGGTGTTACATAGGACTGCAGGTATCATGTTATACATGCTGTACCCAGAGAGTGATCAGTGTTATCAGTGGTGTTACATAGGACTGCAGGTATCATGTTATACATGCTGTACCCAGAGAGTGATCAGTGTTATCAGTGGTGTTACATAGGACTGCAGGTATCATGTTATACATGCTGTACCCAGAGAGTGATCAGTGGTGTTACATAGGACTGCAGGTATCATGTTATACATGCTGTACCCAGAGAGTGATCAGTGTTATCAGTGGTGTTACATAGGACTGCAGGTATCATGTTATACATGCTGTACCCAGAGAGTGATCAGTGTTATCAGTGGTGTTACATAGGACTGCAGGTATCATGTTATACATGCTGTACCCAGAGAGTGATCAGTGTTATCAGTGGTGTTACATAGGACTGCAGGTATCATGTTATACATGCTGTACCCAGAGAGTGATAATTGTGTTGTGTGTGGTGGTGTTATTTTGAGGTGGTTGGAGGGATTGATTTCAGCAAAAAAAAAAATAAAAAATTGTCTGGACTCTGATGTCGTGAGCATGCAATGACCGAGCGTTGGTCTGCCAGGACCTTGTGGGGTGGACTCGTCAGGATCCACAATTAGCCGAGTATAGATTGTTTTTTTTATTTATTTAAACCGTGTGGTGGAGCTGTGGGGGCATCAAAGTATGGAGGACCCTCATACAGTGTGGGGGGGCCACCTCATACACTGTAGGGACTACTGTGAGTGGGAGCTAATATGTGGACCATTATACAGCGTGGTAGCTAATGAGGGAACCATTATACAGTTTGTAACCTACCTTGGGGGCAATCATACGATGTAAGGACTACTGTGAGAGCTATTATACAGCGTGGGTGCTACTGCAGTGGCCATTATGCACTGTGTGGGCATATATATATAATGTGGGAGCTGTTTTTGAGAGGGGGGGGGGGAGGAGTCGGCAAACTGTGGGAACTACTTTGAGGGCTATTATACACTGTAATTAAAACAATTCCTAGAATACACAAGTAATCTACGTCCATACACTTAATACCTCATATTACAACCGTAGGGTGACGAAGGTGTGCCGAAACGCGCGTCGGTGTCGGCGTGCAGTACACAGAGTGACGGACCACCAGGTATTAACACATGTTTATCTGATGTAAAGTGTATGGCTGATGCAATTGGCAGGTTAGGAAGTTCAAAGGCTGTACATAGGAATTATTTATTTGAATGGATTGCAAGTCTATTTTCAGTATCATGTGCTTTGTTGCCCTTTGGTCATTGACCATATACACAATTAAAAAGTTTGATAGGGCCACTCTGTACTTGCCTCCATATGTACATTTTTTTAGTAGTGGGTGTAACACAATAGAACCCATATTTCCTATGCAGAATCAGTGTACCATGGTGTAATTGTATCCAATGTCTCTATGTTTGTATTTCATATCAAGACAGTATATGTTTTCTATGAATCCATGTATGCACTTTTTCTTTAGTGCCATCAAGAATCTATTTTTGCAATAAAGGTGTTCTAGTCTGACACCTTGGCTAATTCTTTATTTTTAATTCTTTATTATGACCTGGATATTCGGTTTGTTTTGTTTGGGGTTACTATTATACACTGTGGGGACCATCACACTGTGTTTCTGGGGAGCTGTGGGACCATCACACTGTTTCTGGGGAGCTGTGGGACCATCACACTGTGTTTCTGGGGAGCTGTGGGACCATCACACTGTGTTTCTGGGGAGCTGTGGGACCATCATACTGTGCAGACGGGAGCAGTGGGACCATCATACTGTGCAGACGGGAGCAGTGGGACCATCATACTGTGCAGACGGGAGCAGTGGGACCATCATACTGTGCAGACGGGAGCAGTGGGACCATCATACTGTGCAGACGGGAGCAGTGGGACCATCATACTGTGCAGACGGGAGCAGTGGGACCATCATACTGTGCAGACGGGAGCAGTGGGACCATCATACTGTGCAGAAGGGAGCAGTGGGACCATCATACTGGGTATAGGGGAGGTGTAAGTTCATCATACTGTGTATAGGAGAGCTGTGGGTCCATCATATTGCGTATGAGGGGGACACAGGGAACATTAAATGTTAAGTGGACACTTAAGAACCAGGTGCACATGGGGCATAATTACTTTCTAGGGCACTTGCAAAGCACTTTAATATTTTGTAGGGGGCAATTTTATCATCTAGAGGGCATACAGGAGGCGTTATTACTATGTAAGGGGCACAGTGGTAGCATTTTTATGTGGGGCAGTAAGAGGAGCCTTTATTGTACCAAACAGTAGGTGCAGTAATAGGGACACATACGGCAGCAGAGGCTCAGTATTGGATTATCAGCAGGATGAGGAGTTTGTGCAGGTTGGGAATAGATGAGGACGGGGCTGGTAATGTGACAAGTCAAATGTGTCTGTGTTGTAACCTCTGCAGATGAGTCCTGGCTGGAGAAGTTGTCATGTCGGTCTGGGCCACATGGAAAAGACGGGAAAAGTGAACAAATCCATAAGACAAAATCTCAGCTGTAAGTTACCACCCATAACTGTACGGAAATCACTTGTATGTTCTGCAGGACTGGTATCTACCACTACATGTCACCATATGGCGCTAATAGCAGTGTTGGTTTTTGTTTAGAAATATTTTTCAGTAACAGCGCGGTCATCTGCTGAGGTTCCCCTATACACTTAGGCTGTGCCACCATAGTTGTAATCAGGGTTTCCCGATCAGGGACTACTCAGATATTTCAACCCCACCCCACCAGCTGAATCCCTAGCTACACCTCTGGTGTTCCAACTAAGAAACCTCAAGTTTTGAGGGGGGAACTAGGGAAACCCTGACAATTTTCAGCCCGAAATGAAATTTCTGAAACAAATTCATGGAAGTCCCAATAAATGTGGCACTGTTGGCAACTTTAATATACCCCAGTATTGATTATAACCAAACTATGGAGATAAGACTCTGTGTTTATCAAGATGTTTAAGGTCGAAAGACTTCATGGCTACCTGTTGACTCGCCGTAGTCTGTGGTCTGGCGCTGGTGCCCGGGAGACCTTCGTTCTGATGCCCCGTCACTGACAGATGACAGGCTGCTCAACCTGCAAGAAAAAGGGAAGAGATGATTAGTATATGGGCTGACACCATCATCATATAAAATACATACAAAACCTTACCATCCATTAACGTTATTTAAAATTGCTCAATGTAACCCGTTCACACCCATTCATTAGCCAAAAAAAATTAAAGGGGGGGTTTGTTGTGTTGTCTCAGAAGCTCAAATATGTTCCCCTAATCCTCACTGCTTTTTGTCTGTAAGACAACTAGCTGCAGCAGAAGCCTCCCTCCTTTCTTATTAATTCAGTCATTCAGGCTTGAAATCGGCTAGGAAACAACATGGTGTAAAGAGAACTGAGACAAGTTGTACACTAATAAGTAGAGCCACATGCACATAGTGGAATTGATTGTCTTTTGGTCTCAGAAGAGCAGCCATATCCATCCTCCATTCTCACTACCCTGTGTTTGGTGGTAAAAAAAAATATATTATTTTTTTTTATTTTAAACATGCCTTTCTAGATTTAGAAAGCCAGGAACTGGTTAGGGAGTAACAGGTGTAGATAAAGAATCAGGAGCAGGTGTATACTAATAAGGAACACCCTAATATGTCCAAATAGAAAAGTTTATCGTCTTGCTGCTCCAGAAGCTCCACTATGTCTCCCTCAACCTCAGTGCCTTGTATCTGGCTGTAGGACATCTGGCTGCAGCAGAAACCTTCCCTATTTCTTTATTAAACATTGTATTATAGGTTTAGAAATCCAGAAGCCGCAACTGAACTAGGAAATAAAAAAATGTAGAGAGAATCAGGATTTTTCCCCATAGAGTAGTTAATTGTCTTGCTGTTCCAGAAGCTTCACCATGTTCCCCTCAATCTTAGTGCTTTGTGTCTGGCTGTAAGACAACAGGCTGCAGCGGGAACTTTCTCTCCCCCCCCCCCCCTTTTTTTAATGCAAACATTTATTTTTAGGTTTATAAATCCAGAGGCTGGAAACATATAAAAGGAACAATAAATATATATCTAAAAAAAAAAAAATTAGGAGAACCATTTCTTTCCTCTAATTGGGATAGTTCTCATTTTTGGCAAGAATCAAGCAGATATTTCGAGAATTAAGCAGCAATGATTAATCAATCATCCCACTCCACATGACAGCCCACAATAGCAGAAAATCAAAGCAAAGCTCAGTGATGGAGATAGATTGGCTTCCCACCGCTTGCTTATTTCAGCAATCATTTACTCTGAAAGCGAAAGTCGTGAAGTCATACGACTGATAAATATAACATTACACGGCGCACTTCAAAGGGAAGGAAATCGAGAGGAAAAATACATTATTAATTAACCACTAGACCATAGAAATCACGACAGCAGAGGATTTGCAAAAATTCAAGCAGCTACACAACTGGGTCAGCAAAATTCACTCAGACGTTGTAAATCTACATATTTTTTTCTCTATAGGGGGCAGTGCTGGAAACCACAGGAAAGAGTCCCTCAAAATAGCTCTTCACTTCCTAGCTGCCTGAGAGGAAGTTATGAACACAGTCAACCGAGGCAACAGGTCAAGAGATGTGTCCTGGGAGAAGGAAGCCCATCATGCTTGGCAGGTTGCCTCCAAAAACCTCAACTTTATTTTAGAACCAGCATGGACTGTGAGGAGGTTGTAGCTGGGATGAAGGTGCCACGAAGAAAAAGAATCAAAGAAAAAAAAAAGAAGAGGGGGTTGAAAGGGCTATGGGAAACCTAAGGAGAACTTGGGTGATGCCCAAATCGAAATGGCCCTTGACACGGCCCTTGTGACCTCCTGGGAACTGGTGGGATCTGCAAGATATGGTACCAGATATGTGTGTGAGTGCAAAAGCAATGTCAATTGTTACAGGACCTCAGCTGTATTACAAGTAGCCAAACCCCTCCTGGAAATCTATACGCACATACAGCAGCGAAGTCACTCACAAGGAGAAAAGAAAAAGTCCCAAAACTACTATAATACTGCCCCCTATGTACAAGAATAAAACTACTATAATACTGCCCCCTATGTACAAGAATATAACTACTATAATACTGCCCCCTATGTACAAGAATATAACTACTATAATACTGTCTCCTATGTACAAGAATATAACTACTATAATACTGTCCCTATGTACAAGAATATAACTACTATAATACTGTCCCTATGTACAAGAATATAACTACTATAATACTGCCCCCTATGTACAAGAATATAACTACTATAATACTGCTCCTATGTACAAGAATATAACTACTATAATACTGCTCCTATGTACAAAAATATAACTACTATAATACTGCTCCTATGTACAAGAATATAACTACTATAATACTGCCCCTATGTACAAGAATATAACTACTATAATATTGCCCCTATGTACAAGAATATAACTACTATAATACTGCCCCTATGTACAAGAATATAACTACTATAATACTGTCTCCTATGTACAAGAATATAACTACTATAATACTGCTCCTATGTATAAGAATATAACTACTATAATACTGCTCCTATGTACAAGAATATAACTACTATAATACTGCCCCTATGTACAAGAATATAACTACTATAATATTGCCCCTATGTACAAGAATATAACTACTATAATACTGCCCCTATGTACAAGAATATAACTACTATAATACTGTCCCCTATGTACAAGAATATAACTACTATAATACTGTCCCCTATGTACAAGAATATAACTACTATAATACTGTCCCCTATGTACAAGAATATAACTACTATAATACTGCCGCCTATGTATAAGAATATAACTACTATAATACTGACCACTATGTACAAGAATATAACTACTATAATACTGCTCCTATGTACAAGAATATAACTACTATAATACTGCCCCCTATGTACAAGAATATAACTACTGTAATACTGCTCCTGTGTACAAGAATATAACTACTATAATACTGCTCCGATGTACAAGAATATAACTACTATAATACTGCTCCTATGTACAAGAATGTAACTACTATAATACTGCTCCTATGTACAAGAATATAACTACTATAATACTGCCCCTATGTACAAGAATATAACTACTATAATACTGCTCCTGTGTACAAGAATATAACTACTGTAATACTGCTCCTATGTACAAGAATATAACTACTGTAATACTGCTCCTATGTACAAGAATATAACTACTGCAATACTGCTCCTGTGTACAAGAATATAACTACTGTAATACTGCTCCTGTGTACAAGAATATAACTACTATAATACTGCTCCTGTGTACAAGAATATAACTACTGTAATACTGCTCCTATGTACAAGAATATAACTACTGCAATACTGCTCCTGTGTACAAGAATATAACTACTATAATACTGCCCCCCTATGTACAAGAATATAACTACTGTAATACTGCTCCGATGTACAAGAATATAACTACTATAATACTGCTCCTATGTACAAGAATATAACTACTGTAATACTGCTCCTATGTACAAGAATATAACTACTGCAATACTGCTCCTGTGTACAAGAATATAACTACTATAATACTGCCCCCCTATGTACAAGAATATAACTACTGTAATACTGCTCCTGTGTACAAGAATATAACTACTGCAATACTGCTCCTGTGTACAAGAATATAACTACTATAATACTG
The DNA here is from genome assembly GCF_046119375.1 of Phyllobates terribilis. Taxonomy (NCBI): domain Eukaryota; kingdom Metazoa; phylum Chordata; class Amphibia; order Anura; family Dendrobatidae; genus Phyllobates; species Phyllobates terribilis. Next base: position 152,653,178 of record NW_027362767.1, read on the forward strand.
CCCCCCTATGTACAAGAATATAACTACTGTAATACTGCTCCGATGTACAAGAATATAACTACTATAATACTGCTCCTATGTACAAGAATATATCTACTATAATACTACTTCTATGTACAAGAATATAACCACTATAATACTGCTCCTATGTACAAGAATATAACTACTATAATACTGCCCCCTATGTACAAGAATATAACTACTATAATACTGCCCCCTATGTACAAGAATATAACTACTATAATACTACCCCTATGTACAAGAATATAACTACTATAATACTGCTCCTATGTACAAGAATATAACTACTATAATACTGCCCCTATGTACAAGAATATAACTACTATAATACTGCTCCTATGTACAAGAATATAACTACTATAATACTGCCCCTATGTACAAGAATATAACTACTATAATACTACCCCTATGTACAAGAATATAACTACTATAATACTGCTCCTATTTACAAGAATATAACTACTATAATACTGCTCCTATGTACAAGAATATAACTACTATAATACTACCCCTATGTACAAGAATATAACTACTATAATACTGCCCCTATATACAAGAATATAACTACTATAATACTGCTCCTATGTACAAGAATATAACTACTATAATACTGCTCCGATGTACAAGAATATAACTACTATAATACTGCTCCTATGTACAAGAATATAACTACTATAATACTGCTCGTATATACAAGGATATAACTACTATAATACTGCCCCTATGTACAAGAATATAACTACTATAATACTGCCCCTATGTACAAGAATATAACTACTATAATACTGCCCCTATGTACAAGAATATAATTACTATAATACTGCCCCCTATGTACAAGAATATAACTACTATAATACTGCTCCTATGTACAAGAATATAACTACTATAATACTGCTCCTATGTACAAGAATATAACTACTATAATACTGCCCCCTATGTACAAGAATATAACTACTATAATACTGCCCCCTATATACAAGAATATAACTACTATAATACTGCCCCTATGTACAAGAATATAATTACTATAATACTGCCCCCTATGTACAAGAATATAACTACTATAATACTGCCCCCTATGTACAAGAATATAACTACTATAATACTGCCCCCTATGTACAAGAATATAACTACTATAATACTGCCTCTATGCTATGGAATTAGGTATAAAGAAAACATCTTTAAAAAGAAAGTATCATATATTAAAAAAATAAATATCACTGGCAATTGTGAAAACAACTGTACTGAGCAAACACAACAATGTAACCTTCCTTACAACATAGCAGCAATAATGTGCAGTTGTGGATCTGTAGTAAACTCTTCCCCATATTTTCCCTTTGAATCACCATATTTATCCCAAGTTAATTGAAGAGTTAGTGATAGGTTTCATATTAGGATAATTGTCGCGATAAAGTATAATAAACGTTATAAATTCTGTAACTGTCACGCTGGGAATTGTAGTTCGCAGAAGCCATAGAATGGGCTAATAGGTTTATAAACCACGTTCACAATATTATTCTGGATTTCTTCTGTTTACCCAGAGCCGACACTGAAGGAAGTCAATAATCCTTAGTGCAGGCAGTTGGTTTTCCCCGTCTTCACTTCTACACACTTATTACAGCCATGGTTATTCAGGATCTATAGATCCGCGCCAGATTTCCTTTTATGGGTAAAGACGAAACTGTAGAAGATAAACCATGTCCTCTTTTTATTATATGTATACATTATCCGGATTCACATTCCTGTTAAGTCTTAAAAATTGATTTTCAAAACTTTTTCCCCCCCGGAGGCTAATCTGCCTTGTGCAAGCTCCTACGAAAATACAAAAGTGTGTGTTGCCCTTTAAGCTGAAGGCAGGCTCACCTTGACCTGTCAACGACAAATAATGTATGCCAGAAAGCGGACTGTGCACGTGTAAATGTAAGGAAGTCACGTGATCCTTGGATTCTGCAAACTAAAGAGGACCAGTGACTTGCCATAAACATGCAGATTTTTTTTACCTGGTGTAAATGCCGCTGTTCTCCTGAATCCGGCGATATTTTTCTTTTGCTCCTGCGCCTCTCCGTTCCTGAGATATGGCCTCTTCTTCCCTGTATAGAAATCTAGTCTTGTTGGTCAAATGGGTGTGGTAAACAACAACACGCCCACAGGAGAGGTTAAGACCACACTCACTTGGCAAACTAGATTAGATTTATTATATACAGAGAAGAGGCCATATCTCAGGAACCGAGAGGCGCATGAAGAAAAGAAAACCATCGCCGGATTCAGGAGAACAGCGGCTTTTACACAGAGTAAAAATTTATGGCAAGTGACGGGTTATTTTTAAATAAATTATGTAATATGAAAGATTAAACCATGATTAATATAGATTTTTCAAAAAGGAATAGCAGCACCCTTCACTGATTACCCAGAAAATCACAACCCAAATTTCCCAGACACACAAACTGTAGAACATGTTCTTCTACTTTCTCATATAATAAATTTCACTTTCACTCCCTTATACTTTACACTGCTACTCTACTTCTTCCAAATGGCTGCTGGGTATGAGCACAAGTCCACCAGAAGCTAACCAATAAGTCACCCGCATACCACCATAACATTTCTCATAAATAGTGACCAATGACAGTGCTGCATTATCTCTACAGTCAGAAATCCCCCTACTGACTCAGAGACACTGTTTTTATTCTCCCCCATTTTTTACACTGCAGCTCTACTTCTTCTGACTGGCTTCTGGGTGTAAGCCTAAGCCCACCACAAGCCAACCAAGAAGTCATTATTTAGAAAGTGGACTATTACATTTCTCGTACATCGTAGCTAAAGATGGAGTCCAAGGTAATCAGAATAAAAACCTAGGTGTCTAAAGGAGTCAGATTGTGGATTCTGCCTCTCCTCCATATTTTACACTGCAGCTCTTCTTCTGACTGGCTGATGTATGCAAGAATAAGCCCAACAAAAAGGCAACCAGGCAGTCGTTACTAGTGAGCGGACTATCATTCTGCTGTTCTCTATACAAGGACTTCTTCGTTAGTTTGCGGTGAGCTTGTGCTCATGCCAAGGAGCCAGTCAGGAGAAGTAGAGCTGCAGCGTATAATTTAGGGAAAAGATAGAAATCCACATCCCAACTCATCAGATTATTATTCTCTCTCTCCCTTAAATTTTATGCTGTAGCTCTACTTCTTCTGACTGGCTCCTGGGCATGAGCACAAGCTCACCGCAAGCCAACAAGGAGGACAAAAAAGAGCGCGGACCATCATTCCATTTCTGATAAAATGAAGCCTCAAAGTGAGGCTCCTGCAGCCCGCACCACAGCGCAGAAAAATCTGACTAATGTAAAATATTATATACCGTATATATTTAAAATAAGGAAAAAACAGGAAGGACGGTCGCAACAAAGGACACAATGACGGAGGTAAGTGGAAATTCAGCTCGTGCATTCTTTACATTCTTCTCGGCAATGCAGGAATTCTGAAAGAAAACTGAAGTAACACAAAGGACGAAGAGCAATAACCTTCAAGGCATGTCCCGCCACCGCGTGTAACCCTTTCAGTGCCATCACTGTAACAGGAAATATACCGCCAACCACTCCTAAGGGGTCACAGACTTGCACGGTTGCCCTCAAATAGGACTAGTTATGGGTGGGTCCTCGTAGGGAGGATTCTTTGCAGTCACTGTAAAGAGTAAAATGTTTAGGAGGCTCCCCATATATAATATATTATAATATATACCACCAGGGCAGAAGAACCCATCCAGAATCATTGAAATTTCTTCTGCCCTGGTGTCCAAATGCACCATTAGGGGAGGTGAGGACTGGGGCGACTGGGGCGAAGAGGGGGCATGAATGCCGCAAAATATTCTTCCAGTACAATATTGTTATGAAAGCCATGTTTTCAGCTCCACGAGGACACCTAACTCTGTCCTCACTTTAAGTGCAAAGAAAGCGACAACCACACTGAAAAAAAATAATTGTTGTTAGGCAACGTCGGCCATAGCAACCAGTCTGTCTCAAGTTACTTGGCTGTTTCAGTGGGCTGGCACTGGTGTTCCCACAGTAAACACTAGTGCCAGCCCACCAATATCAACTAAGTAACGTAAGACAGACTGGTTGCTATGGCCAGCAATGCCTAACAACGACTTTTGTTATGAAGTTGTCAGACAGGATTTTACTTGATGTTCCCTTTTCATGTCCCATTTTGGACTTATCAGAGCCCCTACGGCAAATAGCAAGGCCAGCCCACCTAAACAACCAAGTAACGTGACGCAGACTAGTTGCTATGGCTATCACTGCTAGTTTGTCTCAAGTTACTTGGTTGTTTTGGTTGGGTAGCACTGCGGTTTATGGTGGGAACTCCATTTTCGAGTCCCGGTTTGGGCTTACTGGCGTTCCCACAGTAAACACCAGTGCCAAACACACATAAAACACCCAAGTAGCTGGAGATGGACTGGTTGCTACGGCCAACATTGCCCAACAACGACCTTTTTTTAAGAAATTGTCAGACAGATTTTCATTTCATGTTCCCTTCACATGTCTCAGTTTGGACTAGGACTAAGTTACAACTAGGACTTGACAAATGAAACATTTAGTCTGACAACCTCATAAAAAAGGAGAATTAGTCGTTGCTATGCAGTGTTGGCCATAGCATCCAAACAACCATTGGATTTTATTTTACCCCATGGGATGGTCAGACAGGATTTTGTTTGCTGCTCCATTTTCATGTCCCGGTTTGGGCTTTCTGGAGTTCCCACCGTAAACCCCAGTACCAGCCCACCTAAAAAACAACGTAACTTAACAGAGATTGGTTGCTATGGCCAAAACTGCCCGCCCTTGTCAAGTTACTTAGGTGGGCTGCCATTGCTATTTACCGTGGCAACTCCAACAAGTCCAAAATGGGACAGCAAGCCAAATCTTGTCTGACAACTCCATAAAAAAGTGGTTGCTATGGAGTATTGACCATAGCAACCAGTCTGTTAGCTGTTTAGGTGGGCTGGCACTGTATTTAGTATGGGAACTCTAGTAGGCCCAAATTGGGACATGGAAATGAAGCAGTAAAAAAATAAATCTGTGGTTGTTAGGCAATTTTGGATATAGCAACCAGTCCATCACAAGTTATTTAGTTCTTTAGGTGTGCTGCCATTGTTTTTACTGTAGAAACTCCAGTAGGCCCACACAGGACCATTACACGACTGTGTGACAGACCATGGATGGTTAGGGCCACCATATTTTTTCCTATGAAAAGTCCCAGTCCTCCTGATTTTCTGGTCCATGGGGTTTAAAAATCCTATAAGGGCAGGTACTAATCATGATGGCGAAAAACATTGGGAACATTTACAGGTCATCGGGATGAGGGAAAAGAAGGGCATTCACTTCACATGCAATAAACATCGACAGTCGCATCTTACCAGGCTGCAATGGGGCTGATATAGGAGGATGAGACAGCGGCAGAGGTGAAATGGACGAGAGAAAGAGACAGACACAAAGTTAGTAACAGACAAATGAGCCATCACCTCAACGTGTGGGCAAAAAAGGAGAGGGCTTCCACAAAGATGGCGGCTTAAGTATGACGTTACCCATCTGGCCTCATCAAGTAAAATGGCCAGGTGACCCAAAGCAAAAGTTGAAACTATGGGGCTAAAGGGCCATATCGTACATGTCGGCATCTTGACAATTTGCTGAAGCCATCATAAAGGGGGTAAGTTACTTCGTCAAGAAGATGCTTTAGTATTTTTAACGGGTTTTGGAGTCATTTCATGGTGGGTTTTTTTCTAATCCTAAACAGAGCTGCTTCAAAAGTCTTTCAGTTGCCCTTGGCAACAGACAACACTATGGCTCCATCCCGTTGTCAGACATGTGACCTAACGGATTCAATACAAGAAATCTTCAGAATTCCGAATCTAGCTTCATACATGGATCGAGAAGAAATCATGTAGCTTACAAGTGGTACAAGCCTATGGCCACCAAGCCACGCTGCTCCCAAAGAGGGCATGAATTAGGCACATTGGGCCAGGACCCCTATTTCCCTGAGGGCCCCTCCTAGACAAACTACAGAGCAGGTGCTGCCCTAAGCTATTCAGTCATTGTACGGTAGTATTACTTGAAAACTGAATGGTGGTATTATTTAGACAATGGATGGCATCATTGTTTTGGAATTTTAGGCAATTTTCTTGTTGGTACTATATCGTAGTATTATTTGAAAATTCTAAGGAGTTAATATTTAGGCACTGTATGGCGGTATTAGATGGCATAATTGGGTGGTAATTCTAGAACACGTCTATCTGGGCACTAATGATAGTGTTATTTTAAAACTCCACGGAGGTAATATTTAGGCACTGTATTGCAGTATTATTTTGGCACTAGACGGCAGTATTGTTAGGAAATAATAGGTCATGGTTATGTGGACACTATATGGCGGTACTATTGGGCAATAGAGGACATTGTATCCGAATTACAGGTTATGGTTATGTGGGCACTACACGGTAGTTTTTGAATACTGTAAGGAAGTATTATTTAGGCATAAGATGGCAGTATTGTTAGGAAATTAGGTTATGTGGGCACTACATGGTAGTATTATTTGAAAACTCAGTGGAGGTGATATTTAGAAACTGTAGTGGCAGAAATATTTGAGCTCTAGCTAGCAGATGTGTGTGGGAATTATAGGACCTAGTTATATTAGCCCTATATGGCAGTATTACTTCATAACTCCACAGAGGTAGAGGTTTAGGCATTGTATGACAGGATTATCTGAGCACTAAATGGCAGTATTTTACAGGTATTCTAGGAAAACAGTATTTGGAAGAGAATTCTTCAAAACTGCAGATCATAAGGTGGGGAATGACCATAGCTTCCAAACCCCCCACATTGAGAATATAAGAATTTTCTCACATTTTCAGCATGCTGCAACTTGTGGTTCCACAACAAGCACATACAGTTAAGTTTCTACATACCTTGGCAAATGAGAGTGTCGTTTAGAAGGCACCCTGTGACACAAAAGAGGACGGCAGATCCCATGGCAGCACAGAAGAGAGAGAAAGAGAAACAGACAGATATGACAAGAGACAGCATGAGACACCCCGAGACAGACCTGACTGCAAACGAGCTCAGGTAAGTACAGGTAATGGTTAATAAAAAATAAAAATCAGATGCCAAGTGTGAGACATGAGCAAGAGGGTGTTTGTAAGAGTGCTCAGAGTTTGCAGGTGGAAGGCAGGAAATCCAGAACAAAAGTTACACAGTGACAAACACTTAAAGGGACAGGAACATAAAGTGAAAATGGAAAAAAAGCAGAGGAATCAAGAGAGAAAAGTAGCTAAAAATAATTTTTGTAATTGGGTTTCATTAAAAATGTTGCACAGGTTGCCTTGTACAGCCTCTGCAGTGCACTGTCTATTGCTGGGTGCTGAATGAGTTAACTGAAAATCTGTCAGTGAGCTCATTCTGAAAATCCAGTTCAGAGAATTTTTAACTATTGAATCTGTCATTTTTGAGTTCTTCTGAGCTGATTTATGGCCGGCCATAGGCCGCAACAAAGTAAAATTTGCAGGGAAACAAAGCCTGTAAAAGCAACATGGTGCAACATTTTTAATAAAAGAAAAAAAAAAATATTGCAAAAATTATTTTGAGCCCAGAATACATGCATTTCAGTAAAAGAAAAAAAAATATGGCCTTAAAAGGTAGACATTCTCACGTCATGTGACGGGGCCGCAGAGACCACCTCAGCAGCAGAGGATCAGGGATGTGACGGAGCAGCATAGTTGCCAAATTTTACAAGACATGCATGGCACCTACGCTAATAAATAGACAGCAACTATACGGACGGTCAGTAAACACAACTCTAGATAGTCCTATACTTTACAGAATCTTAAGTCCTCTTATAGTTCTCTTATCTCCAGACTGTGGTACTTCAAGATGCTCGTCAGCCACTTGACGTCCTCTCAACCATCCCGAATTGATACGGACAGTCCCAAATTTGGGGAGCTGCCCCAGGGAGGTCAGAGGTATATCAGGGTTTCAACTTTATAGGGCAGAGATACAGGTTAACACAATGGTGCAGCAGGCAACCATCTGATCACTCCTCCACCTTCCATCTGGGCAGAGACTGATGGACCTTCAGGTGAAATTACATTCTCAGGTAATATAACTGGGTAGCAGAGACCATCTCAGTAGTGTAGGAGCAGGAGTGGGTCAGGACACACAGGCAAGTGGGATGCTTATGTGTGTGGGGAGTGGCGCACTGTGTGGATCTCATACTCTGTGCCTAGCTAGGTTGTGGTGGCATCATTTGGTGAGAGAGGCACTATACTGTGTGCATGAGGAGCTAAGGGGGCATCATAATGTGTGTGCTGGAGAGTACTATACTGTGTGCATGAGGAGCTAAGGGGGCATCATAATGTGTGTGCTGGAGGGTACTATACTGTGTGCATGAGGAGCTAAGGGGGCATCATAATGTGTGTGCTGGAGGGTACTATACTGTGTGCATGAGGAGCTAAGGGGGCATCATAATGTGTGTGCTGGAGGGTACTATACTGTGTGCATGAGGAGCTAAGGGGGCATCATAATGTGTGTGCTGGAGGGTACTATACTGTGTGCATGAGGAGCTAAGGGGGCATCATAATGTGTGTGCTGGAGGGTACTATACTGTGTGCATGAGGAGCTAAGGGGGCATCATAATGTGTGTGCTGGAGGGTACTATACTGTGTGCATGAGGAGCTAAGGGGGCATCATAATGTGTGTGCTGGAGGGTACTATACTGTGTGCATGAGGAGCTAAGGGGGCATCATAATGTGTGTGCTGGAGAGTACTATACTGTGTGCATGAGGAGCTAAGGGGGCATCATAATGTGTGTGCTGGAGGGTACTATACTGTGTGCATGAGGAGCTAAGGGGGCATCATAATGTGTGTGCTGGAGAGTACTATACTGTGTGCATGAGGAGCTAAGGGGGCATCATAATGTGTGTGCTGGAGAGTACTATACTGTGTGCATGAGGAGCTAAGGGGGCATCATAATGTGTGTGCTGGAGGGTACTATACTGTGTGCATGAGGAGCTAAGGGGGCATCATAATGTGTGAGCTGGAGGGTACTATACTGTGTGCATGAGGAGCTAAGGGGGCATCATAATGTGTGTGCTGGAGAGTACTATACTGTGTGCATGAGGAGCTAAGGGGGCATCATAACGTGTGTGCTGGAGGGTACTATACTATGTGCATGAGGAGCTAAGGGGGCATCATAATGTGTGTGCTGGAGGGTACTATACTGTGTGCATGAGGAGCTAAGGGGGCATCATAATGTGTGTGCTGGAGGGTACTATACTGTGTGCATGAGGAGCTAAGGGGGCATCATAATGTGTGTGCTGGAGGGTACTATACTGTGTGCATGAGGAGCTAAGGGGGCATCATAATGTGTGTGCTGGAGAGTACTATACTGTGTGCATGAGGAGCTAAGGGGGCATCATAATGTGTGTGCTGGAGGGTACTATACTGTGTGCATGAGGAGCTAAGGGGGCATCATAATGTGTGTGCTGGAGAGTACTATACTGTGTGCATGAGGAGCTAAGGGGGCATCATAATGTGTGTGCTGGAGGGTACTATACTGTGTGCATGAGGAGCTAAGGGGGCATCATAATGTGTGTGCTGGAGGGTACTATACTGTGTGCATGAGGAGCTAAGGGGGCATCATAATGTGTGTGCTGGAGGGTACTATACTGTGTGCATGAGGAGCTAAGGGGGCATCATAATGTGTGTGCTGGAGAGTACTATACTGTGTGCATGAGGAGCTAAGGGGGCATCATAATGTGTGTGCTGGAGGGTACTATACTGTGTGCATGAGGAGCTAAGGGGGCATCATAATGTGTGAGCTGGAGGGTACTATACTGTGTGCATGAGGAGCTAAGGGGGCATCATAATGTGTGTGCTGGAGAGTACTATACTGTGTGCATGAGGAGCTAAGGGGGCATCATAATGTGTGTGCTGGAGAGTACTATACTGTGTGCATGAGGAGCTAAGGGGGCATCATAATGTGTGTGCTGGAGAGTACTATACTGTGTGCATGAGGAGCTAAGGGGGCATCATAATGTGTGTGCTGGAGGGTACTATACTGTGTAGGGGTCAGTTCTGGTATCATCTTGCTGTCTGAGGAAGTTTTGAGGTTATCATACAAGGTGAGAGGGGTGGAGGGGGAGACATTATACTGTGTGTGGAGGGAATGTACTGTGGGGACATCATACTGTGTGTGGAGGGAATGTATTGTGGGGACATTATACTGTGTGTGGAGGGAATGTACTGTGGGGGCATTATACTGTGTGTGGAGGGAATGTACTGTGGGGGCATTATACTGTGTGTGGAGGGAATGTACTGTGAGGACATTATACTGTGTGGAGGGAATGTACTGTGGGGACATTATACTGTGTGGAGGGAATGTACTGTGGAGACATTATACTGTGTGTGGAGGGAATGTACTGTGGGGACATCATACTGTGTGTGGAGGGAATGTACTGTGAGGACATTATACTGTGTGTGGAGGGAATGTACTGTGGGGACATTATACTGTGTGTGGAGAGAATGTACTGTGAGGACATTATACTGTGTGTGGAGGGAATGTACTGTGGGGACATTATACTGTGTGTGGAGGGAATGTACTGTGGGGACATTATACTGTGTGTGGAGAGAATGTACTGTGAGGACATTATACTGTGTGTGGAGGGAATGTACTGTGGGGACATTATACTGTGTGTGGAAGGAATGTACTGTGAGGACATTATACTGTGTGTGGAGGGAATGTACTGTGGGGACATTATACTGTGTGTGGAGGGAATGTACTGTGGGGACATTATACTGTGTGTGGAGGGAATGTACTGTGGGGACATTATACTGTGTGTGGAGGGAATGTACTGTGAGGACATTATACTGTGTGTGGAGGGAATGTACTGTGGGGACATTATACTGTGTGTGGAGGGAATGTACTGTGAGGACATTATACTGTGTGTGGAGGGAATGTACTGTGGGGACATTATACTGTGTGTGGAGGGAATGTACTGTGGGGACATTATACTGTGTGTGGAGGGAATGTACTGTGGAGACATCATACTGTGTGTGGAGGGAATGTACTGTGGAGACATTATACTGTGTGTGGAGGGAATGTACTGTGGGGACATTATACTGTGTGTGGAGGGAATGTACTGTGGGGACATTATACTGTGTGTGGAGGGAATGTACTGTGGGGACATTATACTGTGTGTGGAGGGAATGTACTGTGGGGACATTATACTGTGTGTGGAGGGAATGTACTGTGGGGACATCATACTGTGTGTGGAGGGAATGTACTGTGGAGACATCATACTGTGTGTGGAGGGAATGTACTGTGGAGACATTATACTGTGTGTGGAGGGAATGTACTGTGGGGACATTATACTGTGTGTGGAGGGAATGTACTGTGGGGACATTATACTGTGTGTGGGGGAATGTACTGTGGGGACATTATACTGTGTGTGCGGGGAATGTACTGTGGGGACATTATACTGTGTGTGGGGGAATGTACTGTGGAGACATTATACTGTGTGTGGAGGGAATGTACTGTGGGGACATTATACTGTGTGTGGGGGAATGTACTGTGGAGACATTATACTGTGTGTGGAGGGAATGTACTGTGGGGACATTATACTGTGTGTGGAGGGAATGTACTGTGGGGACATTATACTGTGTGTGGGGGAATGTACTGTGGGGACATTATACTGTGTGTGCGGGGAATGTACTGTGGAGACATTATACTGTGTGTGGAGGGAATGTACTGTGGGGACATTATACTGTGTGTGGAGGGAATGTACTGTGGGGACATCATAATGTGTGGGGCATCTTACTGTGGGGCCATTAAAGCGTATCCCTACTTTGAGGAAACAAAAAACGGGCATCTTGACGTGCAATATTTCTTTGTGGGCACATATAAAAGGACTAGGCAAAAGTAGGGAAGTTGCTTAGCATAAAATTAAAAATTGCCATGGTTATTTAGGCATGCCACAGTTTGCGTCCTATCCTAGGATTTCAAATTGGGAGGTATGGTGACCACCGCTGAAGCACATGAAGCTATATGTACAGAGGTGGTCAGCAGAACCACAGTCAGACAACATAAGAAGTCTCAAAGCTTCCGGTCAAACAATCAGAACAAGAAAAAAAAAAGTTGAGACGCTTGGCAGAGATGTCATACAGCAGATGGGAACAGGCCTTCATTTTTCTTTAATTAATGACAGGAAGAAGTATAGAATTTGGCACCGGCCACGCCGCAGTTTCATTGGGCGGCACACATTGTATACATAAACTAAAAGTTCAACCTCCGCTCTCGATCCCCCCATGCAGAGATCTGAGGTCTCCCAGCCTACCCATTGAAGAGGACATCATTCCCTACTGCGTTTGTAGACGGATTTTTCTTTTTTTGCCAAAGAATTTCCAAAAAGTTCCGTATACTTAGGCCCACATGAGGAACTCAATGTTGACCAAAAAGATTTCCAAAATAGAAATCAATGCGGTCCCTGAAAATTTCACCTGGTCACTCCTTAACCCGAATTCTCTCTCGGGTCAGAATTATTGGGATAAAGGAGAAGTTCTTGAGCTAAAAACATGACACTATCCAAATTAAAATCACTGTCAGACAGGAATTATTATTCACTATTATTTCAGTAGTGAAGCAGAAACATCCTCTTACTTAAGACTCAAATGTTTGAGACGTTCAAGGTCAAGGAACAAGATCTAAAGAGGATCACGGGGATCAAAATAAATCCTGAATTTACACTGTGACCCAGGCAAGGGCGTACGTACAATAGAGGCAGACCATGCAGCTTCTAAAGAGGAGGCCCAATTCTGGTTGGTCCTCAATATCCTATTCTATTACATTACCCCCATCTGATGAGGAGCTCACTGCTCCACCACACACCCTATGACGTCAGAATGTCAAGGTCCGCGCCAAGCCACAGAAAGCACAGATCAGAGAAGACGGGCTATGGATTGCCAAGGGACAGAGGTAGGGAGGCTATTTTTTTTTTTTTTTAAGGGCGCTATTTCTATGTGGGGGCACTAAGGGGGCATCATTAATGTGAAGTGACACTACAAGGGAATTTATAATGTCCATGGATACTGTAAAAACAAAGAAGGCTCCTTAAAACTGTAAGGGGCAAAAACGGGCAGAGCGACAGACAGGGAAACCATCGTCCCAAAAGGTGCAACCTAAAAAGGAGCCAGCGTCCCAGAAGGTGCAACCTAAAAAGGAGCCAGCGTCCCAGAAGGTGCAACCTAAAAAGGAGCCAGCGTCCCAGAAGGTGCAACCTAAAAAGGAGCCAGCGTCCCAGAAGGTGCAACCTAAAAAGGAGCCAGCGTCCCAGAAGGTGCAACCTAAAAAGGAGCCAGCGTCCCAGAAGGTGCAACCTAAAAAGGAGCCAGCGTCCCAGAAGGTGCAACCTAAAAAGGAGCCAGCGTCCCAGAAGGTGCAACCTAAAAAGGAGCCAGCGTCCCAGAAGGTGCAACCTAAAAAAGGAGCCAGCGTCACAGAAGGTGCAACCTAAAAAGGAGCCAGCGTCACAGAAGGTGCAACCTAAAAAGGAGCCAGCGTCACAGAAGGTGCAACCTAAAAAGGAGCCAGCCTCACAGAAGGTGCAACCTAAAAAGGAGCCAGCCTCACAGAAGGTGCAACCTAAAAAGGAGCCAGCGTCACAGAAGGTGCAACCTAAAGAGACATTGTGAGGGGGTGCTATAGGGGCATTTTAAATATGTAAGGATAGGATCACTGGGTACCACCTAAAGAGGACACTGTGAAAATGAATGGTCCACAAAGAGGCATAATAACTGGGGCGGGGCACAAAATGGGTCATCCGTACACTATGAGTGACACCGTGTGGCATAACCGTGTGAGAGAACACTAAGGATGATTCACTACTATGAGAGGGACCTAAGAGGGCAGCATGACTGATGGGGATCTAAGGGGGTATCACTACTACAGGGGCATTTTTTAAGGGTATGGATACTACACCACTAAACAAGGCTCTATGAAAGTGTAAGAGGC